>NW_008825150.1:3407021-3454096 GCF_000699105.1 Pygoscelis adeliae
GAAGACAGTATTCTTATTACCCATGCTGTTGCACCTATAAAAGTTATGCCAAGTACAGATTTTGTCTTTGATTTCCATGTCCCTTAAAATTTAAATGCAAAGAAGACTAAGTGTAGAGGTCCCTGTTTAAGTTACATTTTGGGAACACGCTTCTAACTTGATGAATCATGGGCTGCTCCTGGCATGTAACTCAGTGCAGGTTAACTAGTGAGGTTCACATCTTCTGCATTAGATAAGGTAATGGGATGAGTAATGGGTGTCCAGGCTAGGTAATTTTCTCTGAGAATTAATAATTTTAAAGACCGGAACTTGAGTGAAGGCACATGTCCATGCTTAACTTTTGCACTAGAACATTTATATGGTATTATCACAACAGATCACAGCATGTCTGAGGTCACATTACAATGCTCTAGTTTCATTTGAGCAAATTTCTGTGAATATTTTCTTTGCATTTTTCCCAGCATTTTTATGAATAGAAGGAAACTTGTAGATAGCTGTAGATAGCCCGTGGATAGATGCCAACTTTCTACTACTACAACTGCAGTCAGTAATAAAAAACCGCTAGCTATTGCAAATGCTTAATACTACTTTCTTGTCCAAATAGAAATCATGAAATGGTAGACTTTTAAAAAGGTGCTTGACTAAAGTACTGAATGAAATAAGTCTAGGTGGGAAAAAAGGATAAAATTGTTACCATTAGAGCACACACATGCTTTTTTCATGAAACTGTCTTTATATTTCGAACCTGTTATGCAAAAATATCTCTGAAAAAAGATAAGGTTTTCAAAAGCTGTGACAATCATCTACAGCTTCTGGGAAGAAAGACTGTGACAATGTCTTCACAGAAAACACAATTGCATCACAGGAACAAACTCCCGTATGTATGGCTTAATTTAATCTCACTCACAGATATGAAAATATTTACTTGAGCAGAATCAAGTAGCTCACGCAAATAGATTTAATCATCTCATATATGAGACTAAAAGGGAAGGAAATTTAAGGGATAATAAAAATAGACTTTAAGACCACATTACTAGTTTGATTAGAGAATGTATGTTGATTTTTGTTACATTTCTCTGAGCTTACTGCAAGATCTTTGAGTTCTAGACTTCATCGAAAACACATCCTGGCATTTCCATTGCTAATGTTGAAAACTGAAATCTTTACTGAAGCTTTTAGTGATTTTTCAGATTGTGAAGACTATGGGAGATCTTTGGTGGTTAGGGACTTCAGCTGGGAAACAACAGACAGGGGCTGCACTTCAGGCTCTTCCACTCTCAGCTCCCCATACAGAAGCGGAGGACAGCAGCCCTGTTTTTCTCTCCGGGCTGAAAGCCCACCATCTAGTTACTGAGGTTAAACAAGCGATTGCCTGTCAGCTCAAGCCACCATGTGCATTTATAGCCAGCTGTGAACAGGAGGTTTCACTAAGGTTTAAACTAATATACTGTATCTTCCTTTAGCCATGGAAGCAGATTAGCTAATGTGTCTTGCTACTTATTTCCAGATAACAAGAAGAGTACATACAGTAACTGTTTCTCAGATGAGGAGTTCTCAGATAAGGGAGAAGCTACCTTGATCATTTGTCATTTTATGAACATACCCTTATTATATGTATACAGAGCCTCAACTAACAGATTCTTCTCACCTGATCCTCTGAACAATAATATTTTAGCCTTTCCGCCATTCTGTTCTTTTATAAAATGAGAACTGCCTTCTCTCAAGGGGATTAGAGCTGACACTCAATAAAACAGCTGCAATGATGAGTTGGATAGTTCTGCCTACGAATAATGAAAAATAAGTTGTACATGACATTTTCAACCTTCTTTGAACTTCCTGCAATTAAACATATTAACATTTTAAATTCTAGTATTTAACAGCTGCATAGGGATCTCCTTCGCATTGTGAGAATATCCTGGTCATCTGCAAGGAGCGAGTGCCAATATTTGTTATGTTCCCATCCAGAATCCCCAGGACCTTCCAAATTGGTTCAAAAGGTACATTTAAAATAATTCTGCATATCTGTCTCCTGTGGGTTTGCAACCTTTCCCCATCCACTCAAAACGGTTCTGCCACCCAGATATTACACACTATTTGCGGGCACCAGACTAGTCACAAGCATTTCCATGACTTCTTTCTAGTGCGAAAGGCAGAAAATTGACATCTTGCAGTGTGGTTTCATGATCTTCATTCCTCATCTAGACCCTGAGAATAAGTTCTGGATTCTTTTTTGGTTGTTGTTGATCCAAAGCATTTGAAATGTATGTACTTAAGCCTGGTTGAGAAGAAGATTTCATCTGACAGATTTGAATGAAATACAGCATAGCTTCTTTAGACACTAAATACAGCTTATGCCACAGTAATCCTCTGAATTCATTGAGCTCGAGATGAATTTGGCTCTCCCAATATCTCGGCACCCACAGCTGCTGCAGTGCACTGCTACATTCACTGTGCTGAACTCTCCTGCATAAAGAGGCACATCACCTCTGCAGGAAGGGTGTGGGCATGAGATTCAAGATGTGGGTTTAAGAGCCCATATTTAGGCTCCTAAAATTAATTATAATCTATGTATAAACACGTGCATAAAACCAGCCTAAATTTCACATTCTGAAAGTATTCCCTTCCAAATGACTCCCAGAGGGTCAGTACTTCCGTGGGGAAAAAAAACCCAAACAAAACCCCACCAAACAAACAAGCAAACAAAACCCACCCAAAAAGGGGCAGTAGGATGCAGGGAGAATGAGATTAAATAAAGACAGCAAAGCATCTGAGATCCACCTCTCACTGCAAGACTATTGTGCTAACTTAAGAGTGCAGGGGCAGTTTTTAATTGCCTACTAAAAAGAAGACATCTGGGGCTATTTTAGATGGCTCTTGGACACCTGGCCACCAAGCTGCCCATCCAGAACAGCACAGGTCTCCATTAGCTCCTGTGCCATATTAATCTACCCTTTGCAGATGCCTCAGATATCCCAGGACATCTAAAATGGCATTAGGTGTCCATATTCATGCAATAGAGTCCTGCTCCTGATGTCATGTCCTGGCTATTTACTGATCTCTTAGTTTTCAGAATTATTCAGATTGTTTTAACTCCTCTCCCCAAATATCAGTCTGTCTCAACGTAAGCTACTCCTGTGTGTCATTGTTTCCTTCAAACAAATAGAATAAAATCCTTTTATAATTGCAGCAATCTGTCTAAACTCTGCAACAGAAAAAATAACCAGCATCTTTTCGTGCACATCTACTTCTGAAAAGCAGCAACACTGAGTCAGACTGAACAGTGGGTTTATAAAACAGAACAGAACTATTGTAGCAGAGGGTAAGAAAAGACAACATATTGTGTGCAAGAGAATACAATAAGATATGCTTTGTATAAGTTATTTATTCCCACTCAGCTTATTCCAATTCTGTTTTAACAGTATTTCCATATGTGTAAACCCCCTGAGAACCTGAAACAACAAAATGTGAACAAATCCATACAGGAAAAAAATCCTAAGATTTTATTGGGTCCAATGCTGATTTGAACATAATGAGGCACTTCTCAGAAGAAATCAAAGTCTGATTTAAGAAAAATATTAAGTAAAGGAGGAAATAGACCAATGAGAGCAACACCTCTGATAGAGCAGTATTATGATTTCTTAACTGGTCAAAAACATATCAAAACAATAAAATGGAAGACTATGGTTAATTTGAGACATCTATAGTCGAGTTACTACTCCACAGGGATCTGCCCTAGTATTAAATTACATTGCAGCTCTAGATTGTATTTCTGCTGCTTGAGAACAAGAAAGGCAGAATAAACACAGACAATACTTTATCTGCATTGCAAGTCGCTCCAAGTCAAGCCCTTTGTTATGCTCAAACGAGCAATGGACAGGCTATCACTGCTCTCTGACAGCACTTCCCCAGGCTGGCCTAATAATTAAAAATAAATTCAACTGTACCATGACAGTATTTACACAACATTACTCATTGGGAAAGCTTTGGTGACCGTCTTCTTTCCTTTTAATATTACATTTTAAAATGCATGCTTGTGACTTCTGTGGAATCCCGTCAAGAAGGAAAAAAAAACATAATTAAGACATTGCAGGAAACACCTACCTGCAGAACCATCCCGAATACAGTGCTGGCAGACCAGTGGTACTAGAGATATATTTGAAGGCCAAGAAAATATAGCTAGCTCCAAATTTGTAGGTACTGAACTTAGACAGGGACTAGCTTTTTCCTGTTGTGTCCTCAGGGCATATTCTCTCCTCTGAACTTTCCTACAGCATTCATTTTCACCAGTCCTTGACTACCTACCAATGCCTGAAATCCATCACCTACAAAGTAGGACTCCTAAAGCCCAGAGGGAGATTGAATGGCATTAAACAAGGTGGGTTAAAAAAAAACAACAAAGTTTGATCTGAGATTGAAGCAATGCTTATTCCATTAATGTCTGTTCCCCTGTGGTTCCTTAGCTGTTTTTTGGTCATACTCTTTTCCTCCTGCTCATCACAAGGGTCAAAGCAATTTTTTCAGGGTGTCTTGAGGTCACATGAAAAATAGCATTCATTCAAAACACGGAGCATACGAAGTTATCTTTCTCTAAGTTTCTTTCTTCTGTGACCCTTTATCTTCAATTCATTTTTTTCTGCATGGTAAGAATAAGCACACAGGAAGGTTTTGGTTGGTTTTCTTAATACAGTGTTTCACTCCATAATGATTTCCTTTAGGCATATTTCAGGTGTTATAGTTCATTAAAATTGAGCTATTTTCAAACAAACTAAAACAAACATAGGGAACTGTGAATAGCTAAAATTTAAACATCACTTTCAACACAAACAAAACCACTGATATTAGAAAACCTAACCCACTCATTTCTTGACTTGTCTTCTGTTTTCCAATTAACAACATAACAATGCATAGCTTGAATTTTGCTCCCAGGTTGGTGTTTAAAGGAGGTTTCCTTTTAAGGTTTATTATCCTTCACCTACTTCTCTCCCTACTATCTAATTTCTGTACTTTTCTATCTATCTCAGGACTGGAGCTAATGAGATCAGGCTGACCTGGCTGCCCAGTGAGGCAGTAGATTTGCCCCCTTTCTTATACCCTTCCCCTGTAGAAACCTGACACACCATTGCAGGCATGAGGGTCACTCACTGGCAATTCTCTCCTGCCTCCTCTTCTCCTTGCAGGCAACAACAATACAGGCACTTCTGTAGCTCTACAGATCAAGAAGACACACGTAAAAACTTTCATATCTGGATATCATACCTATCCCGGCAGGTAGCTAAATACCACGCAGCCGTTCGCTCACTCCCCTCCGCAGTGGGATGGGGGAGAGAATAGGGAAAAAAAAGGTAAAACTCATGATTTGAGATAAAGACAATTTAACAGGACAGAAAAGAAAGGGAAAATAATAATAATGATAAAAGAATATACAAAACAAGTGATGCACAGTGCAATTCCTCACCACTCGCTGACTGATGCTCAGCCAGTGGCCGAGCAGCAAACCCCCCGGCCAGCTTTTTCCCTAGTTTATATGCTGAGCATGACGTCATATGGCGTAGAATATCCCTTTGGTCAGTTGGGTCAGCTGTCCTGGCTGTGTCGCCTCCCAGCTTCTTGTGCACCTCCAGCCTACTTGCTGGTGGGGTGGTGTGAGAAGCCGGAAAAGGCCTTGACGCTTTGTAAGCACTGCTCAGCAATAACTAAAACATCCCTGTGTTATCAGCACTGTTTCCAGCACAAATCCAAAACACAGCACTATACTAGCTACTAGAAAGAAAATTAACTCTATCCCAGCCAAAAGCAGGACAATATCATATAATGGTGGATCTACCCACCATCTTTCAAATTAGAAATTTCCACTTCCAGTAATACATTTTAACGTAAATAAGAGTCTCACAGTGACACTATTCAGGTGTTTATGATAGAAATATGGATGAAGAAGAAAGGACAACTACACAGATAGCAGATGGTTTCCATCACTATACACTTTCTATACATAGAAAATTATGGATGGGTGTATATTCTTCATTCAACATTGCTCCTCTTCCTTACCTAAAAATAGCAATCATCTTCAGAAGCAGCAAGGACCTGGGTAATGGAACAGAGAGTAAATTTTCAGAAAGGCACCAAGCTGGGAGGAACCGCCAGTACCCTGAAGAGCATAATTACATCTTGACGAATTGGAAATACACTTTAAAAAATAAATATGCTGCTACTCAAGATGATCACAGAGGATGGGAACAGGGGGCTCTAAGCAGGAAAACAAACTGTAATGAGGAACAGAATTCCTTATATATTTTCTTAAGGATGAGAAACAACTGGCTTGATAGTACAAAGGGACCCATGGATTTCAATGGTTCCATCATCCACCGGTGAAATATGTCAACCATCTCAGGCTGTTGTAGAAAGGGCAAACATCCTACTAGGAGGAGAGCATCAGACATATCTCCTTTCAGTCCATTCAGCCCAGGTAAATTGTCACAATTGGACTGCTATGATCAGCATTAGTCAGTATCTAATACAGTACATGTGAACTCCTTAGGGACTCAAAAGAGTAGCTTTTCCTCCCTACCAAATAAACACGTGCACCTCAAGGGCCAGGCTCTGATTTCCAGCTTAAAGACTTGAAAATCTTCAAAGTTAAGAAGGCTCAGATAGGGAGCAGCCCTTAGAAAAGCCTGTTTTGAAAAAATTGCATCTATTTCAAAACTGCAACTCTAAATTGTTGTAGCAGTCTCTCTGCTGGCTGGCAGAAAGTATGACTAGTGTATGTCCATACATCAAGAGAGATGTAACCACTGGACAGAGTCTACATGGCAGCAGTAAGAATAAGCAGAAAGATGGGGGGGAACCCCAAACCAACAAATCAATCAGGATAGTTTAGTCTAAAAATAAGATGACTAATGAAGAGACAGAACATGAAAACAGTCTTCAATTACTCAAAAGGATGCTGCCAAGAGTAAGAAAGTAATGTTTGCTAGAGATTGTTAGCAAATTATAGACCCAACATCTAAGAATGATTAATGTAAGATGAGATTACTACAAAGCTCACTTGAAAATTTTCTCTGATGCAAGCCAAACAGTCTGGTGTAGCTGTATATGAATTGGTTTTGTTCCTCTCTGCCATTCACTCTTTGAGTGTTCAACGCAGCTTCAGAGTTGGGGTTTTTTTTAATTATTATTTTTGGTATTGTTTCATGACTAGGAAAGCTCTCATACAACAGCATGGAGGCTGTAAGAGCGATGTAAGAACTTCATGCTTTGATTTTCAGGAATGTCCAGTTAAGACTACCAAAAATTCATGCATTACTTTTCCACAGTTCAGTAAAAGCTGTATTTTATTTCTTAGTTGAAATGTCACAATATTTATAAAACAAAGAAAGTAAGAAAAAGCATGCCCATTTTTTTTACATCTTTGGCAGATTTCTACAATGATTCACGTTTTATTTGTGCTCAGGACTTTCAAATGACATTTGAAGTCCAAAAACTTTATGATGGAAGGAAGGTTATCAAATGGAGTATTTAAAGGGAATCTGTCTATCGCAGACATTAGAAAAAATCTTCCTTATGAAAATCAGACAGCAGGATAAGGAGATCATCTTTTAAACAGATACTGTACTACATTTTTATTAAATACTCTATTAATTTGTTGAGACTATTAGGGAAACAAATCAAATGAATTTAAAACAAGTGTTAATTTTTATATTCAAATAAACATTTCATGCAGCTTTTACTAATTTTATATAACCGTTGATGTTTTCAGGCAGGTTACAATAAGAAGAACTGGGTGGGGAATCACAAACTGGCTGAGGTTGGCAGGGACCTCCAGATATCCTCCCATCGAGTCCACCTGCTCAAAGCAGGGTCACCTAGAGCAGGTTGCTCTGGGTCCTGTCCAGCTTCTGGGTATCTCCAAGAATGGTGATTCCACAACCTCTACCCGTGTGAAGTGTTCATCCACACCAACAGTTTAAAAAAAAAATAAAATTCTTACATATAAATGGACTTTCCTACATGTTAATTTGTGCCTGTTGTCTCTTGTTCTGTCACTGAGCAGAGTCTGACTCTGTCTTTTTTACCCCCGCATCAGATATTCATACACATAGATAAGATCCCACTGATCACTCTTTCAGTGAATTTCCATTGAGAGGAGGATACAAATTCCTGCTTTCAAGAGGGATGTTACAGAAATCAAGGCTAGTCAATGCATGAGTTCAGGGCCAGCACTTAGCCTGTTCCATCTATACCAAAGAATCAAAGTACGTGAGTGGCACACTGCAGTAAAAATAAAGCCCTCTTTATGTCCCAGAATATCAGAAAAATACAACTGGTATAAACCTGTGGTGCGTTCAGGCTGACAGGCATAGTTACACATCACAAAATGTACAAGCTGGTAATCAGAGGTGGCTGTGAACATGATACATTGCAACAGTGCTGTCGAGCACGCTGGAACACAGGAAATTCAGTAAGGACGCTCCCGCTAATCTCAAATGCTAGTCTTAGTGAAATTAGTGGCAAAAACCCCACTAACATCACTGGGACCAAAATTTGGACTTAAGACAGGCAGCTGGGAATAATGAACTGTATGAGGGAAAGTTCAGATGTAAGAGTCTGGACTTCACGGTAATGTCCTACTGTTCTTACATCTCTGCTCTAAAGGAGTCAGCTCCACTGAGTCCACTGGAAAGTGGACTGGTACCCATCCTCTTTCCCCTCTTTCTTTAATGCCGGGATCTTTATGGATTTGCCCTCTGAATATCCCATAGCGCACCTTCCTTCCTTCACTTTGCAAAAAACTCCTCACCTCTGCCAGCAGTACATCAGCCTCCTGCAATATCTGTGCATGAGGGAGCAGGATTTCCTTTTGAAGAGTACTGAAAGCAGTGAATTTCAGTTTAATGTCTGCTAAGTCTGTCTGGGGTACGCATCCAGCCTGCTCTTTCAGGGCAATGGATTTAACGATGAATAGGTTTCCAAAGGTTTAATAAAAATCCTGTTTCTAATATTGTAAATTACCTGGAGGCACCGAGACTGATAAACTGAACTTAGGTTGTGATTATGAGACTTTGTCTTGATTTGCTAACATCCTTTGCCTGTGGTCAAGTTGTTAATTCTGACCGTCCTGTCTCATAACTTAAAGCTGCCCCAAAAAACCTGCCATTATACTTGGAGTCAGAAAACTGAGGAACGCTCTGAAAATACTTTCATGGTGTTATTTTAAAGCTATTATCAAAGACAAACAGATATTGCAGGTTACCTGCTGCAGAGGTTTTAAACTGAAGCTCTTTGCTGCCCTCTGTAGGTACAAGCAAAAGCTGAAAATTCGGGACACTGACAATTGAATTTTATTTCATTTCTAACTTTTACACCCTGACTTATTCACTAATGGGCATGCAATATTACATTGTTTTCAGCACATTAAATAATCTCAAGCACTAGATTTCACTCTCCCCTCCCCAAAAGACACATTTACGTAGGTCTGGTTGTTTAAGACTGATACTGAGCTCAGAGGGAAGAGCATCAAATCTCTGTGTGCAATGAGCTGTAGAAGGTGGGAAGTCCATGAACAAATCCAACTTGAGATCTTCTCTCTTAGTTTTGTTCTAGTGCTCTCAGCATTTCAGTATTAAAATGTGTATTTCAGAAAAGGCAAAGGAAAAAGAGGAGTTCACATGAAATCAAGGACGGTTGTAAAGTTTTCCTGAAAATATTCCTCTCCGTACATACCCTTCTCCTTTTTACTTTAATCCTAGTGCTGACAGCAACTCCCTTCATTGCCTTGGGCCAATAAAATGCTTACCGTATCATTGGGGTGTTGTGGAATTATCATTTGTAAGGTACTTTGAAGCTGGAAAGTGCTAAGTATTATTATTACAGATGAAAGGCCTGTTGAAGCAAACATGCAAAACTACTCTCATCTTAAAACTTAACATAAAGGTCTGAAATCCTGTAGGAATAAGGATTTAGACACACTTTATAGACACCTTTCATTGCAACTGTTCTAGTCTTTGTGAAAACTGCCGAGGAAACAGCCACTTTTCTACAACTCAAAACCGCATGCAGATAACTACTGAAGGGATCAAATGGTGACTTAAAACACTTTTTCCTTCCTTTTTCCTAAATCACACACAGTTCCTGGACAGAAAAAAAACATCTCCCATACTTCTAAGTACACCTGCGATAGCAAGTACTGTCATAGTAAGTATTAGTGAATATTTAACTGCACCACAGAGAATTTACTGACGTGTAGAAATACCAACCAAGCGGATGTAGAAGGACTATAGCAACTTTCTGTCAGACTGTTTGCTAGACCAAATCCTCTGCATGGTGAGAACTGGTATTATATGAGGGACAGCACGTGACCTGATTTCTGTTCCCAACTCAGGCACAATCATCCTTGGCAGCCTGACTGTGTTACCCCAGGATCTGTAATTCCACCTCCCACTGCTAATGTGAGACAGTGATAGCAGAATATTTCTAGAGATGCTACACAGCGTACAGCAGAACAACAGGGCACAACTCTTTACATCAGCTGATAGAGTCGGGGGTGAGGACAACCCCCAACAGGCACAAAAGCACTACTTTGCTGTGCTTAGAAGTAAAGTACTGTTGTTACTTGTAGATTCTGTGATTTAATTCATAGGTTATTTTCTTTTTTAGCTGAATGGTTGCTCAGTTTTGGATAATTTGCAAACAGCTTTAGCTGGTTGCACTATAGATGAGAATAACGCTTTTCTCAATGGCCAGTTTTGACCTAATGCATGGGAGCACTTCCACAACGCAAACACAAATATCCTGTATCACTACTGGAGTTTCCCAAGTGAGAAATCCTAGAAATACTGAACGTCTGCTATCTGCACACAAAGTCCTCAAATAAATATTTTCTTGATGTTTGTAAGGCAAAAAGAGGAGTTTTAATATTTCTATGAATAGTTTCTTCAGTGCTCCTTTCTTTACACCTGAAGCTTAAGCAGGGTAGCACCTGAAACTTGAACACTGCAGCCTGGTGTTATAGCAATGAACTTCAATGGGAAAAGTGATCAAGGACTCACTATACTATTGAACTTCTCAAGTTTTCTTTTTTTTGCGATTCTACTGCAGTTAAAAATGAAGTACAGCTCCAGGACACAGAAAGCTCTTTTATCTTTAAGGGGTGAATTAAGGAGAATAAGCACCTATACAGAAAAAGCTCCCTATTGTGTTGCAACAGAGTGAATTTCCTATATATGTGATGTATTAATTGTTAATAGGCAGCAACTATCGCAATAAAATCCTAAAATTTCCTAAAATTTCATCCCTATTTTGGAAAAATTAGGGCATACACTTGGTCACACACTGACTCAGTAGAGGACTTAAAATCCCTGAGAATATGAGGAAGCAGGAAGGTAATTTTCCATTAACACAATGTTCCAACATTGTCATAGGAGTGAAAATTTTATTTGAAAATATAAAAAAGGTCTTTCTGAAGCTGTATTTTTCAATAAGGTTCAAAAGATTGTTTATGTTCTATAATGCAGATGAGTTGTTATTATAAAATAGCCTGATGCAATTATTATTTCTGTCATAATAAAACCCTTCAACCTTACTCAAAGCCCATTTGATTTATTTTTTCTTCCAAGCCAAAATATTTCAACCTCAACAAGCAAGGATGCTTTATTTCCCCTTTAAATATCAAATATACTCATACAAAAGACTTCATTTTCTCAAAACAGAATTTTACAGTACAGAATATCTCCAACAGAACTTCTGGTCAGATATAACAATAATATGAAGAATGAAAATGTAGCACAATAAAAACAACGGAGAATTGCTTATAACAGAGTAAAAGCTGCTGCTAACAGAGCTGTCCACCATTATTACCTTATCACAGCTACTTAAGCAGTAAGTAGCTAATACCTTCATTTGTGTTAAAACAAGCAAAGACTTTTAAAGAACAGCTAATCCAAGATGTTCACCACTCTTACATGAATCAGCAGCATGGCTTATCTTTATCTGCTTTTGTCAAAACATGGCCTCCTGCAGTCACAATCTTTTTTTTTTCTTTTTTTACCAGGTCTGTAGAAGAATATGTTCTTCAAGCAGGAAGTTTTTTTAACAGAAGGGAATGTGGAAGAGAAAAACGTGACTAGAAGAAATGCTTAAGTAGAAAATTCAATATCATACCCAGCATTCCCCTCCTAGCCCAGGAAGATGATACCCAAATACGGTATTTTCCAGTGGCTTTTTGTTTAGTTGTGGATTTTGCATTTAATTTCACACAATAAATTCTTCTGAATTTCCAGCTTTTACAAGTCATTGCCAAGTCTTATCACCAGCAGTCAAAATTGTGACTCTTTTGGATGATGTTATGTACAGTGTGAATCACACAATCTTAAAAATTACAGTTAAAGTAAATTGATTCACTTACCTAAAGTCAACGGTATAGTTTGGAAAATGTGAATTTCTTCCTCAGTAAGGGTATTAACAGTGGTAGGAATACACAAGTAAACAAGACGGTAAAAGGCAGTTAGCTGTTTGTTTTCGATATTCAAGCTTTTCTTATTTTTAGTATAAAATAAGGCAGGGTGAGCATCTCAGCCTTGCTCCCACTTCCACTGCCATTCAATAGGGACACAAGAATAGTCATTTCTTCACCCTTGGCTACACAGCTGGCTACATTTCCTGGTCTGGCAAGCCAAATAAAATGCCCAAACAAGGGATTATTTTGCCAATGATTGGTAAAAAGTTTCATCCTTTTTTTGTATCTCAGACATTAAAACTTTCCTACTCGTACTGCTTGGTTCCACATACATGAAGAAGTTAAAGAATCCTGTGGTCAATGGATGTAAGCAAACATTCTCAGGGAGTCTAATTCACGTGACATTGAATCTGCCTGTGGCTCTAATGTCTCTTATTTAAGGCTCCAAATATTGCTAATATAGTAATTATTCAGTCATAGGGAACTGTATGCTTTTCTAATATAAAACTGGCCATCGGGCTAAATATTATCAATCAACTGTTTCACTTGCACAAATTCAGTCTGGTGGCACTGACAAATAAACTGAATTTGGACATGCTCTTACCCAGTCAGCTGGGTGTTCTTCTGACAACAGCGCTTTTAATGATAATTAATTGTTTTCTGTACATCTCACCCACTGCTCCCCAGTCATTGCTTAATAACCCACAACCAGATGAAGAAGAAAGAAGGAGGAACTGTCTGAATGTAGGGCATGTGCACTCTGAAGGTGGTGAGAACAAATGGCTATTAGATCTATTTCTGGAACAACAGTGCTTCTTCAAGAAAACATCAGACTCTTGTAGCCTTCTGCATAGCACCGGGAAAACAGCCCCTATAGCCACAAAGTGCAAACGCACAGAGCACTGAAACTTTTCATAGGGTGCGTGTACCCTCAGTGCGATGGGCAATGCTGGCAGGAAACCTCTGATTACAAGTCCATCTGAAGAAGAAAATGTGGAGTTACACATCTCTTGCCTTATAGGTGTTAGAATTGTTTAGCGCTTCGCTGAACGACGGGGATGATCTTGGGAAAAGGTCACTTTTATTACTTGACACTTGGATATTTCTTTGGTTTCTGAAGTACAGAATTTCTAAATTCTTAAGCTCATGCAAGTCTATTGCTATGATACATGCTCTTAAAACTTAATCCAATGCACAAGACTGAATCCCGCAGAATTCAGTGGACTTTTCCTCAGCCTGCCTTTACTTTAAACCACGTTGCTTCTGGCAGTTGTACAGGAAAACACAAAGAGCTTTCTGCCCCCTCTCACTAGTGGGCTAATTACTCACTGCACATACCATAGGGCTTGGACCTCTTTACAAATCTCTCAAATAGAGTAGTTACACAATCCCTCTATTATAAATATTTTAAGAGGATAAATTTACACATTAAATGTATGAAAGATACCTTATAAAGGACATTTTTCTTAAGAAACATTACCACTGAGGCAGGGTAGCTGTAGTGCTAATTAACACAATTCACTCACTGCCGTTTACAAGATTTAAAAAAAAAAAAAGAAACACTCCTGCCGAAGACTTAACAGAGACTCAATGCACGATAGTTTATCTAAAGTTCTGGAAGACCACTGAACAAGAATGTAAGCTTGAAGGAAAACTACAATTAGAGCTTTCTAAAACTGTATCTTAACAACATCAAACTGTTGTATGATGCCTCATGCTCATTGCCTTTCCGCAAAAAAAAAACACTGTAAGAAATGGGTAGAGCCTTTTAAAAAAGATTTCTCCCCACCTGCAAACTCAGCTGTACCAGCCTATCAGATGCTTTTCAGTACCAGGTTTGATCTTATTTTGAAACCAACACAGGAGTACTTATATCATCATTAAGAAACTGTATACTCGCAGAGACACACAGAGAAATCTAATTTGTAACATTCTTGTGGGAATCAGATAAACCAGTCTGAGTTGAAAATACAATCTTTCAATCTTTCATTTTCTATTAATTTCAAGCTTTTCAAGCCTGATTACTCAAACAAGAAAAGGAAATGGAAGAGTGGTTCTTCTTGCTTTAATTTTACAGTGTTTCCAGGGGAAAATACTCAATTTCTCCTGCAATTTTTAATGCTTTTTAAAGAAAATAATAATAATTACAACAATATAAAACTCCCTCTGGAAAAAAACAAACAACCAACAACTCATAAAAGACGGTGTTTAGATCCTTAGCATATGCCTAGCACAGCCATGGAATACATTATGAGGTAAGATTAAACAGGACACTGAAACTCCTTATAACAATGATAAAATATGGTTAGCTGCATCCGTAGTGATCTGGTGAATAGAGATTACTAGCCATTAATGCAAAGTTTAATAGACCACTTGAAATACCTGGAAATTTCAATCATCATATACCAGGTAGTCAAGGACGCAGCCCAGTGAAAAAGGCGGCCAGATTTACCTCCCGGTGGCACTTCTCCATTCACTCTAACGTAGCCACACCAGGCTGTGCTCGCGGAGGCTGTTACACTACTCTCTCCCCTGACCTGGAGTCATTCTTAGGCCAAACTTATTTCCAGAAAGCTCCAGAAAGGCAGACACTACACAGTGCCCGCAGTGATTGCTGGAGATGTAGGTACCACCCTTCACCGGGGGGTAGGTTTTCCAAAGCAGAGGCAGCCAGCCCAGCCCAGAGTCAGTACTGCTCAATTTTTACTCCTGATCCCCATGTCAATCTGGATCTAATTTCTGGGTCTCTTTCACCATTGCTCTCTGCCTTGTTCAAAGCTGTCCTTACTCTTCCTGCCTGACTCCACTTCCTGCATGGGTGTTTTGTTTGCCTGACCTTTGGTTCTACTTCACTTTCAGCAAATCTTTCTGATCCCTGCTACCTCGTTACCCTGGGTACGTGCCCAAAGCCTAAACCTGTAAATAGCCTGATCATTAGAGTTTCACTGGCTAAGAGTACGCGGCTGGAAAAATCTTCAGTATATAGCGAGAGCACTAATAATCACAGTCTGTAAAGAATTTTGATACAGTCAAATCCAGCTTGATGCAATGGGATATTTTTGACTTAGTAAGCACTAGCAAAGTTACGATTGCTAGGAGAGCCAAGAACTATGAAACATTTCTCTGGAAACAGACTTTGACTAAGTGCTGGCTTTAAAGGAACTGACCTTTGAAATGTTCCTTCCCAACAGAAGTTTCAGTAGGGATGTGCTGGTTTTGGCTGGGATAGAGTTAATTTTCTTCATATAGCTAGTATGGAGCTATGGTTTGAATTTGTGCTGCAAACAGTATTGATAATACAGGGATGTTTTTGTGACTGCTGAGCAGTGCTTACACACAGTCAAGGCCTTTTCTGCTTCTCACACCACCCCACCCCACCAGCAAGTAGGCTGGGGGTGCACAAGGAGTTGGGAGGGGACACAGCCGGGACAGCTGACCCCAGCTGACCAAAGGGATATCCCATACCATATGACGTCATGCTCAGCATATAAAGCTGGGGGAAGAAGAAGGAAAGGGGGGCGGACGTTCGGAGTGATGGCGTTTGTCTTTCCAAGTCACCATTACACGTGATGGAGCCCTGCTTTCCTGGAGATGGCTGAACACCTGCCTGCCAATGGGAAGGAGTGAATGAATTCCTTGTTTTGCTTTGCTTGTGTGCGCAGCTTTTGCTTTACCTATTAAACTGTCTTTATCTCAACCCACGGGTTTTCTCACTTTTACCCTTCTGATTCTCTCCCCCACCCCTCTGTGGGGTGAGTGAGCGAGCAGCTGTGCGGTACTTAGTTGCCGGCTGGGATTAAACCATGACAAGGGAGCAGCCAGAACAGAAGTTTTCTCTCTGTTTTTCAAAAAGATAGCCCCGCTTGTTTTACAACTACATGGCAATGGGGTAGTTTTAGATCTGAAGGAATCCCAATGGCTTAGAAACTTCCCGGTCTTTCTCTGGCAGCTATAAGACAGAATAAGAAAAATTATCTCCTTTTTGTGCATGTGTCATATAACTCACCCAGAGGAATACAGCATTCCCTAAGCATTTCCTGTCTTATTATTCATCCTTTCAGTGTTATTTCCTATGTTTCCCTGGAGAGAATTAAAGAAGAAAATCCTGAATTATTTTGGACCCGATTCTCTGAAATTTTGAGCCTAATGTAGCCATTGAAGCCTGCTTCTTGCATCTGCTCCCACTGTCTTGAGTGATTATAGAAGGTTCACATGGAGAATCATCATGATCTTACAGGCTGCCCCTATAACCCGTATGCACTCTGCCATGACGTAAAACCTATTTCTTAGACATTTACTTCCTTGAACTGTCTTCTCAAGCCAGTGAAGTCACTAAGATCTGAAATTCCAGTGCAGTACTCTAACCAGCAAAATCCTACAGAGGCTTTTAAAAATTAATTTTTAAAGCAACAATTCCTTTTAAAAATAACTGCAAGCCAAGGCTTCATCTAAAAAGTGCACACTGAGCATCACATTACCTATTGCATGCACTCCATAGGGCTGTGTTAATTGTTATAGAGCTAACCATAGGCCCTCTCTCTGATAAGGCAAACTTGGAAAATAAATCTCCATTACAGTCTCCACTTCTCAAAGACCAAAAAGCATCAGCAGACTGCCCTTCAAAAATCGTGGTTTGGGGGGCCAGTGTGAGCTAGAACCCCTTAATATTTGCACCTGCCAGTGCAGGCGCCTTTAGGCTAAGAATTGTTCGAAGACGTTAGTGTTATTACAAATGCAAATAAAATTATGAACCTGTGTAGAGATAGCAGAAAGGCGGTGTAGGGTATTAGGAATGGACTTAAAAATTGATTAGAGCAAATGCTCAGAAAATAACATTATGGCATTAACTTCTAAGAGGGAATCAATCGAATATTTTGCACAGTTAAATATCTTCTCCAATTTAAATTTTATGTTGCGGCTTCAAAACCAATTAGGCTGTGTTACAGTCTGATGCTTTGCCAAATTATCCTTTCTAAAACAAAAGTAGTTTTTGACTAACAGAGGCAAAGGAAAACTGCAGCTACGGCATTTATTTTCATTTTTATAGCGCAGAATATCCAGGGCCCCACCTCAGTAAAACCATTTAAGCATATTTGTAAATTCATAGACATGAGAAGCCCCTACCAAATCACTACTTCAACTTAATGGCTTTTCCATTGACTTACCTGAAACTGGAAAGTCACTTAATGAGTGTTCTCATGTATGACAAGTAACATATATGCTCAAGTTTTTGTTACCCTGCTACAAAACTCCCTAAAGTAAAAAAAAAAATACACTCATAATTCCCAGGGGAAGAAAACAGCAGTGCCAGAACATCAGCATATAGTGGAAATAAGCCAATAGAGGTCAGCAGTACATAACAGAAATATCTTCTTAACACCAGCCATGTCAACTACACTTACCTATGGTCATAAAAAAATCTTAACTGATATTTGGTGGAAATCTTCCTGCCAAAAATGGAGCATTTTTTCATAATGAAAAGTATTTGCCTATTTTGAAAACCATCAGTATTTCATAACTCACAATACACATAGCACAGCTCCAAAATTTTGCTAACTTTACTTTGCTAATCTCTTGTACTGTGTCATTCCTTGGACGTTGGCCATGTAAGAGTTAAATTTCTAGTTACATACCTGAGAATTTCACTGCAAGAGGGCTTAGACTAGAATAAACAGAAAGTAACTCAGACACTCCAGACTTTAATCTCCTTTATTTTAGCAAGTAATGTTTTTTGACCAGAGAAATTTGTTTTTTACTTCTTTGGTAAAGGTATGTATTTATCTATGTTTCTAATTATACCAGTGTCATAAATTAGGTGATTTTTTTAAATTAAAATTCAACACATCTGTATTCTTCATCTCGGTTCCCATCAGGCATGATTGCTTCTTGTGGGTAAGGTCTTGGATACACACCTGAACTCTCACTTACACAGATTTAGAGGTTTTCTTTTTAATTTTTTAATATATTTGAGGAAAAATATAATTTCAAAATAATAGGAGATTGTTATGAACAACAAGCATTCTGCTTTAATTCAACTGTAATGTCTATTTATGTCCTATAAAGAACAAAATTTGGATACACAAATCCCTTTTAATGGATATCTACATGAGAAATATTACATTCTAGTTGTCCAAACAAGAAGCTGCATGCTGTATGGCAATCACGGATTACAGTTAACTAAAGGAGTATTAAGTTTGGAAAGTAACAAAGGGAGCATGAAAAGCAACAGCTTAAAACAAAACCTTTAAAAAAGGCACAGAACTAATTACTTTTTTCAGCAGGCAAGATTGTTAAAAACTAATTTGCCACCTGCTGTCACAGAACAAGTCTTGATCATCTCAGTATTGAAGTAGTCTGATATTTGACTGTACAAGTTAGAGCATATTTTAACTTGATGAGGGATAAGACTACACAATGAAGCAACTGCAGAAGAAAAGCTTACTGCTTTGTATTTTATCAAATACACGTTCCTTGTACCTATTAAAGTTCTAGAAATAAAGCAGGGCACGTTTATTTAAAAAGCAGGATCCAAGAGGTACTGTAACACTTTTTTACATTGTTTTTTTTCCTTTTAAAACAATGGATTTTGTTAGTCTTTCCTCTGTATATCAGCTTATATGTAACTTTAGAATAATGAAATCCTACAGGTTTCAGCAGATGTCATTACATGCATTACACCCACTGATCTCCTGAATGAACACCAGCTTCCACAGAAACAATGGCTGTTGTTTCCAGAGCGGCCCAGGGAATTAATGGATTTTTTTCCATTCATTTTTGGTCCACATGCTCTAGAGGGCTTTGAAATTCAAACATTTCTCTCTCTAACTTTCAGAGCACAAAGACATAGTTGGAAAGATCATCGTCATGCTGTGTGTGCATTCCTCTCATCTCCAAGGATTTAATTCACTAATAAAACAGCTCTGCAGCTTGTGGCCTAAGGTAAACTACAGACCTGACAGTGGACTATGAATCAAGATCAACGTGACATTAGGCCTTGATCATTAATGCTTTCCTTCCATTTTACATAAAACGTACCGCCACAACCGAGTCATGAGAAGGATCATTTCTAGGTTGATTCTCCCCAGCTCAGCGATGGTAGGACAGGCTTTAGACCCATATTTTATGTACCTGTAACTTCATTGACCTCATACCTAATTTACCCTATCGTCAGATTAGAATCAGAGCCAGAGAGTACAGTCTTTCCATAATGGAGCTATAATGACATTCATTTTGGAATACATTAATAATTATGAACTGAAACCTGCAGCCCTTATCCAAACGAAAACTTGCACTAACTTCGGTGATTGATTTCACTAGTAGTTTTAGCTAAGCAAAGATTGCAAGTTTGGCTATTATAGTACAAAACTTTCCATTTTAAAATTGTATCTAGGCAAAAGAATTCAGCTGTACATAAAAACATCCAAATTTTTCATAAGCAAACATATTTTGCTTATTAGTAGGACTCCTGGTTCTCTGGGCTTACAGTGGTAAGTACCATAGCCATTTAATCTAGGCTATATTAATTCAAATAGGTGCTGAAAATAATTACATTCAGTTATAACATTGAGTTTCAACTAGACAGCTATTCTCTAGCTCTAGCATTTAAAGTATATTACTCCTCATTTCTTTCGGATTTGGAGAGTAACTTCATTTTAATGGAAAATAAAATAAAAATAAAAAGAAAGGTTACAACTTTCCCTGGTAGCCAGCAGAATATAAAGTTTTGGGGGTTTTGTTGTTTGGTTGTTTGTTTGGTTGGTTTTTTTCCAGAAAATCTTTCACTGTCTGCTCTTAAATTTTGTCAGCCTATCAGTAGGGAAGTAACATTTAAAATTCTATATTTTTCAGAGTGTTTAATTTATCTAATTGTTTTATTAAATATGAAAACATTATTGAGGTACTGGCTTCTTATTTATGAGGTACAGTCTCCTCTCAAAAACTTTATTACATGTCTGAACTGTTTATAGGTGAAAGTAATTTCTGACAACCCAAAAATGGAAGTTGTTCTGGGAGAAAAGCAACTGTTTAAGGAAGTTACACTGCTGAAGCCGAGTACATGATTATTAAAAGAATCTGTATCAGTATTTATATAAAAGATGCAGCAATATGTACTGGATTTTGACTAAGGCATTTCAGTTCAGCTTCCCAGATGATTTCGCATCATGAAGGTATATCTACTGACCCAAATATTTGAAAAGCAGAAATACAGTATATTTTGGTTTTGTAAGAGTTCAGACCAAAGTTTTATGTTTCCTCAAATAAATACACTTCCAGTGATATTACAGTGCTTCAGTAGAACATTTTTCCATGTGGAATCTGTATCCAAACAGCTCATTCAGGCATAGACCCGGCATCAACCGGCTTTGTTTGAAATAACCCTTATAAAGAAATGTCCTTTGAAAATATTCTCATAGCCAGTTAGAACATACATAGCTAGTTAGTTACCAACAGCCAACAAGTTTTATATCACATTGTTAGTACACCTGGAACTCTATTTTTGTTTTTATTACTAAAATAATTTTATTAAAAACTATTGTAATGAACTGCAAACATCTTACTTCATAATAAAATGAAGCAACAGAACATCCCAAGTCATTATTTGGTTACAAATTATATCATGTAAACTCTGCTTCTCATTGTCTACATTTTCTCCCCTGTAACATAGTCAAAGAAAGTGATTCAATATTGAGGGGAAAAAAATAATGTAAGTTTGGTATTGGGATTTTTTTAAAGTTAAATATAAGGGAGAGGCAAATTTTATAACTTGACAAAAGCTGCTGGGAAGTCACACAGACAGCTTGGTTTTGTTTGCAATTAGTTTTCCATAGCTGTCCTTAAAGCTTGCATCAAAAGCATTTTTAAAATTGAAACCTAAACCTTAATGTTTCACAGTTAAAACATATCATAAACATCATAGTGTACGCTCCTGACCTCACAGGTCTTCACTAAAATAATTTTTTTACTAGAAGTCACTGTCAAATAATCATGTAAAGTGTATATGTATATATATCTATCCCACATATCACAGTGTCTTTGTAATAAATTCTCATATTCACTGACTAATCACAGGAAAGAAACTCTGATTTAGTTTTGCCAAAAAATATATTTCTTAAGCATGCTGTGACCTACTTCAAAAGTGCTTTAAATATTTATTTTGGAAGTTTCATGGAAGAAATCTCCTACAATCTATACAGGTCTCCTTCCATTTCAACACATTCAGTGAAAGCCAATGTTTTGCAAAAGAAACAAAAAGCTAGGCTTTTCAATATGATCAGCTACCCAAACTGTCCAAATAAGTGATTTAGTTTTCCAAATTACCAGGACCTCATGTTCTCCAACAAAATAATAAAAAAAAAAAAATCATTTAGAACCTCTTTTACTCTGTTGTGTTTTTCAATGGTCTAATTAAAGCATCTTAATTACATTAAAATTTCTGCCAAGAGAGTCTATGAACTGGAGTTACACAAAAAAAGAGAATGAAAAAACATACTGCACAATCAGAAAGCATTTAAAAAAAAAGGTTCAAACGAGAAAACAACCTTAGGAAGACCCAGTAAGAACAGCTTCATCACAAGCTTTCTCAGACTATACACGTTTGTCTTGTCCTGTGTTAAATTTTTACATCCAAATGCATCCAGATAACTCTTTCAGCCCCGTTTCTGCCTCGTTCTATGATCACAAGCTGTAGTTACAAAACCTTCTCATTTCTTGCATGTAGGTCAGCCGCTTTCTTTCAGTTATCCCTTATTTCTCCCTCAAACATCCATCCCCACTGACACACCAGGTCCCCTGACAGGCTCAGCTAATTCAAAAGATCATCATCAGGATCCCAGAGAGCTAAGGTCTGCATCACAAACTAACCTGAGTGTAGTCTGGGTCTCAGCCTAAGGAAGAACCATTTGGAACTCTAAGCAAACACACTGTTCAAGGCACAACAAGATGCTGTGGTCAGAAAATGTAGAACAGGACTGTTTGATGCTGCTGAAGATACAGTTCAAGGGATTGCCTGGACTTGGCAGAAGGAAGATTGTGTCCAACCGTTGGCTAGTAGAACAACTACTCTGATCTGGTGGAAGAGACTGCTGCTGGAAAGGTAGCAGTATCTGCACAACCGCGTGCCCCCCCACAGCTTGGTTTCCCATCGTGGAATTCCCAAAGGAAAATGAGCTCTTTCGAGGGAACACTCTGAATGTCTTTCCTGCAGAAAGATTCAACTTTGTCTCATGAATAACCCCAAATGAAAAGAGAACAGATATCACACTAATTGGACACTTTCACCTCTTCTGATCTGCTGCTTATTTTCACTGTCTCGTATATAATTTTTTATCCTACAAAATCAGACAAAGGTGTATTAAATTTCATGGTACTGCCCAGTGGTTTCTGTGGCCTTAATTGCAACCAGCACAGAACCTAAGCTGGAAAGACCACAGAACCAAGAGTCTGAAACAACACCAAAGACATCCTTAAAATTACTTCTCATAACACACCCCACAAAGATCTAGATTTATCTACTTCAGAGATTATTTTCAAAATAATTTCAAAAATACATACATGCAACAAAAGCAGTCAGAAGACGTAGACAAAAACATCTCTCTTGGGTCAGCGTCTTTTATCTGACAGTGGCAATTAAGAACAGGGTGAGTATAAAGCAATACTGCCATGGTGTACCTTCCAGAGTCTGGAAACCCACTGCTTAGGGACTTTGTAAACTGGAAATTGCATTTGAGAGATGGTAATAGGTCTCTCTTTGTTTCTTTTAACGAACCTGTCCAATCACATTGCAGCTCATTTCTACTCCTGACATGTACGACATCCCATGGCAGCAAGTTCTACAATTTAAATCTACAGAACTTAATTTTGAAGTTCTACATGAAGTACTGCACGAAGTACTTGATTTGTTTTCTTCTACTAAATGGCTGATAATTTTAAACTGTAACTCTGTACCGATTTTTATGCGGGAGTTGTCTTCCTTTCTATCCATTCATTTTTTTGTAAACCTCTACTGTACCTCACCTTAATCATCTCTTTGTTAAACTGAAGGCAAAAAAAACTCCTCTACAAATCAGGAGATACAATAGCAGTATGGCTCTCAAAGATCTTTGTGTTCTGCCTGAGAATCTGTCTTGCTCAGGATGTTGTTATAGCTTCCTTCAAGAAAAGCCTCTGTCATCACTGACTGCCTTTCCTCTTCAGTTTAGACCACAAAATTAGTGGATGATTTTGGACTGTTCAAGAATAGTGCCCCAAAGAAGTGTCAGAGCCTGATACAGAGGACTCTGTACCACTGCTCTGGAAAACCGACTCTGGAATGCACATTTTGTTTTATTTGCATTACCTACAATATATGAACTGTTTTCATATCTCCCAAAGACAGTTTTGGTTAATGTTTAATTTCATTTCCAAATACAAGTGAAAACTGTAGTTTGCACTCTGTCTTCATTTACACTGACACTTAGGGCACCCTCTTCACACTAATTCTTTTTTCCAGGTTAAAAGGAAGGTATAAACAGGAGGCTCTAAAATCCTTTGTACATAATGCGCTTTTGATGCATGTCCATTCAAGTCAACAAGACTAAGAAAAGGTTTTTCTTATGCTTTGTTTTAAAATTACAGGCTCCTGGCTACTACCCACTCAAAAGATGTCAAATTTATGTCGAGAAGTAGGAATTGAACAATTTCTTTTTTAAAGCTTCAGATTTCCCTTTCCCAAGCTTCCACTCTGTTTTGAGAAGAGAGAGGTAGCCCTGATGCTTTGGTTTACTGCAATAAGGTGCTACAATTTGAGACCTTTGTGGTTTCTCCCTGCAAGTGCAGACATCCCTCTACAGCACAGGGATCCAGCTGTCAGCACAGTGACAAGCAGAGGAGATAGAGAAAAACATGGAATAGAAAACAGGCTGAAAACACTAAAGGCAGAAAGATGAAATAAATTGTTTTTGAGGAAAAACATTTATAGAGGACCAAAGAGCCAGAAGGTCTTTGTACACATAAATATGCAGATACAGTGAAATACATCAAACTGTTGTATTAAATGTAGTATCTTGAGACCACCTTGACTACAGGAGCCAAGTTTTCAGGGAGAGGTAATATCTGTTACTAGACACAGTTAGAAAAGTTGTGTGCCCAAAAGCACATATATTACCTCTAACTATGTAAGTTGGTCTTGATTCACAAAGTGCTCCCAGATGAACACAAAAACCCTATATTGGGAAGTCCCTCCCACATGTTCAGAGCCACAGGGACATTGATAGTGACTTGTATTCCCTTCTCACACCCCAGGCTCTTTCCAGCCATGGCTGTTCACACCTCCAGTTCTTCTAGCCTGATGCCACTTGTCCGCAAACCCTTTTCTCTTCCAACAGCAATCAGTGAGCCTTTGATATGTTTTCTCCATTTACTCAGTTTGCTCAGAAGGGTGTTCTTACTGGGGATCCCCTGCACCTAACAGCCCTTCCCATGGCACTGCATGCTGACCAGTAAAGAACATGTAGGAAAACCAATGTGGAAATACAAGCCAAGCAAAGTTTAGCAGGAACATAAAAAATGTTCCAAAACAGATTACCCTGGAGATGTGATATTTCTGTCTCCAGTCACAATTCTGACAGAGCTTTGTTTAAATACTTTTATGGCTCACCCTTAAACAAGGAGTCCTAGTGTTTAAACACCAGACCTTTTTGATGTGAAAACTTGATAAAGGTAGTAAAGTTTGGGTATAATGAACTGCAGAGACTCTAAACTCCTGGAAACATTCAAGGTCAGGTTGGACGGGGCTCTGAGCAACCTGATCTAGTTAAAGATGTCCCTGTTCATTGCAGGAGGGTTGGACTAGATGACCGTTAAAGCTCCCTTCCAACCCAAACCATTCTATGATTCTATAATTCTATAAACACTTCACAAAACACCCAGTTACAAATTTGCAAAGTTCAGGCCTTCTCCCCACTGTTCTGTGTAGTTGCTAATATTTAGCTACTATTTGCAACTTAGCAGTTAACTGCTTAGTTAACTTAGCAATTTGGAAGACATACCTTCCTTATTAACATCCATTAATGTCAGCTAAAATCCCAGATGTATTAAACCAAGGCCACCTCTTATAATGCAGTCCACAGTACACAGAACTTTTTTTGACTTAACAGCTATGGAATAATAGTTATTTGTTTGCTAGAAACACCTCTATGGAAGCATAAAGACTTAGAAACATCAAATATGTCACAAATTCTGGAAGAAATGTGTGTTAGTGGAGAGATGAGAGTTGGATGAGGGAGGTTTAGGGGGAACTGAACTCCCGCTGTCATACCAGTGGCCACTGGCAAGAGCCTTCAGGCCAGAGCTACAAAAACTAGAGATCCTAAACCCATTTATGTACCTGAACGTTTTGCAACTCAGCACTTCTGAACCCACAATCTGCTGAAGAGGATTATACCCCTCTTCCAGCCCTGGCAGAGAGGATCTCTCTTCTTGTAGTGAAGCCCTGCAACGTGAGCCCAGGTCATGAGCTGTGCCGTGGAGCGTTACTGGACCCGAGAATCCACTATCACCTTACAGAGCCAAGTGCTGGATTTGAATTGCTAAGAGCATATGCGTTTATATGGCTTGGGTCTCTGCAAAACGGACGCTCATGGAGCATAGTAAATACAAGGCCTCAGAAACAGCATTTATCTCCTCTTCCTCCTTCTCTACAAAGAAATTACAAGTAATAAAAATCAATATTATTTTGCTTAGATTTCTTCCTCTCCCCCTGCACTGCCACAGTATTGTTTTTCAGACACCTACAGGAGGGTATATCTACATTCGGATTTTAGGGAATCCTATAATCTCAAAGGTGAATGAATCCTAATGGAGTAGAAAGATCTACATAATCCTTGCTTGCAGAGCAGCATCATTTATAACACAGAAAATTTCTATTGTAATTTTCTTCTTGACATGTTATAGTCTGACTTCGTATTTCTTGAATTCACAGAGGGCTTTTGTTTTGTTTTTACCACAGCTACTTATTTTAACTTTGGCTATTTTTTTTCTTAACATTTACTTCAGTATGTCATGCTCTGTTTGAGAGGAGTAATTGATTCATTCCTTTAGGGGAAAAGCAAAACACAAGCAAATACAATATTTGCACATAACATGCACACACATTTTTGCTTTAAAGGAAAAATAGATAGTCTTTACATCCTCTAAATATTAAAACCACAAAGTCTTTGCCCTGGTGAATATACTGTTAATTGTCTTAGATTTATAGCATTATTATACCATACTTTAATAGCGTTTCTTACCAACCGAGGGAGAAAGCTTAGCTACACTAAGTAAATAATATTAACTACTGCAAGGAAAGAAAATGCTGTTCTGATTAAGGCAGTGGACTAAGATTAATAAGGTCTTAAATTCCAGATTCTGTCACAGTCTTCCTATGTGACATTGGAAAAGATATATCTTCATGCCCTGCCTTTAACTCCCTTCTATAAAACAGAAAAGTAAGAACTATAAAACTATTTGGCAGAACAACATTCTGGTTTTGTGCTGAATCACTGCCTAGTATAATGGGGCCATAATTTTGGTTAGGGCTTATCTGCCATACTAGAATAATTAATAAATGATAGTAATCGATGCCTTCATGAATAAGAATATCTGGATGAAGACCAAAGGGCTTCACTGCATTATTTAAGAAACTGAGTTAAAAGAATGTCACGTTAATACCAAGAAATGCAAGAAGCATGAGTACCAGTCCAAGGACAAGGGAAGGCAGTGCCAAGAACTACCTACCACAAATGTTGAGAATTTTGGTCAGGTCACAAAGACATCTGTATCCCTTCCCACTTCCATTGCCTGCTGAAAGGCAGGGTTTTGCCATGCAATGAAGGAGTGACTGCACTGCTGAGGAGCATGTGCACACACACACGCTCTCAGTTAACCATCATCCCGACTCCATCGAACCCTGTGGCCCCACCAACACCTCTGAGGCAGCAGCAGCAATTCAGTTTGGCACTGCTACATGGGCTGGTGGCCAGCCTTGAACTGCGATCCATGCCATTGCTTAGTGTTTCTTCCATTTCCTGCAAGTTTCTAAGTGGTTTCTACTAAAACTGATACCCTCATTCCTCAGAGGTGTACTTAAGAGTATGAAACATTATTTTCAAATGCACCGATCACTTGTAGGTGTATTCTATAGGCACTGTGTAGAATCAGTGTGTGGTGCGGTTAGTTTTGGTTTTAATGTAAAGGGGGAAAAACTAGTCAAATAAAATTAGTCTTGCACAAAATCCTGGGCATGTTTTGCCCCTGTTTTACTCTCCATAAAATGGTAGATAAATCACTGTACATGTTTTCAATATTAATGTTTGCTTATGGATTTAAATTTCCAGGTAAAATTATACCCAACCGCTGCCACATATAAGATACCACATCTGTTGTGGAGGAAAAAGACTGATAGCCATTTTATTTTCTCTCCTATGTGATTTATTAGTCTCACGCAATCTGGGGGGAGAAAAGACTGTAATGGATTTGAGTGCCACGGATTATATTTGTTAAGTAATTTTTCAAAAGTGCTTAAATACTCACAAGAGTTCATAAAAGCTTCAGAAAAGATAATAACACTCCAAAGTATTAAAAGGAGCAAGAGAGCTAGCAGTGGAATGTATACAGAGCAATTAATTAATTGCTCTACACTTTTTTTTTTCTGTTCTTTCTAGCAGAATCTCCAACAGTAGCCAGGATGAGTACAGTAATTAATCTTTTTTATTATCCAAGATCAGCGTGATTATTGGGCATACCTTTTAAGTGGAAATCTAGTCTGACATCCTGCTCTTAATTATTCAGTCATGATTAAAGTTTATGATAAAAACAGAAAAAAAGAATACTTGCACAATACAGATTTGCAAAATTCCACTCAGTAAAGGGACAAAACCCAAAGACCGTTGGCAAGACTTTAGTCACAACATCCTCTGCGTAAAGTCAGCCAAAAGCAGGAAGGAACTAAAAGTTAGATCTGAACATATTCAGGGCACTACTGAAGAAACAAGACTCTTCGGATGTTGCTTCTAGCCACACGGAAGGTAGCAAACATCTCTCATGCACTGCAGAAACTGAGAGACTAAAATGAAAACATTTGGAATGCAGTTCACTGAGATACATTTGACATAACTCTACATTTTAATGAGTCATTTTTAAAGTCAGGTGGTTTGACAGGCCATCCCGTAACTGCATGAGTGAATAATAAGTAAATTACTTTTTCGAATCACTCACTGAAAAACATAGTCAAACTCTAAGTTACTAGTTGTGCCATTTATTTGGATGATTGTGTCATTTATTTTGACAATTGTAAATTAATTTTCAATATGAATGTAAAGAAAGCTACCATACAACATGCTTGATGCTATATATTCTAAGGTGAGCATAGCTGTGTCATGGCAGCCTTGGCTATCACATTTTTGTTAGTGCTTAAAGCAGTGGAGTTCAATGAAATTTCAAACCACTTCAATTTAAAACCAGTAACTTGTGAAAAGCCATTCACTATTCACCAACTGTTAAATACCTCCCACAGTCCTCTCTAAGTTTTCTTCTAGGAATACAAATGTTATTTTATGCTGAATAAGAAGTAAGCAAGCCAGGTTTATGCAAAACAACTGAAACACAAGCAGCTTAAGACCACCCTAAGAGGTATCGCCTTGGCTTTTCTGATTTACCTGTCACAGTATAATAATACAGCTTATAATTTAAAGCAATAAAAGTGAAACAGAAAACTGAGAGCTTGATTTTGCAACTTATTCATGTGATTTAAGTGGAATGACTTGGAAGAATCAGAATGTGGAGAAGATTTCCAAGCCTGTGTAAGCTCTCTTGGTAAATACTTTATTAAACTTCAGGATGATACCTAGAGATTGGTCAATGGCAAAACTGTACATTTGTTTATTGAACTTATTTCTTACCAGAAACTGATGGTCAGGTGACTAATTTTCAATAAATTCACTTTTAAATTATGACTTAGTAATATGGGTCTGAATTTGAATGCAGCACTGACTGCCCACCCTGTACTGACAGTTCCCCACTCTTGAACTGCTGTGCTCATTTCTATTATTTAAATATAATTTAAAAAAAATAAAATTCTACCATATCCCAACTATTATAGAGTTCTCCACAATTCACAATACTCTAAGGAAACTAAAAAAAAAAAAGAGCAGAGCAAATCCAGACACAAACCACTACCTCACCTCCCTAAAAAAGTGGTAATAAGAATTAATGAAAACTACAGTTCATGCATACCAAGCCAAGATAAGAACTTACTATTCTGACCAAGAAGTAACATCAAATCAGCTTTCCAGACAAGCTCAGATGACTTGTACAATACCAGACAGAGAAAGAAAGATCAGAAAAATAGACTGGTTTTTGTTAAAAGCCATGAATACAAAATTATACATTTGGCTTCTCATAATGCCATCTTTGGAATAAGTGTTAATATCAGACACTATACCATACAAGTCCTAGCAAAAAGATTTTGAATGTAGGTGAAGCTAAGGGTAAAGAATGGACCTCTATAGCTATTAGGAAACATTTTCAGGAAACCATTCTTAACAGTGCTATTAAGGGGTGTTCTGGTATGGTACAGCGATATACTTTCCCACTCATCTAGAATATGTATGGAAGCAATTGTACTTCAGCAGTGCAAAGATGCCCTACTTAGAATTGAAAACCCACTGCGATACGTAATAAATGTACAAAGTGAAAGATGTTTGGCTGGTAAAATACACATTTTGTTCCAAACCAGTTCTTTAACCCCATATTAAAAGACAAGAGAGAGGGAAAAGCAGAGGACAACAACAAATGATGCTATAGTTCTGCAGTTAACCCTTCTACAGTGCACTGTAGTTATTCCAAATACATGATGATTTGAAGCAAATCAGGGCACCATGAGCCTATACTTTAATTTAGAAGGCATGAATGTGTCAGCAAAGGAACTGGTAACAGATAGGTTGATAGAGCAAAGAAATAAATGTAGCAAGCCCATGTGAAAAACAAGAATGTACTTCGAATCACTCACTGAAAAACATAGTCAAACTCTAAGTTACTAGTTGTGCCATTTATTTGGATGATTGTGTCATTTATTTTGACAATTGTAAATTAATTTTCAATATGAATGTAAAGAAAGCTACCATACAACATGCTTGATGCTATATATTCTAAGGTGAGCATAGCTGTGTCATGGCAGCCTTGGCTATCACATTTTTGTTAGTGCTTAAAGCAGTGGAGTTCAATGAAATTTCAAACCACTTCAATTTAAAACCAGTAACTTGTGAAAAGCCATTCACTATTCACCAACTGTTAAATACCTCCCACAGTCCTCTCTAAGTTTTCTTCTAGGAATACAAATGTTATTTTATGCTGAATAAGAAGTAAGCAAGCCATGTTTATGCAAAACAACTGAAACACAAGCAGCTTAAGACCACCCTAAGAGGTATCGCCTTGGCTTTTCTGATTTACCTGTCACAGTATAATAATACAGCTTATAATTTAAAGCAATAAAAGTGAAACAGAAAACTGAGAGCTTGATTTTGCAACTTATTCATGTGATTTAAGTGGAATGACTTGGAAGAATCAGAATGTGGAGAAGATTTCCAAGCCTGTGTAAGCTCTCTTGGTAAATACTTTATTAAACTTCAGGATGATACCTAGAGATTGGTCAATGGCAAAACTGTACATTTGTTTATTGAACTTATTTCTTACCAGAAACTGATGGTCAGGTGACTAATTTTCAATAAATTCACTTTTAAATTATGACTTAGTAATATGGGTCTGAATTTGAATGCAGCACTGACTGCCCACCCTGTACTGACAGTTCCCCACTCTTGAACTGCTGTGCTCATTTCTATTATTTAAATATAATTTAAAAAAAATAAAATTCTACCATATCCCAACTATTATAGAGTTCTCCACAATTCACAATACTCTAAGGAAACTAAAAAAAAAAAAGAGCAGAGCAAATCCAGACACAAACCACTACCTCACCTCCCTAAAAAAGTGGTAATAAGAATTAATGAAAACTACAGTTCATGCATACCAAGCCAAGATAAGAACTTACTATTCTGACCAAGAAGTAACATCAAATCAGCTTTCCAGACAAGCTCAGATGACTTGTACAATACCAGACAGAGAAAGTAAGATCAGAAAAATAGACTGGTTTTTGTTAAAAGCCATGAATACAAAATTATACATTTGGCTTCTCATAATGCCATCTTTGGAATAAGTGTTAATATCAGACACTATACCATACAAGTCCTAGCAAAAAGATTTTGAATGTAGGTGAAGCTAAGGGTAAAGAATGGACCTCTATAGCTATTAGGAAACATTTTCAGGAAACCATTCTTAACAGTGCTATTAAGGGGTGTTCTGGTATGGTACAGCGATATACTTTCCCACTCATCTAGAATATGTATGGAAGCAATTGTACTTCAGCAGTGCAAAGATGCCCTACTTAGAATTGAAAACCCACTGCGATACGTAATAAATGTACAAAGTGAAAGATGTTTGGCTGGTAAAATACACATTTTGTTCCAAACCAGTTCTTTAACCCCATATTAAAAGACAAGAGAGAGGGAAAAGCAGAGGACAACAACAAATGATGCTATAGTTCTGCAGTTAACCCTTCTACAGTGCACTGTAGTTATTCCAAATACATGATGATTTGAAGCAAATCAGGGCACCATGAGCCTACACTTTAATTTAGAAGGCATGAATGTGTCAGCAAAGGAACTGGTAACAGATAGGTTGATAGAGCAAAGAAATAAATGTAGCAAGCCCATGTGAAAAACAAGAATGTACGCGAGAGTACGAGAACGCTTCATGTTGACTCTGTTGGTTCTGTGACAGCATAAGTACACAGACAACTCTACCTGTCCCTTTCTGAAATTATCAGCCATTCTCCCTTGCTCTCCGATGGCCACTTGGCCTGTAGTTCATGGTCCTTGGTTTAATTCAAACAGCTGGCTTCGCGGAATCAATAGAATAAATCAGAGTGCACATTCATCCATCTATGAAGACAGTTCACTCTGTTCTCTCCGCTTGGAACAATGTTTAGATGACTGTATGAGGAAACTAAGAGAATTGTTTACGATGGCACTGGGAGCACGCAGCCAGCGCTGGTTTGTAATGGGGTTAGATCTAATAAACCGAGGCTGTGACAGACACGTCTCCCCAGCGTACCTAGGAGAGTCACTCAGGCAGTTTTAGTTGCTCAGGCAGTTTCTGTAAGTACATCACTCATTGGGAAGGTGAGTGTCCTTTACATTTTCTAGTGAAATAACAGAAAAAAGAAAGTTGCAAATGAAGAACTGCATTTAAGCTGCATTTAGGTTAAATCCTTTTAAATTTAATCACCGTTTTGAAAAATTCTCATATCTATTCACATAGATATGTGAATTTCCTCATTTTAAAATTTATCACTTTTCCAAAGTATTTTGTCTTAATTATTTGTTGAGCTCAGGTTAAACTCATGGATGATTTCTATTTCCACAAAAATCAATTTAGGAAAAAATTCCCATTTTCCAAACAAGATGAAAAAAATCATGCATTTTCAAATGGTATTTCCTCATCTCTCAAAATGGTGTTAGTAGTCATTGGTGGAAGTTTATGCATTATGCTCTATGAAAATCTTAACAAAACTAAGATGCCAGATTGGTTTACATGTGTCATCCTTAAATTTGCCTTTCTTTTGACTGATAACTGATTTCTAAGCTTCACTCCTTATTATCAGAACCTAAGGCAATGTTTTCTGTTTTCATTACAGAGGTATCGAACACTTGATATGAAATATCAAAGCCTGAATCTGCTAATACAGATTTCAGTGAAAACTCTGAATGAGTATTCAGGCCTGAATTTGTGCTATACATTCTTCTATCCATCCGCTGGAAAAATTGAGAGGCCAGGAGTTTCTCTGAGACTTTATCAGGCATTCGTACACTTCAGTGAGTCAACTACTATAGCCGCATTTCTGCAGATTTGGTTAACACTTTGTTTCCTGAAATAAAAAGACATGAACCTACTGTTTTACTGAATTTTATGTGAAATCAATTATTCATTTTTCTACTTAGGGCAGTTTATGTTTTGAGCATGAAGAAGCAGTTCAGCGTCAGGGTGTTTCCTCCTGCCTGCCAGCACGTGGCCTGGGAAGAAGCTGCAGAGACGAGTCAACCACAAAAGCCACTCTATGGTGGGCCTTCAGAAACCCAAAAAATTGTCCTCAGTCTTCGCAAGACTTTCTCTACAGTAAACTGCTGCTCTATCTTTCCCTTTCTCTGTTCCCTCAGTGCATTCATCTGCTTCTCCCCACCTGGATTGCCCTGTTCCCCAGGCATGACATGGGGAAGGGGCAATTGCCGAGCACTGCCATCTCCAGCCACAGCAAACCCCATCCCTGCCAAATGCACATTCAATATTTCCACTTGGAAAATTGGAAATATTTTTCATATATATTCAATAATTTCCACTTGAGCCTGAGAATTGAACCGAATAGTTCTGTCTGTGCCATCAAAAGATTTTGAGTGATGATGTGGAAAAAAGAGGTGAGGATTTGGACAAGTGGGTTCTGGGACGAAAAAGGGGAAGACAAAGTAGAGAGGCAGGGAAGGATTGTCAAATCAGTGTTTTAGTTTTTTGAGAGTAGTGTTTTCATGTAATAATCAGGAAAATGAGAGGGTATTTTATCTATGTAGCCAAACATGATCATACCAGGTTATAAACATATCTGGGCTAAGAAATTCTTCTGATTAGTCAATGTAATAAAAAGGAGAAAGACTAATCCATGCAAATTAAAACACTCAGCAGAGCCTTTGTAACACCCAAAGCTGCTTAGTCAGGCTTCAGAAAGACAATACACATGTTGACACACGAAACAGCATAGTTGGGAATTGGCTGTTGGGAGCTAAATGCTACCTGTAGGATTTGGTACCTTTGCTACATGTCATCTGGTGCAAAGTCTTAACAGCATATTCTGGTAATGCACTTGGCCACTGCCAGCAGTCCTAGCAAAGACAAGTCAAGAGTCTTTGTTAGGAAAACTGGGTATTTGTTCTTGTCTGGTTTTAGAAGACACAGCTACAATCAAGGTAGGATTTTGGCCCTTAAAAACTGAAGATATAATTAGTACAGTTGCACTTTCTAATTTTAAAGGCATCGTTGAATAAGATAGATACAATCCATTTTAAAGAATGACTAAATACTGGAAAAACTACAATAACATCAAGCAAATGCTATTAAATACTCCACTGTGGATGCTAAACTACTGCCTTGGTTAAGGAGCTCAAATACTCTTACATCTATTCATGATGTTCTGGTTTTTCCTATTCCTAGGATTATTGCTAATGGTGAAAAAGTACCCAGCAGAGTTTAGGAATTAGGAATGAGCAGATTCTAACAGAAGAAAGCAACAATGTTAAACAGAACCACCTGGATTTGACAGAAAAATATTATCAGAATAGTTTGAGTAACAAGGGATACTGACCTCCTAGACACTAAGGGTTTGTGACACACGAGTATGGGATGTCTTCCCCAAAACGAAACCCTGGTAATTTTCTTTTACTTAAACTTACTAAGCATTCTTTTTCAGATTAAATTGGTTTTGAGTAGCTTAGGGAAAAACAAAACAAAGAAACAAAAAAACCCAACCCAGAAAACATTTAAGCTTACAGAAAAAATAGACCTTGAGAGGAGATGTAATATGTTCTACATTGTTTTCCCATGATAATACTACTTTCAATTATATGTAACGTACAGCTGCTATGCTTGATGACAGACCCTTCTTAAATTGTCGGCTAAGTCAATCCACTACACTTTGCAAATTCCAAGTTACCACAGTGTTCAGGTTCCTTTGTGATAGAGTGACAGGGGTTTTTACTGATTTATAAATAATTTTTTTATTTGGCCAAATATGACCTAAGTTATTCAAAACTGTATAGTTAAGCACAGGCTACACAATTAATAACAGTTCCTAAAGCAGATTACATACTAATGGCTATTTTTGGAAGCAACAGGACTTCATCTGACCCTGAAAGCGAGCACTTAAATGTTCAATGATCAATCTGCAAGTTAACTGTTAAACTGAACATTGCTTTAAATGGTTATTTTACTTCAGTAGAAATAATCTTCCTGCTGGTCCTTTAGAAGAGTGAACTACAGTTTAAAGTAATATCTGGGCTAGAAGCATTCAGTTGCTCTTTGTGAATGGGAAACAGTTATAGGAAAACTTCTGATTCCAGTGAAATGGATCATTTCTTTTTTGAAACCATCCCTCCCAGTACACAATGTCCATTTGTTGAGCAAGCAGTAACCAGCAGATCTCCTTGTAATATTTCCTTGAAAAGCACATTTGTGGCTATTTCGTTAATAGAGAAAACAAACCCTGTAGGGCATGAACACTAATTTAATACCAGGGAGTTGCATCTTGAATGACAAAATATGTAGAAGTTGTATTGCCACAGGTGTGTTTAATGAGCTGTACCTGGAGTCTGAAAGTGGGAAAAAAGTGAGAGCAAACATCATGACATAAAATGTTAAGTCAATGTGTTAGTCATATCTTCCAAGTGGTTTTAAAGGATCAAATTTAAGCTGTTTACTACACCCACAATATTTTCCTCTAAAAATATCAGGGACAAGGCAACAAATTTACAGACACTATTCTATAAACTGTCTGTTCATCTGAAGTAACTTGTTAGAAACGCTATTCCTTGTAACACAACTATTGCTATCATAGATTAGCAGAAAAAGCCACAGCATCTGCAGCCTCTGAGCTCCTAAAGAAAACCTTGCGAAGACATATTGTCAAAACTGGTGTCACTGTTGGCTCAGCGAAAGGTGGAGGAAAAACTGCGGCTGGCCAATCTGCTGCTACCCTGGCCGCCGTTTCCCCATTCCTCTCTACCTCTGCTCTTAAGTTTGTGGCATCTGCCTCTTCTGTGCTTTCTGATATTAATACCTCTCCTGCTAATTGCTTTTGCAGTATCTCCTCTTGTCTTTGCTGTGCCTCATTTAGGCAGATAATTTCTCTTTGGCAGGCAGGTGGAACAGCCTGTCAGTGATAGGAGAAGGTAAAGCTGACATCTCTAGAGCTGTCAAGGTTTAGCTACAGGCTTGAGTCAAATTTGCATGAAGCTTTAGGAAGCCAGTTCAAGACAGAGAGATCTCAATTTTATTTTCTCTTGCACATTTACAGCTGGACAAGCAAAAAAGAAAAGAAAAAGAAAATCAGGAAGGGGGCAAGTTCCATCTGGATGAGGGAATGAACAGTGCAGTTACAATGGTGGTGGAGAATATAAATCATTCCATGGAGTAAAGACAAAGGCCAACTCGATATGTTGAAGAACTTCAAGGCACTGAGTGGTAAGAAAGACTAAATCAAATATAAATGAAAGTGAAGTGATACATGTGAGGAAAAAAGAAAGTATACTGTGGTTGGCTCTGAAATAGTTATCACCACTGAGGAATGAGATCTCAAGGTTAGGATTTCAGAGGAAGAAACCCAAACACATCAACTGTTAAGAAGTACTGGGAGAGTGAATACAGAGCTCATTAGGTACAGTAACTCAAACTGAAATAAAGCAAATTAGGAAATATTACAGAGGACACAGACTGTATACACTGGGATTCCTGAACCTGGAAAAGATAAAGCTGGAGTGGGACAGGAAAGAAATCTAAGAAATCTGGAATGGTATGGAGCAGCTGAATAGGTAATTCTTGTTCACTGTCTTCCTATACAAGGATTAAGGGGCATCAAAAGATGGTATCACATGATAGATTTGAACAGAAGATATTTCTCCACACATCTTGCTGTTAAGCTATGTTATTCCTTCCCACAGAACTTGCAGTGCTTACCTCAGTTCACAAAATGACTGGACAAATGTATGGAAGAAAAATCCACTGACAGCTATTGAATATCAAGTCATCTCCTGTAATTTATGAAATCTGTGAGTTGTGATGTGCTGGAAGCAATCGAAGTATTCTGGAGAAGTATCACTACCTGACTATCCTACCCTCAAGACGCCTTCTTAAACACCTGTGGCAGCCACCCCCAAGGACATGGGCAGATCTTAGGTCTGGGCTTAGTACAGCCAAAATCAGGTTACTGAGGTAGGAATGACTTGCTTGCACTCCTTGTTCAATAGATGTGGCAATTTAGTCACAGCAAGATGAGCTGAACTTGCACTGAAAAGAACAAGGAGTGTTTCTGCAACTGGAATACTGATGAACTGGAACCAGAATTAGGGGACACTTACATGGTCATACAAACCAAAGCTGAAATCACCGTGGGAAGCCATGCAACACTGTCCAGTGCAGGACTCTTGACATGGCACAAAAACCCCACTGAACAAAATTAATTGTAAACCTGCAGTAACTAAGGTTTAGTTACTGCACTGTTCTCTCAGTAGAATATTTGATAGCTGTCCACAAATGAGGTTTGCTGTCCAACAACCCCTGTTTATGTATGGCAAATTGTTTCAACTACCTGCCAACTTCTTTCCCATGGATGAGGATTGCAGCATCTTACTTGGATATGCATGCTGGACATGCCTGTAATTAAATGATAACAGTTCAGCATAGCAAACTGCATCTAGCTTGGGTCATGGAGGAGATCTCAGACCTTTAACTGTATGGGCTGCAGTTTATAAAAAAAAAAAATTAAAAATACTCAATATACCTAATTAAGCTCTTGATCTGTTCTTGCCTTCTGCCTCTTCCCTGCGACTTTGGGCCCTCCCTGCCCATATGCTCTAGGCTGGAAGCAGAGGGTTGAGGAGCTGCCAGATCCTGGGGGATCAGGGCTCTGGGACCCATACGTCCCCTCTCCCCCTGCGGTCTGCTAGGGTCCAGTGCACAGCCAGCCCTGGGGCTTGCCGCTGCCGGAGCATATTCCATGTGCAAATGTTTAAAGCATCCACTGGCAGGCTGCAACACCACCTTCGCTCACGTCCAAGCTAGAGGAAGCACTGGTGCAGCACAAGGCTTGCTACAAAAGCCCGCCAGCTTGTCCATCTGGCTGCAGGCACTGGAGGCCTATGTGAACAAACCTGGGGGCTGTGTCCTCCATTTCAGCAGCGCTGCCATAAAGGAGTGTCCAAGCATGTGACAAAATGGGAGAAAATTTTAGGGAGAAAATGCTTCCATTGTGCCAGAGACTGAAAAGAAAGAATAAAAAACCAAAACCCTACAAACCAAAAAAAAACCCAGATCTGATCACACCTGTGATTACCCGTGCATTAACTATCGCAAGTTAGAGACAATGCAGATAAAGATACCACAACAGAAACAATTGCTGTCGTAACACACCATAGCATCCACATAAAATCAAGCATCTCAATTTTGCATAGGGTAGAGGAAAAGAAGAAAAACTGCAGAGAGGCCAGGAAAGAATCACAGGAGAGCCACAAGATGACCTGGGAATTGAAAGAAATAGCTAAAAAGACTGTTTATGCAATATGCATAAACATAGGCATATGCAATTCAGCTAAACAACAGCTCATGAAGGGTCTTGGAAACAGTTTTGTAAGGGACAAAAGCTAATACTGAAAGAGTTGCTTTACATTAGCCCATGGATGTGCAATTAACTGAGTAAAAGACAAAGACTGAAGCTGAGCTCTGAAGTTATCCTCACAGCTTTCTTAAATTGTGAAATAATTGCTCGAGGGAAGTTGTGAGTACTCTACCAGTTCTGGGATATTTAAAAAACTACAGGGGATGTAATCCTAGAAACAGCATTTTAAGAGGAATTTTTACCAGCAAGTACTTAACAGAGCATTTCCATTAATTGCTTTTAGCCTTTTATTTATTAAAACTAAAAATTGCTGGCGTTGTCCAGGAAGTTACTTTTAGTGCTGCCTTCCCTGAAAGCAAAAATTTTTGCAAGCTCAAGTGATATTAGTGCCACAAGATTACCAATTTATTTGAGAAAATTTACATACGATGTTCAACATTTCTTAAACATCAACAGCCAAAGACACCAGTTTACCCCAACACTGGATTTTATTTTCTTATTGCTTTAATTCCCCATTTAGCCTCTTAATGCTCAATTTAGTCTTATTTCAAATCTTATATTGGTTTTTTCCTTCATCTTTCTGTTGCTTTTTTTATCCAGTTTTTTTCTCGTTCCCTCAATCTCTGACCACTACTTTCTTTTCTCTTGTGTCCTGCACATACTGCTCCATTTTGTATTTCTTCATCATTGTTGTCACACATGCCCTACCAGAATCCACCTTTTAGAGTCTCTGCTGGTTTATTCCCCATTTGCCCTTTCTTTTTTCAGTTATTCTCCAGTCTTCGTGGCTCCCTTTAGCCACCTTCTTTAAATGCAATATTTGCATTTGGTTATGCAACGCAAAGCAATATCATAGCTCAAGCAATTTTACACAAACACATTTCTCCTTATTTTGGGTGCCAAAAAGGACTGTTGTGGTTTAACGTTAGCCAGCAACTAAGCCCTACACAGCCACTCGCTCACTCTCCCCGCAGAGAGATGGGGGAGAGAATTGGAAGAGGAAAAGTGAGAAAACTCATGGGCTGAGATAAAGACAGTTTAATAGGTAAAGCAAAAGCCGTGTGCACGCAAGCAAAGCAAAACAAGGAATTCATTCACTCCTTCCCATGGGCAGGCAGGTGTTCAGCCATCTCCAGGAAAGCAGGGCTCCATCACGCGTAACGGTGACTTGGGAAGACAAACGCCATCACTCCGAACATCCCCTCCTTCCTTCTTCTTCCCCCAGCTTTATATGCTGAGCATGATGTCATATGGTATGGGATATCCCTTTGATCAGCTGGGGTCAGCTGTCCCGGCTGTGTCCCCTCCCAACTCCTTGTGCACCCCCAGCCCACTCGCTGGTGGGATGGGGTGAGAAGCAGAAAAGGCCTTGACTGTGTGTAAGCACTGCTCAGCAGTAACGAAAACATCGCTATGTTATCAACACTGTTTTCAGCACAAATCCAAAACATAGCCCCATACTAGCTACTGTGAAGAAAATCAACTGTCCCAGCCAAAACCAGCACAGTAAGAGAGACAGGCATTATATTTCAAACACATCCAGGTGCATTTACTTAGCTGCTGTGCTTTAGAGGGCTCTTCATTTAAATAAGAAACTAGCCTCAGGCAAGTCCCTCACAAGAAACACTTTCTAATAGATACCTAGCCCTGCAAAATTAAGTAGCTGTCGAAACAGATTAACCAACTGTCATGCAGAAAAGAAATACATACACAGTGGCACTGTGAAGACAAATTACTAAACAAATTTGATGCCTAGATAACTCTCTATTTTTAATTCAATTACTTATTCAGTTCAGTGCCTTTATTTAAATGGCAAATACCAGGTTCTACTTTCTTAACACTAGCTCCAAATAAGGAATGAAAAACATTTTGCATAAAACCCATCTTCTCCAGCAAAGCCAAAAGTAAAAGATACGGAAGGGGTATGTTGCAAAGAAAAACACCACAGGCGTTTATAGTGTCTGGAATAAAAATAGACAAGTACTATAACAGATTACTTAAAAGCATCTTTGTAAAAGATCCAAGCACTTATAACAGATCTGAATTTTTACTGTTGTCCCTGCCCATTGTATCTAACGAGCAGCAGCAATTATAGCATGGCAGAGATAGCAAAACATTTTCCTGCTATAACCCCAGGAGCTAAGTGGTCCTGAGCTGTGACAGACGCGTTGGTACGCCTATGTGTACGAGAAGGGAATTTTTCATTCACTACTTTCTGTATGCTACAATATTTTGTGATAATCACATCTTGCACCATTCTTGATGGATTTGCAGGCCACAGCTGAATTAGATGTTTGTTTGTTTTAATTGCAACAGTGGAAGAAAAGATGTCGCTCATGTTCATTGAAGCTAGGGATTTAGTATGTAACACTTCTGCAGACATAATTACATCAAAGCTGGGTAAAATTAAGAACTAAAGCCTTTAAATAGAGCTTCTTAAGGCTCTAAAAGTCCTGTTAATGGTTTGATTAGTTTTTTAAAACAAGCTCTTTAGAAAATGCATATGAAGTGTTCAGCAAAATCTGAAGATAGGACATATTTTTACAAAGGAATAGAATTCTCTCAAATGATTATTTAGTTTCAAAACCAGACTAAGATGACCTACGTCATAAAGCAACACACTTCTGGGATCATAAGACAGACACCACCACCACCACCATCACTCCCTCCCCCCTAATCTTTATGAAATTTTGATTCTCTCCTCCAAATCTGTGCCCCAAATAATGCATTTCTTTTATGCAAGGAAGAGCCACTGATTCATCTTATACCCAGCAGTTTTCATGACCTTTTCTTCTAAATTTCTTGTAATTTGAAGTGGCCAGACGATGCTGGAGCTGGAAGTGTCATTGATTCTATCCTGAGAAATGCACTCAAAGTGAAAGGGAAGCTGGCGGAGACTGTACTGCTTTCTGCATGGACTTACCAGGCTTGTATGTTATCAAGGAAATATATGCTGCAAAAGTTGCCTTGTTTAACGTCTTCAATATGAGAGCATTGTGATGGACTCTGAAAATATGTTCCAGGTTGAGGTCAACAGCAGTCCCAGAAGAATATGATTTTTTTGTTGCTCACTGTAAATCTCAGTTTAATGAAACAGAAATCAATATTGAAATCCAATAAAATTACTCTAGGTAGCAATATATGACTGGCTGGCTCTGTGCTTATTTGCCTATATATTTGAGCTGTTTCTACATCTGAAGAATAGAGACAGAACTGGTAAAGGTTTGTTTTTTTCTCTTGTGTTCTGCTAAACTAGTTAAATCACTCAAGGTTAATACAATTAGATGATGGATAAAGTTCTTGATGGATGGCACTGCAGTGACACTGAAAAATCTGGTGCTTATTCGATTAAGAGATATTTCTGCATCCAATGCAATTAAGGGAGGTACAGATGTGAATATGGTAGTAGCTGCAAGAAGAAGAAATGGCTTCATACATTTGTAAGCCACTACAAAAGACATTTGAATTGAGACAAATACCGGTAGAGAGATCATCTTTCTTCTTATGATGAAGGTCAACTCAAGGGATAGCATTCATAGACTATGGCAGGGCTGTGAAATCCAGGAATGTTCCTCGGGTGGCGTTTGCCTGTCAATTTCTTCCCTGCTGAAAGGAACCGAGAGGCATGGAGGGTGGGGCAGCGCGGTCTGCAGGGACCAGTGCATACTGTGGAATGAACCTCCTCACAGGCTGGAACAAGACTCGCAAGAAGCTGTGGGCACAGCTTTTTAAGAACTTTTATAGAAAATATAAAGGTAAAAGGTGCCTTTTGGCTTGAATTTATTACCTGAGCTATAAGTCAAATAAGCATTTTAAAAAATAATCTTTTATCTTTTTCCTAGAAAAATCTACAAACAATAGGAGCAATGTTTACAAACATCAGGAGCAAAGTTAGAAACAAAGATTTGTTCCAAAAGAAACAAGCAGAAGACCTTTCACTATGCTGCTTGCAGCTCTATTACTGGCTCCCTGTGCAAGTGTGAATTTTCCTAGAACCAGATCAGACACAGAAACAAAACAGAAGTTGTTGATGGGGTTGTTTTCTTTTCCTCTACATTTGCTACCCTTTTATTTACAAAAGTCAGAACAAGAAAAATATTGGTAAATGTACCAATCCAACACGGGGCATTTACACCAGCTCTTTCCCAGGTGAATTCTACAATGTCTAATATTACTGTGTTCAAACTGAAGCTTTGTATTTGACTCCCCCTTTTCCCAAAGCCTGCAGTATCACAATTATTGGAAACTCATCTTTCTGTCAAAGCTGGCTTAAGTTGGACAACTGATTTTGAAGTTATCACCTGCATCCCACTACCTGCATTCAGAGACAGTGTGACTGCAAAAGTCTCATTTCCCCAGGGGAGGTGAATGGAAATGAGCTACTAATGCTCATTAACATTTTAGCACAAAAAATGCCGAATTATCAGAAAACCTCTGAAGCCCTGAGGGAAAAACATGTTTTTTTCTCATGCAAATAGCATTGGCAAGTCCACAGTACCACATACTTTCTGCTTGGAAGTCTTTGTCAGCAGTTGTAGCTTCACAAAATAACAGACTAAGACTCCTACCCTACCACAATTATAAACTATATATATTTTTACTGTTTTTTTTTTTCTTTCTATGCCCTTTAATAATGCGTGTAGATCCATTAAAAAGGATGGCAGATTTCCGTCATAACAATAATTGTCACGTTCTTCTGCTAATATCAAGCACCCTGGAAATTAATCCATTGATACAACTTTTACAATCAGAACTCCACTCTGCTTTCCTAAATCACAGAGGAGTTATGCCTACTTCGTTTTTTTTCTTAGTGTCTCTTATCAGAGATGACAGGCACAACAGGTCTCCAATTTAATACAACGACAACTTCTGATAGATTTTTACGTTTATAGACCTGTAAATATTGCCTTGGTTGACTGAGCAAACATATCTTGCGGGGAAAAGGGGGAAAAACGGGAAAAGGGGGAAAAAAGGGAAAAGATAATTTCAAGTAAGCAGAGCTTTCTTATTTTTTACTGTAATAATATAAGGAGGATTATCAAAAGAGGATTTTCATAGCATCAACTCCAGTATGCGAAACATAATTATTCTTTATATATGAACAGCTCAGAATTAAGAATTATGTGTTCTTATTTACCTCTGGCCATTGATAAAGACATCTGCTCAAAGTTGTCACCAGGTGACCATTATAAATAATTTGGCAAATGCACATATTAATGTTTTCAGAACACCATGGCATTTTAACAAGCAGATCCCATTACAGAACATATGATTTGCCCTCTTTCATTTTGTAAGAGCACTGCTGATCTTAATGTTTATTCTTGAGAGGAAAAATAAATATTTATCACATTTACTGAGGAAATTTGTGGTTATGGCTATTAGGAGGGCTTTTCCAAAGTACAAGTATCATTCTGGGTCTCATCCAAGAAGGCTTCCAACTCAACAAATGATCATCATAATCAAAGCTTTACTTTAGGACAAATCAGAAAGTATGCATTAGCTATAAATCCACATAGGTAACGCTGCCAGAAGGGTTTCCAAGGGGATGTACCAACTTTTAAAGCAGATTCTCTTCCCTTAATAGGCTAAACACAGGCCTATTTAAAGGGACCGTTTTAATGAACATAGAAAAAAATGCATTTAATGCAGCAATAAGACCAAGACATTGAAGTACAAAGATAGTAGACACAATATATTCACATTATTGCTTTGACTCCAACAGGAGAATAAGCCAGGTTTGTTAGCTTCACTATAAAGTTCGTGAAAGCTACCACTGTTTCATGCAGGTATTTATTTTGACTTGCTATGAACTGAGAACTTCATCTCCCTAATGAAGAAAGAAGTATGTTGAAAATCCTGCTCTCATGCTAATCAGCACTGCAAGCTAGAGCCTTCTCAGCAAAAAGGCTAAATATTACTGCTGCTGCCTCTTTCCTGTATTTTATCTGGCTCTGGAGAGGTATGTGAAGGTATATAGCAGCAACTTCTCCAATCTGCGAGACACCATTTATCACCTGTTCAGATGAGTTCCAACACTTGAAGAGACCACAAGGTGTTTTATAACTGGCACCAGGTACAAAAAAAAAAACCAAAAAAACCCAAACTAAACCAAAAAAAAAAGGGGACATCAAGTTGACTTACAATGTATGAGGATATTCTGGGGGCAGGTTTTTCTCTACACTATTGGCCCTGTAAACCTTGGTGCAAGTTTTCTCCTTGGTACTGCTACCTAGTCCAAGAAAGATGCTGATTTTTTTCAGCTGCAATGGGCTATTATATATCTTCCAATTTCTTCATGCAAAGCCTGCCAGGCACACTGGCTATCATAGTGGGAACAAAGCAGTTATTCATGAGAGATGGCAATGGTCTTTTGAGATTCAGGGGATATTACACCTTCTCTATTAGATACCCAGTTCCCAAATTATTTCATTTCACTATTCCTGATAACATGTGGCTAAGGATCATTTGTCAGCTAAATAGCTAAATCCCTTAAAAATGGATGAAGTTTAGGATCTTGACTTCTGCCAGTAGGGTAATATGATGCAGTATGGAGGAATTACTGGAGAGGATTAATGTGAACACCAATTCACTGAAGCATACTTGTAAATGAAATTACGACTCCCAGATGGTTTCCCTCAGAGCTATAGTTTTGTTTCTGACACAGACACATCTTTAATGACAATCTTCAGTTAACATCCTTCCAAGATCAGCTTCTACTAAAACAGGCTGCATATTCCATCCTGGCTTCCTAGTATAGCACTTACTACACCAGGTCTGCTTTTTATCACAAATCATGATATTGCATAAAAGACCATATGGTTATTTCTCTGTCTCTGGAGGGAATGATGATCAGCAGAACAAGTTTCCATCTTCTATTTTTTTAAACACTGATTTTAATATTTCTATAACCTGAAGATACTTTTGCCTATTTAGAAATATTTTTTCAGATCAAATGAAAATTATTTATATTGGGCAGAGAAAAGCTAACACCCTAAATTAATAAAACCACCTGTGTACTGCAGGAGATGTGGACAGTGAGTGGGGATTTAACAACAGCACCTCCTTTGGAGGTGTTTAGAGATGGAAACCTGGTTTGCTTCTCATGGCTTTATTCAAAGACTCTCAAAGATCCTACATAGTTATGGTCCAACATCCATGTTGCATGGCTTCTACTCCACTGGCATCTTTGTAGCAAGATTCTTGTACAGCTCCACAAGTTTCCCCCTCTGGACAATGCCTACTTCCCTCCTTTTGTCTGAAGCTATAGTCAGCTGTCTGTTCCCAGACTGAAAGCTCCTGGCTAATTGCAAGGACTAACTCCAGGAAGGGCGGGTTAGGAGCCATACAGCTTGCTCTAAGGTCTGGAAAAATTCCAGAAACCACTTGCAAAGTGATACTCCCTCTTGGTTTGCTTTGGGGACTGCTTCAGACTTGCCACTCAATACATATTCCCTTCTGTGGATTCTGACAGAAAGAAAAAAGAAAAGGCTTACAAACAACTATGATTGATTCTGGTTAGCCTCAAGCTTTCTGCAAAATTTTCTGCTCTGGCACTAAGAGCTGTCATTTGCCAGAGCATCTAATTTCAGTGCCTACATATCATTTTCAAAGATAAACCTCTGCAATGGAAGAGGGGACTTGGAAGACTAGGCACAACATGCTGACACAGCTGTATCTCACTCCTACTAAAGTGGTTCTTTTTTTTAATTTAAAAAGAGTAGAAATCATAAATTGAGCACCAGCGTTGGATCACTTGTGAAAGCAAGGGCACAATGTTTCATGACACTTCAGGCTTTTATCTTCATTGGTATTAGGCCAATGCCAAAAGTTTGGTTTTGAGGGTTTTTTTAATGTACAGAAATGGAAGCTGAAGTTACATCTTTGATTTGCAGCCTGGGAAGGGTTAACATGAAAAAGAACAAACACCTCCAAGTTAAAAACAAGGAAGAAACCCTTTTCAGACAGTCATGTGTATCATGAGTACAGATACCAGGACTGGTAAATTTCGTAGCCTCACAAAATATAGGGAAGACTATGTGTGTCTGGGAGATGGAGCAGACCGGAGGGTAGGCTAATAAATATGTTGTAAGCAAGAGGCCACTTCTTTTTCTGTATCAGGTC
>NW_008825150.1:3454120-3464095 GCF_000699105.1 Pygoscelis adeliae
TAAAAAAAAATTCAAATCTGCAGCAGCTGTGCTATGATACAGACATAAGGGCACAGAAACTCATAGTGGTACTGGTACTTTGTGGAAACAGCTAGATACTATTTTAGTTTTTCGTGAGTGGCAAGAAAGCCTTTTTCCTTCAGTTCCAGCTTCCCAAGCAACATGAAAAACAGCAGTGGCTATAGCTTTTCTGGGGCAGCTATACTTGTAGTCGTCTTAAGTATACATTCACAATTCTTGAAATTCTGCCTGGAGGAATAACTACTCATACATAAATGTTGCCACTTAATCTCCCAGTTCAGATAGGTGGTTTTTCTCCCTGATGAAGGAAAGGGGGAAAAAAAAATAAATCTTTGAGTACATACCTCTTGGGAAATCAGCTTAGATCTGTGCCTTGTTCTTTCTTCTTTAGTCTCCGTCATTCATTGGGAGGGCAGAAGGGGAACTGAAGGCCAGAAGATTATCCCTTCCTACTGAATTGCAAAAGTAAGAAAAAACAGTGCCAAGAGATTATCTTTTAGACCATGTGCCCTCTTTATATACTTTGGGGAATCTGTCCCTATGATTCTCTTGTGGAAAGATGAGCAAAACTGAACTTGGAAATTTCCAGGTGTCTACAGATGTCTCAGCTTTCCAACAAAGAGGAGTTCATTTTCCTCTGAACTCCCTTTGATCCCAGGAAATGGTTCAAAATCAAGCCCCAAAACCTCTGATCGGTATTGCCCCTGAAGGACTGAGATATCAGGACCGATCTGAGAAGCCTAGTGTGAAGAAGGAAGGCAGCCCTAAGCTCTGTGACTGCATGCTCAAGCTCGAGTACAGAAAGTTGAGTTTTTCAACCAGATGAATGACTGCCAAGACAGCTGTAAGGACACAGATGTCTCTTCACTGTCCCACTGGCAGTAATCTTTTAGAGAAAGGAAGCAGGGAATGGGGAACCTTTCACACCTGGGCCAACAGCTACAATATTGTGTGCTGCTTCTTCTGGCTAAAGCAATTCTGTGTGGTATGAAAAGATACTCAGAAACACAAGGAAGAATGACTGAAGTAGATATTTTTGCTTTTTCTTCTGACTTTCTCCTCCATTTGAAACCAGTGAGGCCAGCATCAAGGCAAAAAGCAAAAGCTAGACTTGGATGACTAATCTAAATTATTATTCAAAAGTGTTAAACGAGAAGCTTTTGGAGCTGATCCATTGGGTGTTTATAAAGCATGGAGAGAGCCTTCATCAACACTTTCCTAATGGCAGTGATTGATGGTTCTGATCCATCTTTCTCTTTCCTGTCACTGTGCACACTGCATCATCACTCCAACCATGAAGTATGCCAAATTGTTCCTTTTAAACAGACTGTAAATCTTCATGCAGAGAACAGCATGCGTTACTTAAGATTACAGGTTTTATACAAATACTAAGCCAAATATACACTATATGCATCAAGCTATGCTGAAAGGAACCAGTGCAGTTCAACTACAGTAATTACCTCTCCAATGGCTCTGAGGCCAAAAGGTCCCCTACTTTTTACACTACTTGAACACTCTCTAAGCTTCCACAAAAGCTGTACTATTCATCTTTAATAAATTAAAATATCATAGGAGAGAATGCCTGCTTCACTGTGAGATTATTTTATAGGAAACTTTGTTAATTTATTCAGAATTGGGAATATAATTTTGCCTATCGTATACCTCTACCCTGAATATCATAAGAACATAACATAAAAAGTGCTCTGGCTCAGTACAGATGTTCTTACAAAGATCCACCTAGCTCAAGATCCTGTCTCCAACAGGCGCCAAGAAATAATGGTGTGAAAATAGTGTAACACTGTACTTGTCTAGCACACTCTATATTTCAAAACAGTCTGCAGCCAAGGGAATTCCTGAGCCACAGCTCCTACCCGTTTTAACCCTTGTAAATTAATACTCACAACATCCTGTGATGAGTGCTATCTCTTGGCAAATATGCACTAGGAACAGCAACTTAAAAAAACCCACAAAACAAAAAACTAAGTCTGCCACCAGCTAATATGTGGAGTCAATGCACAGAACACTTACATTAGGCTTTCTGGAGCACCATAAATGCTTTGTCATTGTGTTCCTCGGTGGTCCTCACCTTTGTAAGGTGAAAGACAGGAACAGCACATTACTACCTAGCACAATTATTTCAACGTGTTAAATTTTTACAGACATCTTGTACATATCACATTTCCAGAGCCAAAACAAAAATAGGTAAGAGGAGTGATGCAATTTTATCTACCAAGTCATAAAAAGAAAATTAGAATAACAAATTACAATACCCAAGCTTGGAACAAATAACTTACAATTGTTACAATAATGAAGGCTGACAAACTACAGTGATGAAAAACCAGAAGATGAAAAACCAGAAGAGAGTTGTGTGCACAAATTAAGATCCATCCACTGCCATGCTGGAAATGCTCATCCTAATACCAGCACCAAAGACTGGAGGTGTAAGAGTCGATCATCCTGCTCATGGTACACACTCCTGTGGAAAAACCACTGCCTGTAGCTCCCACACTGGCCATGCTTTTGTGTAGGTCTGCTCTAGGAAATAAAGCAGATTGTGGTCTCAGTGCAGCGAAACATCTCTGTCCTGAGGGCTGACAGGAGCTCTGCAGGGGCAAAAAGCCCTTGAACAAGAAACACACTAGGCAGAACAGGCAGATTAACGTTACCTTCCCCCATCCCACCATCTAATCTCTTCATGGGTTTTTATAATCTGACATGGTTTCCTTTGAGGACAGGGAAATTAACTGAATGATCTCTGAACAAACACGAGACCAAAGGAATTCACAGCCAGCAGGACAGCCCCCTGTCAGAGCTAAAAGGACTGCACACAGCCAAATCTCTGATAGATGACTATTCTGTAATTAGAATATTTTAGCCAAACGATGCCGTTCTTGAACTCTATTCCCAGTGGGATTCAAAAGGAAATCATTCCCATCAGTTCAGTGTGCCACCAAAGAGGCAACGAGGAATAAATCAACAGCCAAACTTCACTATCACACACACAGTTTAGGGACACAATATGGTGGAGTGAGATGGGATAAAGGAATAAATAGATGAAAAAAGATACATTGTAGAGTGACACCTAGAATAATTTGGAGAACACTGAATGAAGATACAGATCTCTCCAGTGATGAGAAGTATTTCAATAAGAGAATAACAGTAACAAAGTTATTCTCTTTGCAACTCAAACTAGTGACACAGTATATTTGGAATACACTTAGAACTGGACAGGTCAGTTTTGACATCTTTTTAAACCAGCTGTTGACCTTATTATATTAGAACTATTAGATTACATAATTTATTATTTTTTTAAATCTAGTCAATATTCACTACTTGTTTTGCATTTTGCACAATAATGTAGTTTATGGACTGGGTTTTTTTTTTGTTAGACAGCCTGAGAGACATAAAGCAGACTTCCATTAAGTGCAGTGGGATGCCCCTGCTCAGATTTTCATCTCCCAGATCAAATTCCCCCAGCCAGTTTCTGCCTTGTAGTCCAGTGAGGCCAGTCAGTGAGGAAATCCTTTCCTAAACCAGGATTTCAGACACTGTTGGTTTGTTTTCCTGTTGCTCCGGAGGAAGCATAAAGTGTGTCTGATGTCCTGTTCTGTGCAATAAATGCCGGAGAAGATACCGTTCTACTTAAGCACAGCAATATTAAGGAAGAGACTAACCAGGGCTTTCCATAATACAAGCTTTTTGAGTCTATGAGATGAATCACAGAGTTCAATGAAACGAGACAGAACGCTTCCAATAATTCCATGTCTTAGGTTTTAGGAGACAGTATGGAGCTCATAGTAGGAACATGTACTAATTTAAAATAGCTAGATTCATGTTTCCACCTCCTCCCCCCCATTGTTTTAGTCAGTGTTTCTATGTTTAGAAATTAGTGATGTATACAGACTAGAATGATGCTATTAAGACAGAGTTTAAGGAGATAGATAGCAGAAATTATCTAAAGGTTGCAACTAAACCTTTTGCAAATAAACATTCATACCTGAAAAGGCACTGTAACACATTCTTCAGCTTGCAATATAAGTTGAAGTGAATAGGCTTAGCATTCAGCTCTTCTAAGAGAGCAAGAGCACATAAACCACTCCTATCCAAACTCAGCACAGCTGGAATCCAGCTGTGCACTCTGTTACTTGAGCAGCAAAAAGAAAATCTCCAGTCCACCTACAGCAGTTGTTGCCAGAGCTACCGAGGGGACTACAGCCATATATCTACACGAGATGGCTCATTTAGATGTCTCCTAAAGCCTGCTCTTCTCTGAAACGTTACTGTACAATGTTATGAGAGTCTATAATTGCTTCAGAAAAAAGAGACAGTTATTTGTAAGCCAGTGGGTATGTTTACTGTCAGTAATTTCCATAACAGGTAAAATGTTGTTGTACAGAGTTGGGCTCAGTTCCTAAAACTCATCTTAAGCTTTTGTGATGCACAGTTTGCAAGTGTTGGGACAGCTAATGGCTCTGTTTTTTTCCAGCATTAATACTGCCCATTTTGTTACATTTCTGTTAGCACTGGCAGCAATTAAGGTGTCGGTTTGCAAATGTAGTGCCTGAGTGCACTCATGGGCCCTAATACCCCTGCTTGCCCCTGGGGCTCCCCCAGCCCTGCCCACGGCCCAGGGCCCCATTCCAGCCCCCGGGGCCATCCTGCCCCAGCGAGGCCGTAGGACACCATGTCCAGTCCTGTTCGGACAAGTCAGGCCCGCCAAGCCAGGCACCCCTGTCCTGGCCCATCCCCATCCCTGCAACCTTGCCCAACCCAGGCTGGGTCTGACCGTGGCTCCCCTCACCGGGCCTGATCCTGACCCCCACCCACAGGTCACGGACCCCTGACCACAGGGAACACCCTGACAGTAAATGTTGCCGTTTTTCTATATACTACATTTTGAAAGTGCGTAAGTAATCCACACGTGAAGAACATCATGTTTGAACATGGGAGCCCAGAACTACCAGTCGTCGTCTAAAACTGAGACCATCTGATTTCTCTCTTCTTCAGTTCCCCCATGGGTGAAAAAGAAATGGCAACAGCTTTCTACTAGCGAAAAAGAGCATGGGGCAATGACCTGATCTGCTTCCAAATGCTTTTGTTTGCCAACAAGCAAAAACACTCCAAATCAACTGCTAAATTTAAAAGTTATATGTCGTAGGATGCTGTGATTGATTATTTGACCTTTCCTCTGGTCACCTCACCAATAAGCAACCCCCATGTTTTCTATTATTTTACTGTTTTAGTGTAGTATTCTACTTTGAAAAAAAAAAAAATAAATTCAGTAGCTGATTATTTTTCATCAATACTTTTAAAAAAATAAATCTTGCAACATGTATTAAAAAGAGCCTCACCAGCAAGGCAGAAACTGCCCAGGCTCTTTACCAAGATGAATCCAGAAACAGCTACTCATAAAAGAAAGTTTTAAGTGAGGAGGGTAGTTAATATCATAGAATAACAAGTCTTACTCAGTTCTTTAATCCTAAAGGTATTTTAATTACATTTGAATAAAACATTTTCCAGACCAAAAGAATTACTCGCAATATCACCTCCTTCTTTTACACAGCATGCAGACAGTTATGGTGAGAACAGCTCCACTATTATTCTGGCAGAGACGAGTGAGGAAATCTTGAGACTAAGAAAAGATTAACATGCTTAATTTCAGTCTTTGCATTTAAAGTAATATTTTTAAAGTGAGGTGTCCAAAAGATATCTCTTTTATCTACCTTCTTCATTTACATTTTCCCTTTAAAAATGCAGCATTAAACTCATGAAGGCGAGGAAAAAAAAACAAAACACTAACCTGAGCACGATCACAGAGAGGGAAGGATCTGAACAGGAATCCTCAAACACTGCTCAAGAAATATCCCTGCACTGGCAAGGTCATTGCCGTTTCATGGCCGGGACTCTGCTGACTGGACATTGCTAAAACCACCCAGTAGCAGGCTGGTCTTCTGAGGAAAACAAACACTTAAATTTTTAATACCAGGCCCACTGAGCACATTTTGTCTTTCGATATGTTTGGGATTTTAGCTCAAGTTCTCATAAATGAAGTGTAATGCAGTCTCTTCTGCCTTCTCTCTCCCCCTGATTTTTTTCTAGTGAAAATCAACGCTCATGAAAGCTGCAGGATGAGAACTTCAGAGACTAAAGGCCTCTAATTATCTAGAAAAGCACAAAAATCTATCCTCCCCCATTCAACCCCAGGAACGCCTCAACCCCTCTTTGCAAGGATCACCTCCCTAGGAAAGGAAAAAAGAAATCAGTTCAAGGAAACAGTTTGACCTTGAGCTTTCTGCTAAGCCTCTCCCAGTGATGCTAATTATTGCCAAACCTGACAAACCTTCTCATGGCAGTGTCACCTTGCTGTTAGAAAATACGCTAAAAGCCAAGTCACACACAGGAAAGTGGTCATTGCAACGAACGCCTCATTCACTAGGGGTCTGGGTACAATATAGTCTAAAATCACTTTGCTCTGACCTAAAAACAACAACAAAATATTTTAAAGCTTAGATTGATCTTTTTCTCCCCCGCCCCACCAGCACAAATGATTTCTATTGATTGAGAAAGAAAAAGTGCTTAACAAAAGGCAAGGAAGCATTCTACAACAAAAGACTCCCCAAACCAGAAATCCAGAAATGTTATCAAGTTTTATCCTCTGGTGGGATCTGAAACTCAAATGCAGAGCCTTAAAAATATATATTGAATATACTAAAATGAAACACCAAACCTAGGCATTTTGATTTTAAATTATTTCACTCAAGTTAGACCAGAATAGAAATAATCTGAGAAAGCTACATTGAAAAAGCACATGCATTGACTTCAGCTGCTGCTAACTCAATTCCAAAGTTTTAAATATGCATATCTACTATAATCACTTAAAATTGACAGTTTCCAGGAATTTCTCGCACTTCAGACAAATGCCTGCTATTTAAGCGCATAGCCAGACGCAGTCACCAGGACTGCTAAGAAACTTTCTCAGGACAGGGGGAGAAGGGAGGTAAATTTACTGATATTTAGATGAGCTGAATCTAGAATAGATTTCTACCAGTGTTATAATATAATAAAGCTATAATTCAGATGCGCAAATGGATGCAAACTCATACATTACTGCGATATACTTGGTTGGTGTACCTGTTGGCAAAGTACCTTAAACATAATTAGGGTAAAAATGACTTAAGTTTCCAATTCTGGCTTATACGCCATTATGAAAACAAAGTGCAGAAGTTTGTATGGAAACATCTTAAAAGGAAAGTCTGATAATATGGCATGTATGAGGCTTTTCATTACCAACAAGGAGTGGTTAAAACCTACACCACTGAAAAATTCAAAATGTTTTTTTTTTTAAAAAAAAAACAAAAAGGGGTAAACCTGAACTTTGCTCAGAGGCAAAGCAGCGCTGTTAGATCAGCAGCTGATGAGCTGCACCTCCAGTTGTACCGCTTGTTTAACAATACTTCACTGAAGACATTAACCAGGATTCATGCCATAGTTTTAACCTTCACAGAGACTTCTCCTCCCCGTGACCCATCCAGATTTAGAGATGCTATCAAATCAGAGTCATACGTCAGAAATCACTTCTCACTTCAATCGAGGCTGGGAGCCATCTACTTTGAAGGGAAGATACTGGCACAAATCACTAGTATTCAGAGCCTGTACAATACCCTTCCTAAAATTCTTCTCATCTCCCCAGGGACGAACAAGTACTTCTGCAGCAGACAATAGATTGACTAATTCTAAAGCACTAACACACACCAAAAAAAGAAAAAAAAAATCCAAACCCACAACCAAAAAACACCCACCAAAAAAGCAACCAAAGCAGAAGCCCGTCCCCACACATACATGCAGATCAGTGCTGTGCATTTACACCACCACAGCTTTACAACGGTGCTGCTGCATTAATTTAATGCTAACAAAAATTGAACAATAGCAAATGCTAACAACATTCAAACAAAAACCATACATGTACAGCACAGAAGACCTTTTGTCGCAATGTATACTAAGAATAAAGCATACACAACAGAAAGATAAATCCAGCAGTTTTATCTGCATTACCAAAGTCCTAAACGGGAGTTAATAAGTCTGTGAAAAACCTTGAAAAGTCGCAGGAAGATAACACAATGCTGTTATTCAGATTTTTACACACAGATGAAAATATATTTAATACTCAATATTTTAAGCACTGTAGACCTTGGATGGGCTGACCAATTTCACAGTTGAGAGCCATCTATGCAGTGATTTGTACTCCTGGCACAAACTCAAACTATCTCTGATCATCGATTACTTGGGTAAGGAAAACATATTTAGAATGAGAATATTTTTTTCTAGGTTTGCCTTGAGTCATTTTAAGGCACAATTTCACAGTCTATATACATTCATATGTACTGATTCACACTTGAATCATCAGTTTAACAGAGAACAGTGTTCGGAATGGAGCTGCAACATAGAACATATGCAAACTAAATGGGTATGGGGCTGTAAAAGCAAAAGGGCATAACACATGAAAAAAACCACAGTAGCTTACAGCAACTTCAGCTATATCTTAATACACATTCAAAAACTTATAGAATGCCATAATTAAGTGATAGCCTTCCACGTGTATGTGCTATGTCATTCTTAACTGTACGACCATATGCAAATTCTTCTGCAAGACCTTTGCCCATTTTAATGCAAAAGATAGATGGCAATGCTCATTCAATGAACAGATACCTAAAATCTGCCTTTCTCCTCAGTGTTCAGTGCGTGACCATATGCTTTAGTTTAGTGTGCTCCATTCAAACATGCTCTGCAAACAGAATGATTAATTTTCTTGTGGAATTTTTTGAGTGTTCCTTGATATAGTATCTAACAACATAAATACTAGTTTATTTTCACAAGACTCCTTATAGGAAGGGAATCATATTATCTGCACTTTTCAGATGAAGAAATGTAAGACAGAAAGAGCTTAAAATAGCACATATTTAGTGATTCGCTGCCCACTTAGCAAAGAAAACAATCCAATACTTTCTAGAACTCTTCACATTACTTGGGCTTTACATATCCAAAGCATTCAACTTCTCTGTCAGTTTTGAGTGCTCAGCATGCCTGTAACTGAGATCCCAGCGTCTCCTTTCTGTGAAAAATCAGATTTAAACAAGTTGATTAACACAATATAGGAGTTCTGTGGCACAGGCATTGCTATAATCCAGCCCTTCAAAGCAGCACTGAAATGCTTCAAGCACAAGACAAACCCTTCTCTTCCCACCTTCCTGCTTGATTCACTCAATACCTTCCAATGTCTACATTAAATGAAACAGGGTTATAAAAATAATCCATGGTGAATCACAGGAACCCTGAATCTCATTGTTTTCTATGTAGAAAAAGTTTGTCTAGCAATTTTGGACTTTCCTGACTGTAACTGTTCTTGGTCCCCCAATTTCCTTCTCTCCCTATATGCAGGAACCCTTCTGCCACAGATGCATCTAGTGGCGTCATAGCAAATAAGCAAGTGGACAAACCCATAGAATCATAGAATCATAGAATAGTTTGGGTTGGAAGGGACCTCTAAAGATCATCTAGTCCAACCCCCCTGCCATGGGCAGGGACATCTTCAACTAGATCACATTGCTCAGAGCCCCCTCCAACCTGACCTGGAATGTTTCCAGGGATGGGGCATCCACCACCTCTCTGGGCAACCTGTGCCAGTGCTTCACCACCATCAGCGTAAAAAATTTCTTCCTTAGATCTGGTCTAAATCGACCCCTGTTAGTTTAAAGCCATTCCCCCTTGTCCTGTCACAACAGGCCCTGCTAAAAAGTTTGCTGCCATCTTTTTTATAAGCCCCCTTTAAGTACTGATAGGCCACAATAAGGTCTCCCCAAAGCCTTCTCTTCTCCAGGCTGAACAACCCCAACTTTCTCAGCCCTTCTTCATAGGAGAGGTGTTCCATCCCCCTGATCATTTTTGTGGCCCTCTTCT
>NW_008825150.1:3465346-3476199 GCF_000699105.1 Pygoscelis adeliae
ACGTCCTTCTTGTAGTGAGGGGCCCAAAACTGAACACAGTATTTGAGGTGTGGCCTCACCAGTGCCGAGTACAGGGGCACGATCACTTCCCTACTCCTGCTGGCCACACTAGTTCTGATACAGGCCAGGATGCCATTGGCCTTCTTGGCCGCCTGGGCACACTGCCGGCTCATGTTCAGCCGGCTGTCAACCAACACCCCCAGGTCCTTTTCCGACAGGCAGCTTTCCAGCCACTCTTCCTCAAGCCTGTTAGCATTGCATGGTGTTGTTGTGACCCAAGTGCAGGACCCGGCACTTGGCCTTATTGACCCTCATACAATTGGCCTCGGCCCATCGATCCAGCCTGTCCAGGTCCCTGTGTGGACCTTCCTATCCTCAAGCATATCAGTGCCCACGTTTTGTTTGAGTTTTTTTTTTTTCCTGAAATCAAGTGAAGTCTTTATAGTCCTCTTAAAATAAACCTGATGCATTACCTGTGTGTTTCTGTACGGTACATTTATTTCACCAGTGTTTAAATTCTTGTTGAGTTTTATAGGCAAGCTCCCAGCAGCATGAAGAAACGAAATTGGACCTTTGAATTTATTTTTCAATCTGGCTGCTGACAGAGTGGTCACCTCCTTGGCCCTGAACTTTAAATTATATCCTAGTCACATTAACAAAGTCATCTAAAAGGTTACAAAACTATGCTGTAAGGGAACGAAAGCTTATGCTCCACAGCACGGTTCTGCCCAGGAGATGGACCTGGAAACAAGTTTCATATTTCAGGGTAACCTGTGTGCGAAACCCTACCTTGGCTGAAGTAATCAAGACCTTTGTCATTGATATCAGTGAAGCCAGGGTGTAACCTTAAAAGGAAAAATACCCCACCCAACCCACACCGTAATGAGAGAGATTAAATCTCCAGCAGGAGAGCCCTCAAAGTTCCTCGCACGCAGGCAGACAGAAACATTTTGTGCTTGTCTCCGTCACTGCTTCAAGCTCACTTGAACAACCCAAGCAGTTCAATTTCTTAAATTCCTAAAGTGTTTTCTTATGTTGAGAGATTCTGTTTTTTTTTTTTTTCTTAAAAACTTGAATTATTTCTGTTGCAGTCATCCTTTTGATCTCTGTGTTATTGTTGCTGACACTGTTCAAACTACTCCAACATTTATCTGCTTTCTTAGAAGCCAAAGAAGGAAATTTAGTCCTGCCAAGTTTTTTTACTTGAAAAAAAAGAGCATTCCTCACAGTCATGTTTTAGTATGAGATTTCAAGACTAACATTAATTGAAAAACACCTGTTTGTACAAGCTGAAGAACTGATCCCATTAGATTTAAAAGCCAAAGAAAAACAGGATAAAGTTTTCAAGACATACTCCAATCCCAGAAGAGCCGAATTAACACATACCTGGTCCTGGCTTTCCTCTCTGAACAATCACAGAGTTTGAGGGATAAAAAAAGCCTAAACAGGTTCCAAATATTGTCTCAATTATTTCCAACTTTTTCATTGGTAACAACTCAGAAATATGATAAAATAATATGATCTTCCCATCACGTTTTTCTTCAGCTTGATATTAAGCAAGGGAATTATTCGACTTCTCTTTTCTAATGTTCGTTTCCACCACTCGGCTTGGATCTTTCTGTCATCTCTATTTTCCCAACAGTAGATGGCACCAGCAATTTCTATATTCATTATAATACCAAGGGGTTTTGTTGTTGTTTTTAATATCCACGGTTATATTTTCCTGACTACATTCTGTAGGTTTCCTTAATAAGTCACCATTACAAAAATTCTACTTGTGAAAGTCAATTTATTGGCATGTGCTTCATTTAACTATCTGCTAATTATTCAAGTGTTTGGGATAATACTTCCTAAAACTAGAGCTTGATACAAGGCCAAAACAGTAGTCTTCTGCGTTAACTTTAATTACTTCACTGAAATTGCATTAATTCAATAACTGCAACTTGGATTTTTAATTACTTTCCTGAAATTGCATTAATTTAATAACTGCAACTTGGATTTCTGCTAGCAATATTCTTGTTTTCAAAGAAGAAATTATTTTTACCACATAACTCAATTTAAAATATTTCACAACCATCTTAGGACATACATTTACAGTGCAGAAACTGTCTATGGCAGCAGCTTTGCTGGTGTTTAGGCCTATGCTATATTTTACCCTTATACTCATCTACGGGTTCATACTTTTTTTGTGCTATTCAGACCTAAGCTGAATTATACAAACACAGTTGCATCAGATTTTTTTTTAAATCTATATAAATATAGATACATGCAAATACATATACACACACACTTTTACACAGGAAAACAATTATACCAAGAATTCAGCTCTGATTGCCAGATGTAGGAGACATTCTTTGTTTCTCAAGCTTAATCCCCACCACCACTACCCCCAAAAAATACCCCATAACAAACCAACCTTAAAATCTCCATTGCAGATACATATATTTAGCTGATCACTACAAGTTCCTCTCATATTCTGTGGGGATATGCAAACATTTTTAGGATGTATTTTAGTTGACTCCATTTGGTCAGATGAATCCCACCTATAATTTCATACTATTAAAAATAAATCATGATTAATTTAGCAAATCCATTATTAATTTCACAAATACTTTCATTTTACTGGAAACAAAATTGTAATTTGGGTTACTACATACATACATATTTATATATTCCATCATCAATTGCAAGTGACCCTGAGAGAATGACCACAAACAGAAAAGGTTGAAAGGACATGATTCTTTGGAATCACGATTTCAAAATTCGCCACGATAAAACACTCCTGTGCATTGGGTAAATTCATCTCTAGTCTAAAGGGAAAGACTGTCGCTCATGACCTCCACTGTGCATGGAGTGCTGACCTATTGAGTTTAGAGATCAATTTGCTTCCTGCATCTCAAGAACATGTACAGCAGGCACTTAGAGTGCTCAGATCAATGGGTTTCCTTTCTCTACAAGCCACAACATCTGATATGCATACAAAGTTAATGTTCATCCCCACTCCCACCCTAAAGTAATGATCCCCAAGTTCCTGTTGGTGCAAGAACGACCCAAGTCCAGGTCTTCATGTGAAGAATCTGCCACCCCCACAGAGAAGAGAAAAATATGTTTGCGAACAGTCGTGGCCACTGAGATACCACAAAAATAAGTATGACAGAGAAATAGATAAAAGGAAGTTGAATGCCAAAGCCGTGAAGCTCATGAGGTTTTCAAAGGTTGCATAGACCAGAAGTTTTCTGTTTGTTATTGGCCTATGCCTTCTGGAGAAAGGAAGCAGAAGAGAAAAAAAAAATATTTTATTTTAAAACATTAAGAATGAGGAGAGCACAGGGATAGTGTGTAACAAGTTATTGGATCTTACTGATGAGTATCTCTGAACTTGTCTTTCAGCCCACTCCAACATGCTGACCCTAAAGTCAGGAGAACACATTGAAGTCACTTGTGGCTGTACTGCTCTTGGAACTAAATTAACAGAAATCTATCTCACATCCAGAAAAAGACTGCTTTAAACACTGAGTGATTTGCAGTGAATCTAAAAAATAATCAGAGGTATTAATGTATAGCCTATATCCAGTTAGTGTTTCAGGTGTTGACTGGGCAAGAGGGATGCCTTTGGTTGCCAGCGATCTGCTGCAGCCGGGCTGCAGGTATTGGCTGAGCACGTATTTCACGGCACACTGGAAGGTGGCATGGGCAGCCCCTTTCCCCCTCATCCCCTTTTCTGTTCAGATCACAGCTACCCCTAGCCCTGCATTTGGCAGATCACAAGCGTGTTGGCATGTTTACATTTCCCATTTGGAACAGGCTAGGGGTTTTTTTGTTGTTTTGTTTTGGTTTTGTTTTTAATACAAATAGACTTTCAAGCTAATCAAGTCTCCATTGTTACAACCCCTCCTGGGATACTCTGCAAAACAGTGTCATTGGAGATCTTTCTAGTTCCATCTTATACTCTATTTGTAGTCCCTCATTTCAATAATATAAATTTTTAGGATCATTCTGCTTTTATTCCCAGACGAAAACAAAAAGAAAACAAAACCAATCAAGAAGCCAAGCACAAATGCAAATTTGATGCATTCAATATAATTCAGTACATCTAACTTCAAGCTGCAATTTTCTCTGAATTTAAAAAAGGGAACATGAAATTTTCTGGCTTTTAGAATTGCAACATTATAAAAAGAAGTGAAATCAAGATCAGTAAAAGCTGGAAAGGTCTGCTTAATACTTGCAATTCATTACAAATGAATTGTAATGTTTGCTGCAATCTTTTAATTGAATCCCCTTCAACCTCTTAACAAACAGGTTCCTTATAATTCTACATGTAAACAAAAAAAAAGCTCCCATATCTCACACAGTTTCTATAACAAAATCGCCCAAATTAATACAAATTTGAACATTACAATCTCTACTTTCTTTCAATATTATCATAGATGAAACTTGGTGTGTACTTGGGAGTGTACTTGGGAGTAGTACAGAAATGCCATGTTATTAAAACAGTACAATCACAACCTTCACATGGTTAAAAGCTCTTAATATTCTACACACTTTCTATTCTTCCCATTCTGGCATGACAATCACTGGTGACATCACAAGTATCTGGTCGAATAAGCAGCTATAATTAAGAGCTATAATTAAAGTACTCCAAATCAATCTCACTGTAAGCGTAGATATATCCTCTACACTACAGTTTCTAGATTTCAGTATAATCCTGGGTTAAATATTAAGTGAGGAATGAATAGTGTCTAACCAACAGAAGACTTGGGTGGATCATAGTAACTCTTTAAAGAAACACAAGGAAGTTGCTGCTACAAATAAAAGAATCTCCTCTCCTCTTCAACAAAATGACCTTGAACTGCAGTAATGCAGATTCAGGTTAGAGAGCTGGGAAAAAAAACACTTCTGGTATAAGAGATGCACCGGAACGGACTGCCTGGCTACAAAGACTATGGAATTTCCATTACTAAAAATCTTTAAGAAAGAGCCAGATAAACATCTGTCAGGAAGTACGTAGGTATAGTCGATCCTGCCTCCAGTTAAGAGAGGAGCTAGATGAACTCTAAAGTTCCCAGGCAACCCTCTCAAAGTAACAGAGATAATGTTTTTATGTTTTTATTAAATACTGTAATGATAATGTAACTCTATTTCTCATTTCTAAATTATTTTGGCAGAAACTTCCAGTATGCTCTCACTGAAGAATTCAAAAGTCGCCAAATTTGTTTTGCTGCCCCCCAAAAGAAAAAAACTCAAAACCCCAATAAACTCTTATAATTAATTTTTCTACAATAATTATTACCAGTTAACATTTTAAGTCATAAATACTACTTTTTAGAAGACAACTACTATGCTTCAAGCCAAAATTAAATAGATAAAGCAATCACACTTTATTTTATAGATTTTTCACTTATTAACATAAGAGTCCTCTTTAATGGTAAAAAGCTAGCGAGAAATCTCATTTTACAGTTAATTTTACCTAACAGACCAGAACTTTGTAGCTTGAATGATCTAATATTCATCAAACTCAAGTACTGTTTTTCCTGTTTCTTTGCCAAACAATGTATACATGTGCACATGCACTCATACAACTACACAGTTTAGACTGTCTCCCAGCTGAGATGCTGCTATTCGCTAAATGTTAGTCCTTGCACTGAATTTTGGGGGGGTACACGCACTGCCGGTTTCTCCCTTGTGCTCTTTACCTTACCACCAATGGGAGGAGAAATGAGCCTCTGCTTTCTAACATTACAGCCTGTTAATAAGTTTAAGCATGTGAAAAGTCCCATTAAGTAAACACTGCTTGTGTTTACCTAAGTTAGGCATACACACAAGAGTCCTGGTGGATCACAACCTCTATGAAGTATGTCTGAGAATGTATCTTCTTATGTTTGTCTACAGCAAAAATATAAGGCTATGGAGTGAAATCCTTCAATTATTTACACATCTAAACTATTTCTCTTTGGTCACCTGGCACTACCCTAGACCTTTATCACCCTCTCTCTGCAGGAGTGAACGATATCACTTTATTTACACATTTACTTTTTATCATGCAGCTATCATCTGCATTTATGTAGAAAATCTGCCATTTCTACTCCCAATGTATAATTTAAAGCATCATCAAAAACATCACCCAAGAACAAAAGACATTTGCTGATGTGGAATGTCTGTGGGGTTTGTGGATTTGGACTCTTCCCAACATTCCTTTTTTTTTTTTTCCCCTGCTCTTATTTCAAGCAGCTGCTTCTTTTTTTTTTTTAAGGCAAATATTTACAGCCTTTATTTCCCATTCTTGATAACATTAAAATCTTCATTCCCCTTCCCCTCCTCCAAAAAGGGGAAAGCAAGCCACAACTGTGCCAAATTTTGAAGGAATTTGCAGACTTTTAAAAATTCAATTTCACAGAAATTTACTTAAATTCATCTGTCCAAGTCAGGTGTAGATTGGACCCAATCACCAGAATTGCTTAGATGCAGTCAGACTTCCATTCCACAGTCAAAATCTTTTATTTAATTTGGGTGGGGGGTAAATCCCATCACCAGTTAATCCTTTAATTTCCCTTTTACCTCAGGGGACCTAGTTACTTGTTTCAGTTTAATATAATACATGCTGACAAGTTTGTGAAGTGTGTTCTTCTCTTACACCAACTTCAGTTTTTAAGATTTATAGCAGCGAGTTACCCCAGAGCTAGAGAAGGCACTTCTACTTCCAGCTTCCTCCTTTCCAAGACCTGACACCTTCTAAAGATCATCCTTCTAGACCCAGCCCTTTCAGCAAAGGTTTTACTGCGACTGCCCGACCCCAACTAACTCTTTGCTGCTCTCAGCCACAATTGAATTCATACAGCCAGGCTGAAGCTTTTTCTGCCTTAAACAAATAGCCTAGAGAAATCATCTGAAACTATGAGGGCAACGATAGCAGCAGCAGTTCTTCTTATCCTCTTGTAACACATATTAACTGCAGCATTAGTCCTGGCACTGAATTAATTCTTCGGGGAAATTACTAAATCTTAAAGCACATAGAAAGTAAAACAACAACATCCATTATGCATCCTATCGATTACCATAGCTCCAAAATCAAGATTCTCAAATTACTTTATTTACTACAACACCTTTGCTCATAAGATGATAAGAGGGTACCTTCGTCAAAGGTACTCTGATTGAGGAATCCATTTCAGGCCCTTGCTGTGCACTACATTTAAAAGATATTTATTTGAGTGATCATCTGAATGACAAGCTTGTGTTCATATTTAAGCAAGTAGTTATGAACACTTAAAAAGATTTACATAAAAATTTTAACTAGGGTCTAGTGTTTTTTGTTATCATAGTATAGTTAACGCAACCCTGAAATATCCTAAATATATTGTCATATTTTTGCCAAATTTCAGGGAAATCTACTCAGTGAGAAGCTATATCTGTATTTGACATCAGCGAAGATGTTAATTTGATTGTTCTCAGCAATTCCCATCAAATTCATAGAATCATAGCATAGTTTGGGTTGGAAGGGACCTCTAAAGGTCATCTAGTCCAACCCCCCTGCCGTGGGCAGGGACATCTTCAACTAGATCAGGTTGCTCAGAGCCCCGTCCAACCTGACCTGGAATGTTTCCAGGGATGGAGCATCCACCACCTCTCTGGGCAACCTGTGCCAGTGCTTCACCACCCTCAGCGTAAAAAATTTCTTGCTTAGATCTAGTCTAAATCTACCCCCCTTTAGTTTAAAGCCATTCCCCCTTGTCCTGTCACAACAGGCCCTGCTAAAAAGTTCAGCAGCCTTTTGTTCATTTATTGCATTTCCGCAGGCTTGCAGAAAGGAATAAGCCAGGATATGAACTTTCTACTTGCATAGAAGTCACTTTCTAATTTCCAGATCAAGACATGAGATGTCTCAGTTGTGACTTTGCATTCAAGAGTATTACACGTTTTGACTAATCCGTGTCTGCTACCTCAGCCAGACGAGCCTCCCTCTGAACCTGCCTAACAGGTTCAGGGCACGCTGCCACTCCTGCAGTGTGCAGGGAGGATGGGTGCTCATGACAGTCTACTGCTGTGTCTTCCCGTGAACTATATAAAATGCTTTGCATGCCAGATATACTTCCCTGGCTCCAGCCTGGCTCCCTTGGGATGAGGCAACCCAAAAGAAAATGATAAAGGAAAATAAGGGATGTCCAAATGAAAGAGTTGGGAAATATGGAGAAAAACCTAAAAAAGCTCACACTCAGTTTTCATAGAGCTTTACTCCGCCCCACCCACGGGGATATTTGTGCAACTACAAAGGAAGTAAAACTGGAGCCAAAACTTGAAGAGCTGATGCTGCTTAAGTGACAGATTGATAATGTTAATGTTTTCCTAAGTAGTTCTGATATGAAAGCAGATAATACTGCTTTTGCTTCCCTGAAACACAACAGATTCAGTTGGTTCAGTCCTACAACTCCTACTCAGGAATGACTTCCCATTGAGTCAGTGGGAGCCATGTCCGATTTGGACTCCAGGATTTTAACCTAATAATACATTTGTATTCAGTGCGCAAAGGGAATCTGGAGTCAATTAAATCTGTAAAACAAAAATGGACCAACACTGGGGAAGATGCCAGGCATGACTGAGCTGCTGGACTCTCCCCCTCCAGAAGCATGTGACCTAATTACAATTCTAATAAAATAAAGCATGAATATTTCATTATGAAGCACTAAAAAGAAATAACAAAAAAACCAAAAAGCACACATATTCCTACTGAAAGCGGTTATGCCTCTCTGGCCTGCCTTGTTTTACATTTGACATCTCCCAACCCAACTTCTTGAGAAAAGGCAAGATCAGAATTGTAGAGACCATGGTAACACTGACAGACTGACACCTTCGTTTCATTACAAAGCTCACGTGCAGCTTTTATTTTTGGAAAGCAGTTTGAACCTTTTAAAACTTATTATGAGCAAATATACATTATTCACAATCAAAATTTCAAAGAAAGTAAACACTTTGAATTAAAGCCATTTTCCGAAGTACGGGGCAGTCAAATAATGAACTATTTTGCTAACTTAAAAATGCTTTAGCATAAAGTAGGAAAAAAACCCATAAACTTGCTTATTTATGCTTTTCTCAGTGAGCAAAATACAAACTGTTAGCTAACATCATGACTGCTTACAGTCATCCCCATAGAATTGCTTCCTTCTTCATAATTTCTTATTAGATGTGGCAAGTATAAAGCAATCCCTCATTCAGAATAGAGTGCTTTCAAATTTTCCGTGAAGAAGTATTTTTAAAAGAAATTTATTCTACATTTATATGCTGAGTTCTTCAAAATAACTTCGGGTTATATATTGGTAGATCTTAACTCATCAGAAGAGAAGAGCTCAGCGGCACCGTTGCAGCTTTCGGTTAATCAGAAACACCGCTGAGAGGAGGAACAAGCCTGCTGAATGTTAATGGCTCAGCCCCGGAGAAACGTGCAGCCCCTCTCCAGAAGGCTTTGCTACGTGAGGCTGAGCTCGCTGCCTCGGCGGAGTCCAGGGGCTGTGGAGAATTAAGGACTGGAACAACAATGTCAAAGATGTTCAGCACTTCACCTGAGCGCATAACATCTTGTCTGTGTGTTTCACTGCAAACCGGATCCACCGGATCAGGGCCAGCGCTAGCAATCAGCAAGCAGACAAGCGTGGGAAGCAAAAGAAACAGCAGCTCTCTTTGCCTGACTAGGGCACCTGGAAATGTCAGACAGAGACCTCTGTCAACACATCGTACTCCTGTGCTCTTGCCAGCCAAGAGAGAGGATGAGACAAGGGCAAAGCAGTACAATTCAGACAGAGCTGACAAAACAGACCAGCAGGTATCCTGATATGCGCACCCCGATGCGCTCAGACAGCATGGATCAGGGGAAACCACCCTGCAAAGCCAATGCAAATACCAGAGAAGGGTCAACAGCTCCACTCACAAGTGCAAAGTGCATTTTGGAAAAGCCAAAAGCCAAAAAGTACTTGATCCAGCGTGGCACAGAAGAGACCGGAGTATGGAGTGATAGACTGTTGGAGACTGGTGCTATTTGTTATTCATTCAGTAAGATGTTACCCAAAACAGAGGAAGGAAAAAAATGTCTGAAGAGCAATATTTTCGTTTAGAGCTATGCAAGCGTGGGGGACTTTTCCTCCTATATTACAGAATTCAGAAATACACCAGAAGTCCTATAAATATATTTCCCTAACTAGATTTTATTAAAAGCAAAGAAATAAAATTTTGATGAAGTATTAAAAAGCTTTTGCCACTCTCTTCTTTCTGCTTGTCTGATGTGCAAGGCTATTAAAGCTTCAGTGACAACTATTCCAACCCAGTTATAGAATGGTACAGAAATAGGCCTAGCAATAAATCCAGCCTTTACAGATAAGGATGCACTGAAACGACAATTTCTTACAAATCTGACATTTTCACGTTGTTACTGGGGTAGTCAGCTTACAGCCACCAACTTACAGTGATTCTAATGTCCTCTACCATGATGTATTAGTCAGTAAGCAAGTTTAAAGAAAAAAATTGGCTTTTCCTTTTCGAAAAAGGTAAAAGCAAGACAGATATTAACCAACAAAGTTGCACTTTTGAGAACTACAGAGTTTAAAAATCAAATCCATTACCTACAGGATCACTCCAGAAAGTATTCGTTACTATAGAGTTGGGTTTGGGTTTTTAATCTCTTCTCTGCTGCTATGCATTTAATGTCTTAAATGTTCCCTGCATTTGCCTTGTCAAATGGGACATCTTTAAACTCAGTACACTAGAATTGTATCCGTACGGCATATATGTGCATATATATGTGTGGACACAGGTGTGTGCCAAAATAAGGCTTTTGCTATATGACTTCACATGCCCTAGAAAAGGCCCTATTC
>NW_008825150.1:3476222-3487486 GCF_000699105.1 Pygoscelis adeliae
CTACAGCCCAAGTTCGGCAGCAGGCTCCTGCTGTGAGGATGGAAGAGTTGGCATGCAGACCCAAACGCTGTGCACATCTGCCAAATCTGCCTCAAACATGTAATTCAGTGACTTCTGGTTGTTCTTTCTGTGTCCTGAAACCTGTTTGCATGAATATGGTGTCATCTGTTTACAAGTCTGGAAGCAAGCTGGCTTTTTCTTAAAAAACCAAACACACAAACACGTTCTCCTCAGGTAATGATTTCCTTGCTGGTGGGCTCAAAATTTATTCTGTGGATGAGTCCTAATATCTTCATCCTGGCAAAGCCTATCTTAGTAAGAGTAAAAACAGCAAGAGAGGACATGTGAGGCACACTTTTCCTTTCCTCATTGCTAAAATAATTTTTCTTCTAGATTAAAAAATCTGCAATATTTTACAGCCTCCTATAGGGTACGTACAAACTTCAGTCAATAAGGAGTACTATCCAGTTATAAATTTTGTGCGGCAGGCTCAGTAGATACACTTAAAAATAGCCTTGATTATTATCCTTGTGGTAAATAACACCATTTGTAGCATCTCTGTTGTGCATCATGCAGCCAAATGAAATTGCAGATGACTTATTTCTGTTTCTGCAGCAGTTCACTGAAATCCTAGTCCTGTTCAAGGGTTGTCTTTAAACTAATTTCGCTCATCATCTGCTATTATAAGAGTGCTCCAAATCCACAGAGTTTCATCACACTCCAGTGTACCTTAGGAAGGGAAATACGCTATTCAATCTCTTGGTCTAATGTTACCCCTAGTTTAAAGTCTCTTCAAACAACTCATTGGAATCGGGCAAACATTACCATGTGCAATCGGCACACAGCAAAGCCCGGAAAAGCCCTGAAGGATCAGGGCTCTATCTGATGCACTTCTTTTTTTAATCCACTCTTTGGTAACAGAGGATGGTAAAACACCTCCAAGTCTCCAATTACCTACATCATGAAGAAAATGGCACTGAAGACGTATTTTGCATCTTCAGACTTGGTGACTTGTCCTCTCCTCACTGACCTTACAGTGTCTCCTAATCAAGTTATTGTATGCAGGCGCAGGATTTCTGCCTCCTCCACCCCCCCTCCTTTTTTCTCTCTTGCATTTTCCTCTCTTCAACTTGAATGGTCTACTAGTGGTAACAGAAGCCATCACCACTCTCTCTATTGCAGTCTTACTTTAAATGGCCTTAAAATGCTGGCCTCTAAACTTCTTGTGTCAGAAAAGCTGGAGATTTGTAGCTTTTTGGCTTTGTCCCTAGTGCAGATACTCAAGGAATACTCACCATAGAGTAGCATTTCCACAAAGCAGCCTCTACACGCTGCTACCTATATATAAACAAAACTGACTCTCATAGTCCAAAATTTAAGTCTCTGGAAAGGAAATCTCAGAGGCAATGATTAATAAACACTGTTTAAAAACCCAAAAGGTCCATCAGGGAGTCTTATTTAAATATGAAATACTTACAAAACACTAAAATTGGATACTTGGCCAAAATATTCTAATTCAAGCTACCTAGAGTTTGCTGAGAAGAAACTAAAAATCTCACTGACCCTTTCAAGTGTAACAGCCCTCCTTTTTTTATGTTTGCTGCACATCCTTTTTATATCACTATGTTGTTCCTTCTTTTATAAGAAACAAAAAAACAAGGGGGAAACAAACAAACAAACAAAAAACAGGAAAGAGCAGGGGACTCTTAATCCATTCTTTGAAGTGCACCACATGTCAACTTCAAATCACCAACTTCAAATCTATGGTTGGACTTGATGATCTTAAAGGTCTTTTCCAACCTAAATGATTCTATGATTCTATGTACTTAATATATGCTAAATAGCCATTTTTATAATAGATAATAGCACATTATCATTACTCCCTGGAGAAGAAGAGTGGGTCAAATGCTCCACTAACTACTGTCTTATAGATGATTTATACATTTTTGAAGTGAGAATAAATGATACCGCAATGATCTGGTCTCATTTCATGGCTGTAAATGACTGCACAAGGTTCAAGGTAGCAAAGTGCCAGTTACTTTTACTTCAGGATCAAAAGATTCACAAACCCAGATGTTATAAGGTCATCCACAAAATTTTTCTCTCCTAGATGATTTTACTTGAATGACAGCAGACTCAATCAGGATAAATGCCTCCAAAATAAAGGCAATCTGGAAGTGCTAAATCCACGGGTAATTCACAAATACCAAATCTCTCTTTTCACTTCACTATTATGGGGCTGCAAAATTGGATAATAATGAAATGATTTTATATGTCTTCTTGTTTTCTCCGTCCTTTGTAATTTTTGATAACTAGATTGTGACGTAAGACTTCACAGGACAGGAATAGGAAAACTCATGGAAATTACTCATTTTTCTATTTGTCTGTGTGTGTTTATTGCCTGGGATTGACAGCAATGGTTTTCTCCTTGAATTTACTATTGAGAAAGTAGGTAAAATCTAAGATGGAAGGGCGTGGTAGAAGGGACTCACTTGGAATGTCTTAATTATGGAAAAATGGAGTATATTAGTTATTAATTGGGCTCAACACTGGGCATGACACCTTTCATAGTCCTTCCCAGACACCTCTACCAGAGGAATTCTCACCTAGTTGGCTGGCCTCACCAGCCACTGAGCAAGAGTTTTAATGAGGAAAACCACTACTGACGTCAGTGCACGTTCTCAGGATTCCCTGTTATTCTTCAGAACCTACCCAGCGCCACTGCCTAAAACAATACAAGTGACAGCGGTGTCTTAGGAGAGGGGCTGCCACACAACCTTCACCATCTTCCAAAACTTGTAACTGCTCCAGGCACATATGGATCCGCCAGGGACTTGTGAGGGTATGACCTCCCTGGGACTATGACACATCCATCCATTCCACTATCAGATGAACAATGCTCTCTTCACTGAGCTCAATACTGACACATATACAGGACACAACGAAGTTAAAGACCTATAAACGGAACTGTTTCTTTTAATGATAATGTTGCTGACTTGAACTAGGACTGAACAGACCACCCAGACCTCTGTAAAGGTTCCCCACAAAAAGGGGTTCAGCAACATGGAAAAGATGATCGATTTGTAAAGACTTGTTGGCTACCCTCATCCTGTTTTGACCATCTTGTCAAATCCGTAACCACACAAGCCACCATCAGTCACATCCAGCACCTTTCTGCTGGTCATGTCCTTTGTTTTACTGAGGATTTAAAGAGAAAAATGCACATTAATTGTTTTTTTTGCATCATTTTCTCTCAAATACTATTTCTGCCTATGCCTTTTGCATCTTTCTATACCTGGAATTGTCCTTTTCCTCATGTGCTCTATTTTCTCCTGCCCTCCTCTCTTCCCGCCCTCTTGCAGTAAAATCCCTTCTGCAACTAAGGTCTTTCACAAAGTTGAAAATAGGCACTCTTTTATTATTTTGTAATTGCTTCTCATCCTCCTCTTCCCTTTACCTTTACAGCACCTCAAACTTGCATCATGTCTAAACATGGAAGCTCTCCATGATAACTTCTGACCATCGGCACTATGCTTGTTTAAGAGGTTATCCTCCATCCCACCCCTTGCTTCCATCCTCACAACCAGTTGCATTTACCACAGAATCTTACAAAGTGCAACACTACATTTTTAGAAGAAAGTGACACCTATCTGTTGACAATTAGAATATGATCAGTAAAATCCCTCCACTCCTCCTATACAGGCAGTTAGTAGCCAATACCATGGAACATAAGGGCTTGAATTCATATTAAAAAATAAAAATAAAATTCAAAAAGCAAACCAAAAATATTTCAAACTAGTTTTCATAGCTGTTTATTTTGGCTGAGGTCTCAACAGTATGAAAAATATCCCACTCACATTGTAATATTCAGATGACAGCCTGGACAGCCACATCGTTATCATTAGGGGGGGGTGGGGGGAATTCATGTCAGCCTTGCATGTAATTCGGCTTATTTTCCCAGACAGATTTACATAGGCATTACTCACAGCGGTAAAATAAAAATCCACATCTCAGAGGAGTTTCATAAAAATGTCAGCAGTGAACTACTGAAATCGAACTTTCATGGCAGGTTTCAGGATTACACTGATTGTAGAATATGAGTGAACATAAGTTTTGCCCTTAACAGGTCACATAAACACAGTGAAGAGCTGTTAAAGTGTACTAGCTGTAAATACCGTGTTTAAACCACAAATTCCTGGACAGCTGATCTATCTTTCTTTCATAAATGAGTGAAAGACCTCGCCATGCAGTGCTCTGAATTCCTGATTGCTTTAAAGTGAATTTTAACATTTAACATTCTGAAAGAACAGAACAAAATTCACTCTTTAGCTGAAGATCATTTTAGCTACTATGTCTTATAGACTAAAAAATCTGCAAGTAAAAATTTAAAAAAAGGCCCAAAACAAAAGAAAAAAAAAACAAACCACACCCTCCAAAAAATCTGCAGAACCATCTGAATTCATGTGGAGACTGGCCCATCATCCTTAAAACATAGGACATTTGCTGGAGTTTGGCAGGCGAACAAAACAAACACAAGTCTGGCAGAAGTAGCCCACTTGGGAGAATAAGGAATAAAATATGATTGCTCATTCTGGTAGAGGTGGGGAGAGGAAGGGTTATAGCATGTGAATTTTGGAGCTGACCCATGGAGTTGGGTAAAAATGAAAACATTTAGAGACATGAAATGAAACACATTAAAATAAGTAAGAAAAAGATATGCTTAAGTCAAATTGGATTCTGTTAAGTGAGAAAGCTACTCACATCTGTCCCAATGATGGAAAGACATCTATGTATCTATTTAAGATTCATAGTTCAAAATAATCAAGAAAGAGTCAAGTGATCGAGCTATACATCACTGAAGTCCCTTTCCTCAATTTAATCTATTTGAAAGGGAATGTAAGAAAGCATCTACCCAGTAGTGTACGCAGCATAAATCTATGTGTATTTTGAAACCTGAGAAAGGTCAAAAATAAACCTAAAATTTTAAAACATCTGAATTTGCTAAAGATCAATATTATTAGATTCTTCAAGAATCTATGCTGGATATCCCATAAATACTTGTTTCAAGAAAAAATAGGTAGAGAAGAAAAAAAAATCCAGTTCAGCAAGGTGTTTGAGCACATCACTAAGCAAAAGTCAAAATTTCTCTTTTGATGGCAGGATAGGCAGAAAATACAACTAATGTAACCTAGATATATCCAAACCCCTCAGATTTTCCCCTGTAGTTTCATCTTAGCCTAATCAGTGTTTATTTCTCTTCACTATCAGCACCTGAATAGATGACTGTGGGTCGTATAAACTACAAAACTGTCATTCATGAACTTTCTATACTACCAACCTATTTGTAAAATTATTATTGGCCCCAATTCTCGAAAGACTGAAGGATGTGCTGTATTCTCAAGGTTCAGTGGGATTTATGAAGATGCTATTGATCGCTCTCTTATACAGGAGCCTAAAGGCAAAAGGGTGCTTAATTTGGAAAAAAATCCATACTTTAGTACTAATGTAATAATGGGAAGGGGTTACAGGAATGTCTACAAAATTTCACAGAGGTGCCTTTACAGCCATGATCTGTACTAGATTCTACAGCACATACTAGACCTTTAATCTGCACTAGAGAGCGTTTGTTCACCAACTTACATTTTTCACAAACATTTTTTTTATTTTTTTAAATAAATGAAAAACATCATCCAAATTTAAAATGAGCTGTGAAAGAATAATGACTATTTTTGAGCAACTAGGGATGAAAATAATTTGGTAAGTATAAAACTATTTAAATCACATTTTTCCTTAAGAACAGTGCTCTCTCTGATCATATTTCTAATGGAAAGAGAATTTAAGTAAATTTATTTCCAAGCAAGAATTCGCTCAGTTTACACAAGCTTTTGGATACCATCTCCCAAGAGATTTATACCTTTAGTAAGTACATATTCTCAACTTTAAATACGCTGGCTAATTTATTCTGTTTATGCCTCTTTTTTGAATTCAGGCTACTGTAAATGAAACAATACGAAACAAAGAAAAACTTTTCATGTGTTGCTTTGAAATCCAGTCCCAAAGGAAAAAATATTAAAAAAAGCGACAATTTTTTTAATGCTACATGGTACAGAGTAGCAAGTGAACTATTTCAGCGGTGGAAAAGGGTTATTTTTAATTGAAAGAAATTAGCAACCACTGGGCAAGGCACAAAACAGCGTCAGAAAAGACAAATCAAAGGAGGTGTATTAAAGGTGACTGACCAAAGCGTTACAAAGCCATGCAGTGTTGCTGTGTGACCAAACAAATAATCATGAATATTTGGCATACATAACCACAAAAAGTGCCAACCTGGACAGATGAACCTAATAACATGATGAAAGAAAAGGCTGATTACCTCCCCTGAACTCCTGTGTGCCTTGTTTTGTCACAGAAGTGGCAAATGAATATTGGTTCAGTTACTGTATTTAAAAACAACCCAAAAAAACCACAAACAACAAAACAAACAAACAAGCCCCAAAATCCCAGTGTTCTTTCTATACCACCAGGGCCTGGAAGAAAACAGGTCTCCAAATATCTGAAGCAAAAAAAGCCCTAAGAAAAGTCTCTTCCTTAGAAACCTTCTGCTCTTACTGACACCCCAATCACTAGCTCATTTCAGGAAAAAGAAAAGTATGCATGTGCATGTCCCTGCTTTTTTTTTTTAATTTTTTTTTTAATTACCTCATGCCAATAGCAGTTAGTAGAAATAATAATGTTGTTTGTTTTCATATTTTGTATTTAATGGAAACATCAGCACTAAACTATTTTAGCCCCTTTTATACTATATACTGCAGCAAGATTACTGCATGCGAACATCAGTTCTCTGTTCTGGAAACATTAGATACAAACCCTTGCAAGGCAAACAAAGGCAGAAATTCAGGCTAGACTCTGGGCTATGATTATCTGGAAGCTAGAGTAATGTACATTTTGGCTTGATATAATAAACTGATCAGAAACAAAGCATTAGAATAGCTAGTGATAAGCAAGTTCATTGGCACTGCTCTGTAAAGAAACTCGTGTTCTGCATAAGCATTAAGGGTGGTTTTAGCTAATGCACATCATTAGACTGAGCAAATGAAATCAGAAATTACATGTCTCTGAAGTAAAATTTGGAGTTAAACAACACTCAAGTGACTAATTTGTAAATATATATAAGTATTTAAGCCCATGCAAACTGCTAAGAAAATTAGGGACACAAAACGTTTGGTGATAGGGCCAAGAAATGCTCCCTTTCACCCCGCCAATGGATGCACCAGTAAATGCTCAACACAAAAAAGGCAGCAGCTGTCTCCTCTGTGACCAGTGCCCTGGCAGTTCCTCTACTGGTTTGGACTGATGCTAAACTAGCAATTTTGCAATCTGCATCTCTTAACCTTCCATGCTCAACCTCCAAGTTCTTTGTGGGGTATCAAACAAGATCCTCGTGTGGCACCAACTGAGGTCTGGACAGAGTCGATTAAGCTCCAACAGCGTTAAGACCTTGATAAAGGCAGGAGAGTAGCAGTAGAGCTGGCAATGGTCACAATAAAAAACAGCTAAGTCACAAGCTTTGCTGAAACATTGTAAGAGGAAAGCAGTTACCACGCTATAACACAGCCCACTTCCATCTCCTTATTTATAGGCTATCCTCCTTTCAGAAATTTGCTTTGCGCAAAGGAAGATAGGTCAACTCCTTTGAAGAAAAGTCAGTATACACGAACTGCATTCTTCAAGAAACCTGGCTGTATGGTGATATTATCACAGGTTCCCAATAGAGAAAACATTTCTTTTGCCCTAAGAAAGTACATGAGCATCGGGTAATACAATGAGTAGATTTTTGTAATTTTTTGGTGTAATTTTTAATATTTTTTAATCACTAGCTCATTAATTTGTTGGTCTAGATTGAAGTACCTCAATTTAGACCTTTGAACCCTTTTATGCAGTTTTCTTTCTGTTTTATATATACATTTATATTTGACAACATAAAAGATCACACAAATGTTTCTCAAAACCACATGTGAGCAGGCACCTAAGATGTGAAGTCCTTACAGCACTCCTTTCTGGGTACACAGGATGGCCAACACATGGCCAGTTCCCTAGGGCATCTGCAGACCACAATTGCTTCCTCCAAGAAATAAAAAGTTTTTCGGATCCCAAGCAACCAAAACCAGTTCTGACATATTAGTTCTTATTATGAAGCTTTTTAGAATTAATATTCCAATATTCTCCTTTAAACATTTAGGAGGAGATTTAAAACTCAGCGGCAAAACCAAGGTTTTAGAAGTACTTTGCTTCATGGCTAGTTAATGGCACACTCTGTAAACAATGATGCTCTATTATATTTTCATTTGAAAAGCAATTTTTAAGTATATTTATGGGACCATATTTAAAACTAATGTCTTTGTGAAATTATCTGTTTTCTGAAATGTTTAGAAGATGACACTTAGACAAGCTTAAGAAACTTGTGTTCTCCTATCTCACTTCAGGGCCATCTCATGTCAGCATTGAAGTCAGAAAAGAAATGGAAATTTTAATTTGTATCATTTTAGCACTTCACAATACTATGCCTGTGTATTCTAAAATAGGGGTGAAGTGAAAGAAAAAGTAAATTTTAAGTAGATTTTAGATTTGTTTTGTTAAAAAAAAATCAATCTTTCCTGATTTTCTAATCAATGCTGTATTTCCATTGCTATGTATGGCAATGAAATTGTCAGAATACCATCTAGATATGATTTACCTAACTTTTTAATATGTTTGCTGATTGATTTCAGTATGGAAATGCAAAATAGAGCCTTTAAAAGAAAAGATAAGTAATCCAGATATATACCAGTCATCAAGTAGCCAAAAACCAAGTAAGCTTCATAAAGGCATTACCTAGAATTGGCAATATAGCATCATCCAGATACATATAATCTGGCTCCAAACAAGCCACCTCTAGATTTGAAAGATAAAAGCCACTCGGGTGAAAGCTAGACCCTGTATACATCCATGCTGGGGAACGTGGGAATACACGTCTGCAGCTGGGAACTATTCCCAATTTATTCTAACATGTCAGGAGGAAAGCTGGGCTGGCAGAGTCTACCAAGGTCCTCTTTCTTTCCTAGGGGGCGTGGAGGGGCAAAACAAAAAGTAACCCCCCCAACAGTTTGTAGGCAACATATTTGCTGTGGCATTAGATGTCCTGCAAAGCAAACCAAGTCCAGATCTTAGATGGGGCCACTAGCATAAATTAGTTCTGCCACAGCCCAGCATTGACACCACTGCCTTGCCTCCAGCTTTGGAGCTACTGTCTCTGTGCTGCAGTCCTCTGATGCATCATTCACGGGAAAAGCAAGGAGGCAGCTCCACGTTTCTCCTACTAGGATGAAAAGAAGTTTTGCTCCACTTCCTCCAGACAATGCTTGAGACCAAGGTTTCATAACTACCTTCTTGGGACCTTTTGTAGCACCTCAGCTCCAACTGCAAGTGAAACACCTATTTCATGACACATTTTCCATACCCACATAATTTCCCCGTTAACCCCCTCTTTTTCTGGAACACAGCAGTGTGCATTAAAACTAAGGAATGCATCTTCTCTTTGAACTTTTGTGCTTCTAGCTCTTCATCCACAAAAAAATTCAAGCAGGCAATAAACTTTTCTCCCTCCATGTCATTACTTGTAATGGTGATCTGTTCAAGAAATTGCTGCTGCTGAAATCGCAATAACCGGCTCATTTGCAGCAAGGCAGTCATATTCAAACATAAAATGCACTAGAATGCAACCTCTTGAGACAGTACTATGTCAAGTTACTAATAAAGGTGCCAACTCTTTTTCCATTAAAAGTACAGTGACTCTTTCCACTCAATTCAATGAAATTTGGATTGGGCCTAAGCTACTCCTTTTAAACACGAGGTCAAACTTTCATTATGTGCCCTGGGAGAAGCCTAGTAATTCTACCCTGGGTGTCTTTTCTGTTGGGCATTAACTGACTTTACATTTTATTCATCTCAAAAGAATTCAGCTGTATGGTTATAAGAAACCGCTTTTCTTAAGAAAAATAAAGAACACATTATAATAGAAAAAAAGTAAGCAACTATAGAAAGGCGTAGCATTTTGAATCCTTACTTGATTTACTTGTCTTGGCCAGGATAAAGTAAATCAAAACCTGTACGCAAGTTCAGCAATTTATGGCTCGCTCTTTCCCCTTTGATTTGAAGCAAACAAAAGAATGGTATTAGAAAAGGGAAAAAAAAGATAACCCACCATTCAATATCAATTTTTTTCCTAAAGTGGTGCAATGTCGTCCTATTTTTCTTTAGAAAATTTCTGTCAAAGCCAAGAAGTCATTGCTTAGTGCGGAAATCAGGCATTGCTATACTTCGGCTATTCTGCCTTCCAGAACGGTATTGTTCAACTGACATTCAGAAGGAAGATAATGAGTCAAAAACCAGTCATTCTTGCTTCAGACCTTGAACTCCTACACAAGGTGTAGATGAACCTGCACAGAACAGCAGGGAAAGGAAGATAACTTCTGCCTCAAGTTAGAGACGCTACCTATGACTGGTGACCTACTCAACTGCGCATGGGCCAAAAGTACAATGATGTTGATGCATAAATGGAAAAGCATACTTCCTAAAGTCACAAAATGTCTTTCTTTCCTAAGCTAACAGTCGAGTCACAAAGGAGCTATTTGTTAAATGCTCACTTTGCTTCTCTATGTTTTCACTTCGATCATGCTGAGCTGTGCCAATCAGCTTCAACCCAGTGGGTCAGGGTGCAGAAGTTATTTCAGCAGGTTCAGGTTCTCCTGACACACCATCTGATTTTCACTTTTGCCAGGCAATTGTTTTTTCTTTATGCAAAGAGTATCGAGTGCACCCTCAGTAAGTTTGCAGACGACACCAAGTTGGGCGGGAGTGTTGATCTGCTCGAGGGCAGGAAGGCTCTGCAGAGGGACCTGGACAGGCTGGATCGATGGGCCAAGGCCAACTGTATGAGATTCAACAAGGCCAAGTGCCGGATCCTGCACTTTGGCCACAACAACCCCATGCAGAGCTACAGGCTTGGGGAGGAGTGGCTGGAAAGCTGCCTGGCAGAAAAGGACCTGGGGGTGTTGGTCGACAGTTGACTGAACATGAGCCGGCAGTGTGCCCAGGCGGCCAAGAAGGCCAATGGCATCCTGGCCTGTATCAGAAATAGTGTGGCCAGCAGGAGCAGGGAAGTGATCGTGCCCCTGTACTCGGCACTGGTGAGGCCGCACCTCGAATACTGTGTTCAGTTTTGGGCC
>NW_008825150.1:3487600-3517503 GCF_000699105.1 Pygoscelis adeliae
GGTGTTGGTCTCTTCTCCCAAGTAACAAGCGATAGGACGAGAGGAAATGGCCTCAAGTTGCACCAGGGGAGGTTTAGATTGGATGTGAGGAAAAATGTCTTTGCTGAAAGAGTGGTTAAACATTGGCACAGGCTGCCCAGGGAAGTGATTGAGTCACCATCCCTGGAGGTATTTAAAAGACGTGTAGATGAGGTGCATAGGGACATAGTTTAGTGGACATGGTGGTGTTGGGTTGACGGTTGGACTCGATGATCTTAGAGGTCTTTTCCAACCTTAATGATTCTATGATTCTATGATTTGCAAGAAGGGAAAAATAAAAGGCCAAATTATCTCCTTTCTGGATTATATAGAAATAGAGAAAATGTCATAACTTATGAAGGTCTATGAAGGTGCTTCTACATTACAGAAAACCAAAATGTTTACATAGGAGAAGAGATGTAAAGTATGACTATGAAGATGTAGGGTAGTAACGACAAAGCATTTGGTGAGGGGATCACAAGAACAACCCATGTATTTACAGAAAGATACAAGAAAAAAAAAAAACAAAAAAAAATATCAAAAAAAGGGAGATGACAATTTGTCCTTGCTGGGTGACTACAGAGGAATGCTAAATTTATGTGAAAGCAATTCTTGTCTCATAGAGGATACCAACAGGCTAAGAAAGCACTGAGCAACTGCAGCGGTGTTCCAAATAAAACTGGAGATACTGGAGGTTCCCGTACCTTGGACTTCAGGCAAAAGAATGAAGGCAGACGTGTAGTATCCACTTATAGTATACATAATGCAGAACCTCCTAAGAGAACTACATCAGTAGATGCACAACAACTTTTCCTCTCTTCTTTTTTAAACCTTAGAAACTCGTAAATCCTGCTGCAAAAAGTTCCAAGTTTCTCCACTGACACCAAGGACAACCTGCTGGCTCCTCCCTAATTGCAGCTGGTAAGTTTAGTTCGAAGTTATAGAAAAACAATTTCAGGAAAGTGTTTTAATAGATCTTTGCCTAATCAACGCAAGGATTTTCCATAACGCAAAACAAAAGGGAAGGTGATCTAACCAAAAAAACATGAGGGAGAAAATTATCACAAAATCTTGGCTTTAAGGGGTACCCAACATAACTGAATGATTGAGAAGCTCTGCATCAGCACGTGCAAGCATTGTTGGGGGACACTAGATGCAATTTCATGCACTGAAGGCATTCATTTTATAGCAAAAAGTTTGCCTAGCATCTATACTCGATGTCACGTGGTGTGTACTCAAGCACACCTCTAGCACACTTGAAGTACTTCATCTCCTGGTAGAACTCAGGTTGAAGTCACATAGGAGATTGCATCCAGAACACCGAGGCTGTCTCTCTCCTTTACCGTATCAAGACCATTCCACCCAGTCTCTCTACCCTCTCGTGGTTTTCTCCAGCTGCAGCATACTCTCTTCATGCAATCCAGCTCCTCACTGGATCTCACTTCTTTGTCATGCCCTTCCTTCAAGGCCACCAGTTCAGCCCCTGTCCTTTGCTCAGCCAGAACTCCCTTCTATGATCCTCATCTTATCTGTCCTGCTCCCACTCTTGGTTAGCCATGCAGACAACCACAACTTAGTTACCACTTAACTAACAACCACTCTTACCCACCTGCCCAATTCCTATCTCTTCTGAAGTTTAATCCTCAATGTTTAATTCATATTGATGTGCTAACTGATCTTAACAGGATGCTCACTAGAAAACATGACAGGCAAATTCCTTGATCTCAGTTCTTCTGGTTGTACTGGTTTAATCTGTCCAACTTAGAGCAGCAATGTCAAGGAAAGTCCTATCTTGAGGGAGGCAAACATCCAATACATATGTAATCTTTTGGAAGTGTAGCTGCTAAAAAATCTAATAAGACTTGACCAGGAATGTGTGAAATGCAATTTTTCAAATGTTTATAACTTTGCCAAATGTGGGTGGATTTTTACAGGCGTAGTAAAAAAGCATATCCATGCTATAAACTTCAAATCCCTCCGCTACACAGAGAAAACCTAGATGTTCAGAAAGAAGAGGTACCCAGACTTTTAATGTCAGCAAATCAAACTAATATTGCAAAGATGTTCACTGAAAGTTTGCCAGTTCCATCCAAACAGTAAACTGACAATCTGAGTTTCAAGTATTAATACAAAAATAAGCCCCACCCCCACAGAATAAGAAACTTTAACAATCCTTAGCCATAAACTTGAAAATTCTCTATTCAAGGTACTGCAAAAGGCTTTGAAATGTTTTTTATCCCTGAAGAAGCAAAATTACAATACATTTTAATGCCAAACACAAACCTCACGAGCTCCACAACACCCTGAAGATTACATGGCTGGCTTTAAGAAAGGCCTGGGATTTTATCTCTCTTTTTCACCTGTTGGTGCACGTTATTGTCAGATTATCAAGTTTTTTCCCACCATCATGGCAACTAGCATCTTACCACTTTTACATTACACCTGAAATTTTCCCAGTACATATTTGCTTCATAGAGCTGGGGCTTTAATTAAGCATCAAATATTCGTAACAACTGCGACAAAATATAAAGGTGGTTGACTTCATAATATCACCTCGAATACTGTGTTCAGTTTTGGGCCCCTCACTACAGGAAGGACATTGAGGTGCTGGAGTGTGTCCAGAGAAGGGCAACGAGGCTGGTGAGGGGTCTGGAGAACAAGTCTTATGAGGAGCGGATGAGGGAGCTGGGGTTGTTTAAACCTTAATGATTCTATGATTCTATGATCTTATGAGGATGCTCTGGTGGACCAAAAAGTATGTAACTTGAGTAACTTGAAGGCACTTATTTACCCCCATATAGTTAATGCTAAAATTTGGAGACTGGATGAAAATTGTAGAGCAAGTGAAGCTCAAGAGGGAAAGTGATCCCATCATAATAAGGCCTTCAGGATAGGCTACAACAGTTTAATGTTTTAGAATGCCTTGCTAGACATTGAAGAAAAGTGTTTAAAGTTATCTGTGCCATGGATCACGTGGGGAACGTTAATTCAGAGGAACAAAGGAAATTTAAGACACAGTCCAGCCACAGCATGGCATGGATACTGTGGCATCAAATAATTTTGCAAAAATATACAGTACTTAATACAAAACTAAAGGAAAAGAAATGAAAGAAGAGTCACAGACATTTGATGAGACAGGCAATACAGCCACACTGAGGTGTAATTTCAGCATTTCATACTTAAAAGCAGCCACAAGTCCTACAGTGAGAGCACAAATGTGTTTTCTACAAGTCCTCTGAGCTCTCCTTTGGACAACAGTAGTCACAATGGCTGTGTGCTCTCCTTGGCTGGATAACCCCATATACAATTACCATGCTAATATTTCTGTAAGTTGTCCTTGTTGTAAAACTTATCGCTACTTATTAATGAATCCTACTGGAGGTCATCATTTGGAGAGGAAACAGTCTCTAGCAGAAGAGTGTTATTCTTTAAAGCACCAAGACTTGTTGATGTACAAGTGACAAATGAACGAAGTCTTTGCTGCTCAGTGGCCTCATTAATAAAAGAAATGTCTACCATAAAGGACTCCTCCTTATATGAAGTCCATTTCTCTAGCATAAGCGGTGCTGTGTGGCACAATCCCTGGATCAAAAGAACAAGCCCAAGCACACTAACAGAACGAGTCGCCATTTGAACAATATTGCAGACACACTGACTATGTTAAAGGTCAAACAGGCCCACTGTGTAAGTAAGAATGACTGATTATCTTGTTGGTTTTATGTTTTCTAATTAGATAATCCCAATGTTTTATACTTTCCTATTAATTTCAATATATTTTTACTGAGCAAACTGCTTGCACAGATGCAAAGCAAGCCTATAACTTTGCAAGCAACAGGCACCCTTCCTGAGCATTACCCCTCCTTGAAGCTGCTCCTTCCTTTAAGAAGGAACAGCCAAAATCCAGATCACTCCATTTCTCATATATGCAGTTCCTATGACTGCTAGCCAAGCCCATAGGCCATTCGACTGCAATTTTTTTCTAGCTATTGAGAGCATGAATTCTATCTATCTTGGTAATTATTGTACTTCCAAAAGCCCCTCTGGGTTGAATTCTCTTTTTCCTTAAAAAAGCAGAGTTTATTTCAAGCTTGTGGAATATATTTATCTGATCTTCAGTACTGCCCAGGTAAAAGTAACAGATCTTAAAAATATTTCTGGAAAAAGGACATGCAAGATTTATGGAAATAATCTGGACAAGCTCGGGTCTCTGCAGACTAACATTAAGTTAAAGATATGCCAAACTTAGTAGAGAGACCAGTGAAAATAATTATTAGTAAACCACTGAAAAGGTTCAGTTGAGCTTTGACAGCAAAAGATTTATTATGATCAATGACAGTGAAAACTGGAGGCATTTATGCCAAGGTTTATAACCATAACAGCAGCAGCTAGCTTGGGAGCAATTAGTTGAGTACGGGTAAACCTGGGGCAAATGCTCTCTCTAGTGTTGTCTTTTGTATGCTGTTGTATAACAACAATTTTAATGCACAAATCCAACTTCTCTGTTTATGAATTAGAGTCCTGTCTTTGCCAGTCTTTCACTCCATGTGCTGCTGATCTTATATTCACCACTACTGAGCACAGCCTGCATCAGAGGATATCTGGCTACATTCCTAGTACGTTGTACCAATATTAACTCCTCTACTCCTCTAACTCCCACAAAATAACTCTGCATGAATTGTTTATATGCTAATATGTTTATGACTAGCATTTATGAGAAATTAGGCTTTATTCTATAAAGTACTGATATCAGACTAGAAAAATCAAGATGAAGTAGCATTCTGCCAGTTAGAACAACCAGGTAATGTCATTTAAAGCGAACTCTTGGCATATTTTTTTGGTCAAGAGCTACAAGATTCCTGTGATGAGCAGGTATATTTTCTGGCATTAACTGTTTTGACATATATTTGATTATCTCTAGCTACAGAACTATGCTGTTAGATAACAAAATAGGCAAACCTTAACCTTCATCTGTCTACAAAATGACCTTTCCTCCCTTTAACAGTTTGGGTTTTTTTGGTAGGCTAGATTTCCCTCAGAGTACTTCTACATAAGTTGTGATTTGAAGTAAATCCTTTGCCTAACCTGAAATAAGAAAAAGATTTAAAATAATTAAAAAAAAAATAATCACCAGTTAGTATTGAAGTTGAAAAGAGTATCTTATTAGGAATGAAGTGCCATTTGGTCAGCTGATAGACAGGCACAAACAAGTGACTAGGTCACTGTTAAGAGGGAATGTATTTTCCTAGTCACTTGCTGCTTGCTTGCCAAAGGAACAAAGGTTATAGCTTCAAAATAATCCTACTCTTTAAAACTGTAGCTTTTAGGACAACTGGTGCTCAAGAAAGCCCTTTCAGCAAGGGGATAAAGCATGTGAGATTTTGCAGAGGCTGGGCACAGCTCACATGGAGTGAAAGGCAGTCCAAGTTTGTGATTCTGTGTATTGATTTGTCATCCCCAGGGCCAATGGTGAAAGCCAATGATGAAAGCCAAACCATAAAATAACATGATTAATTTATAACTAAACATTCTGTTCCAATGATGGAAACAGAGCCAGAACAGAAGAGCATGAGATGAACCAAGTCACTACTAGCGAGCATTTGATGGCAAGTTCTTCCTTAGCTATTTCGCAGTCTCTGGGAGCTTATGAAGCACCATAAAGACTCCACTGAGAACTGTTTTCTCTTGGAGCTTACCTTGAGCGCACATCTACCCTGCCTCAGTCACCAGAGATGGCTACTGGGCCTCTCAAAGCAGCTGCTTCAGGCAAATTCCTTCTTTTATAGAAGGACCTCATTGCTGTTACCTTGCCTCTTATCAGACCTTGTATCTTCATCCTCTGTAATGAAATTTTGGGAAATTATTGGAGGAGGCTACAACAGCAGCTATGTTTAAATCCAGAGAGGCTGGAAATACCCACTAGACTTCCACTTCCTGATGCACTGTGGCTGGAAAGCTGCCTGGCAGAAAAGGACCTGGGGGTGTTGGTCGACAGTTGACTGAATATGAGCCAGCAGTGTGCCCAGGTGGCCAAGAAAGCCAATAGCATCCTGGCCTGTATCAGAACTAGTGTGGCCAGCAGGAGCAGGGAAGTGATCGTGCCCCTGTACTCGGCACTGGTGAGGCTGCACCTTGGAATACTGCGTTCAGTTTTGGGCGCCTCACTACAAGAAGGACATTGAGGTGCTGGAACGTGTCCGGAGAAGGGCAATGAGGCTGGTGAAGGGTCTAGAGCACAAGTCTTATGAGGAGCAGCTGAGGAAACTGGGGTTGTTTAGCCTGAAGAAAAGGAGGCTGAGGGGAGACCTCATTGCTCTCTATAACTACCTGAAAGGAGGCTGTAGTGAGGTGGGTGTTGGTCTCTTCTCCCAAGTAACAAGTGATAGGACGAGAGGAAATGGCCTCAAGTTGCGCCAGGGGAGGTTTAGATTGGATATTAGGAAAGATTTCTTCACCAAAAGGGTTATGAAGCATTGGCACAGGCTGCCCAGGGAAGTGGTTGAGTCACCATCCCTGGAAGTATTTAAAAGACGTGTAGATGTGGCACTTAGGGACATGGTTTAGTGGTTGACGTGGGAGTGCTAGGTTAACGGTTGGACTCGATGATCTTAAAGGTCTTTTCCAACCTAAATGATTCTATGATTTTGCCTCACACAACCCCCTCCTTTTAACTACAATTAGTCTACCCCAATGCTACAAAGCAGAACCTGCTCCTTTCTGCAACTGAGTTTCTATGAGTCCTTGATAATTGAACCATGAAGTACATTACAATGTAAAAAAACAAACAAACAAAAAAACCTTCATTACAGCAATTACCGACAATGAACAGATTCTTATCTTACAGTTTGGTGTCTTAAAAGTCTCAGAGCATTACAATGACAGTCTCAACTGGGCAAAGCAAAGTTTCATCTGGTAAATGAAATACCAGTCAAGCCTACAAGAACAGCAACTGTTACTTTGGAAGGAGACAAAGACAATGGGATCATAAATCCATGGGAATTGATCAAACCCTTCCAAGAAAACCACCTGTCACTATTAGCTATATAATACAGGGTCATCCATCGAAAGAGACTGTTTGGCCAATTCCTTATCCCTATTCTCTAGTTAAACTACTTAGAGTAAGGTGTACAATAGCTATTCGGATCAGGTAATAATAAACAGCAAGCTATAAAAAAAACCCCACAAAATGAAAAAAGCATCAACAAAAAAATTATGTGGCCTAAAGTGTGTTCAGAATTATGCTATTTAACTGTACCATTAGACAGCAGTTGATAATTCTGGCCAACTGTGCCCTGGAAAAGCAAAAGTTAATAGTACAATTAATTGTCTTTAAACTAGCATAATGTAAGGTTCACACAAGACCTTGAAAAGGGTAAAAATACTATTAATTGTATTCGTAAGTAAAAAAGAAAAGGCCATTTGCTTACTGTGAGACATTTAAGCAACTTGGCTTCCTTTTAGTAGCAAAAGATGTGACTAATCTTTTTCTACTCTAGAAAGCTAAAATTCAGGTATCTAAATCAAAGCTGGTCACTCTGAGTTCACCTACTCATCCGTGGAGAGAATCAGGCACTTCTAAAGGGTTATCTATCAGATCTGCCTTAACTTCTTCAATTAGCATGTTCAGGGGCTGAGCTGGAGAAAAGACAGACAAAACAGGTTGAACAGGGAGGCACCTAATTCAGTTAGTACAAACAGGGAGAGCAGAGAGGTGCATATTATTCTTCAGAAAGTTTTAGGCATTCTTCTATACTCAGGTTTCATACATCAGCACCTGCTCTAAAACCAGACACTGAACAGACTCCTTTCAAGACAGTCCAGGAGTCACCATTTTGTTTTAAATTATAGCTAGTTGCCCCAGTTTTATCCAACAGTTTCTCAGAGAATTATGTGGGCAAGTACTACAGCTAACCTCAAGTGTAATAATTTCCTCATTTCGAGGGACCCAAATCCCTCTTTTACAGGTATTCCCTAAATGTTGTGGTATAGAGAAGTCTGATACAGGAACTCCCTCAGTTGCAAGTGCTCCTCCAGAGTGGGCATACTTTGTGAACTGCTGGACCAAGAAGAAAGCAGCAAGCTTAGGCTTGAGTCTGTGGCTACCTGCATAGGACACTTGGGTGAAAATGGGAAGGTTGCGTTTTCAGTCTCCTCAAGGGCTGTTTGATGCACCAGTAACTAAAAATCAGAAGTAGGAAATATAACTGGACTCTAAGACTCCCCAGTCACAGTTGAACAACCTATATTAATTGCTCTTTTTCTGATTCACTTTGATTTTTCCACAAGTCTATGACAAATGAATCCCATCGAACAAGATACAGTAGGAGTGTCCTTCCACCCTTCCCCCTTCTTAACCCACTCTCTACTTTACAAACAGTCAAGCAGGTATTTGAATCTCCTCCACCTGAAACACGAGCACTGAAGAAGTGTTCCAATCCCTAAATTACTATGTGAAAAGGAGAGGTAAGAGGATCACCTACTCCTTCAGCTCTGTTTTAAAAGAAAGTGGTAGTCTCCAAATACCCTTCAGTGGAAACCAATCTGGTGGAGATCTCCAAGAGCCTATACTGAACAAAGGCTGTCAGTCAATGAGTTGCTCAGGACTCATGACCAGTCCTAATAGGAAGCTGAGACACTTCTCCTGTGAATAGCAATAGAAGAAGCCTGGAGAATAAGATCTTTGTAAATACATTTCTGTAACTGTCACATTCCTATATAAATCTCTTTACACATTATTCATGTAGCCATTTTGTTCTCTTGCTCTGGAATGGCTTTATTTGTAGAGTTTCATCAACTGTTGGTCGGACCCTTACACAAAATCTGACAGCTTGGTATGTATAGCTTGCATTTCAGTTTTAAAGAGAAACCATTTCTGCTACTATCTAGAGTAGAACTTCACATGCATCTGGACTGCCTTTTTAATACAATATTCTAGTGTTAAAAAGAAGACAGCCAAACAAGAAAGTATTTCCTGCTTAAATAAAGTCAAGTGTATATTGCTGTAGATTAACAGGTATTGCAAACTGAGGTTATATAATAACCAGCCAGGTATTAAATAATCCTTCTTGTAATAACCATAAAGATATTTACAAATGAAAACTGAACTCTAGTTAGCACTGTTCTACAACATTTTTGTGAAACAAAAAAGTTCTGACAAAATTGTATTATCGTCTTCAGAAAAAGACCTGTTCTCAGACTATTCTTCTCTGAATCAGATCCCAACAGACAAGGAACAGTCTTGCAAAATTTGTGTCAGAGAGTAAAGTTCAGGACACTAGTTGTGAAGGCACCAAGACCTTAGGTATCTCAGTACTTCCCAGCACCTCAGATATCAAATACCTTGTGAGCACAGGGCTTCAACCTTACATCCAAATTTTGGGTGCAGAGCCAGTCAACTCTTTACCGACCCAGGACTAGAAAAGTGTTCCTCTTTCTTTTCCTTAGTTCACAGATTTTAATAGCGAACCATCTACAGAGGGATTTCACATGAAGAAAGCCCACCAGGGACACTGCACAGAAGTTTTCCAACTCGATTTAGAACTCAAAGCAAATTAACACTCAGCCGAGGAGTTCCTTCCCCTCCCTCTACCACCTGGTGCTGTACCCATGTACTCCGCTTCAGGGTACTAGCAATTCACACCAATGTCTAGGACTTACCATGCGAGTATCATGCCATTTTCAGGAAGAGGAAATAATCTGACCTAACTTATGTTTTCATGCACATATACCTTTTAGGTTAGCCAACAAATACAAAAATCAGTTTGTCTAGCACTGATTTTTTTGGAATTAACAAATGTCATAGGTGCACAGTCTGCCACAAGCCTTTGAGAAGGCCTGCACCATGACTGACTAATGCCAAAGGACATGAAACTAAACATTAGGTCTCTGGAATATTATGAAAATAAAAGAACAAAGCAAACCAAACACTCATCTAAAAAGAGGTAAATAATTTCAATTAATTTGTTTCCATCTTTTCCTGTTTACTTCCGTCATAACAATTACATTTTAAGCTTTTTGAAGGCTCAGCGACAGCCCCAGCTTTACTACCATGTCAGTTTAGGACTTGGTCCAAAGGCAGCTTTGAGGAGAATCCTTTCCAAGTGCATTGGAAGTGTTTGTCTCAGTGAAACAGATTTACTTCTCCGAAGCCTCCCAAAGAATCACATTTTTGATCATGAAAATTCTCTTCATAACAGAAATATCATGATACTTGCAAGATGAAAAACATATACAACCCAATCCTCCATGAAATGCAGACTGACTACAAATCGTTCCAGACTTTCCAGGACTTCAGAATAACATGAATTCTGCTTACAGATTCCAGTTTTGTGCATTACCATTGGATAGCTAAAAAAGCAAGAAGTGAAAACAACAGCAGAAATCAAGGGGAATGCTATTCCAAAATAAAAATTAAAAAAAAAAACCCACCCAAAAACAGTGGCTCAAAAAATCTGTTCAACCAGCATGAGCAGAGACAACCTTGGAGAGCTGACAGGTTGCAAAGCAGATTGCCGGCACTGTGTTTTGACTTGACAGAGGATAGGAATGACAATTATGACACAACAGTCTCCCTGCAAATATTGCAAGCAAGGGTAAGTGACTTTAAAACAGACTTTAGCAAGTCTCAAGATGTAATCGAGTCAGGCAGCAAGGCAGGGATACATTCAATATATTTTGAAGTCTCAATCCTCTAAAAACCATTTTATTTTACTTTTAAAAGGCATAAAGAAAGCTTCCCCCAGATACTCACAGAAAGGTGGGCTTCTCTGTAAGAAGATGATGGTTGTCTACATGTCAGTCTGGCAGAGTAGTAATTTATTTGAAAGTTTCAGTTGTAAAGAACTTCATTTCACCCTCTCTAGTCCATTCCATGAGCAGTGCTTTCTCTTTGCCTTTAATCACTAAAAGTGCATAACCTTTAAAATTAGAAAAATCACCTGGCATTTTAGCCAGTCATGACAACAAATAAAGAAGCTGGAATTAAGCTGTTGCAGCATGCATACATCATCTTAATAACATGCTCTTAACATGCTCATTTAAATGCCGTGTTAATGAACAAAAGTCAAAAATTCATTGCGTCCACTTAATCAACCCACATACGTAAAGCAGCTGTGACAGTGTACTGGCTGTCATGTTATTGCAGGCTGAATCAGGCAAGTGTGATGGTTTCAAAGCGTGTTCATTCATTAAAGTACATACATGGTAAGTACTCGGAATGGGAAGAGGACTGGGGCACCCCATACCTCCAAATGAAGCTTTATGACAGTGCAAACTACAAGAGAGCCTATGGATCATGAAGGCAGCATCACAGTGACTCTAAAGCCGTAGTCTGTGCTCCTAAGTCTGTTCTTCAAGCCTCAAGCGCTGGTCTTCGCCCTGCTCAGACAACTGCTGTAATTGCAGCTGAACTACCCAGCCTCACAGCCCAAGTGACCTATCTTCTTCACCTTGAAGAGGTTTCCCTCCACCCCATTTCAGTCTAGAATATTCATATACTCAGATACAAGTTAACCTTTCTAATCAGGATTTATTCCACTTATGCCAAAAACATTAAGTAAAAGCTGGTGTAAGTCACCTCATTGTAGTGTTTAAGTACTTCTACAGCCAACCCAGGACTGTTTCCAGGATGAAATGAAAGACAAATATGTTACTATCCTAGAATATTTTGATTTTCTACATGGAGAATAAAGCCAAATTCAAAACGGGAGGCAAAAAAATCCAGTGGATAGAAAGTGACAAACACATAAACAAACTGACATTAATGAGAATTCCCACAAGTCCTTAAATTCATACACAAATTGTGTGGCAATAATATATTTTATTATGCTAGTTTATGCACATAAATTTATGCATTCCTTATCACCTTAATCTGTGAAATATTTACATCCAAGTTAAAGCTGCAGGACCACAGTATTTTCATAGAAGAATCAAATGCTATTTTACAATATTCCCCCCCTCCCAGGTAAATCAAATAATTGAAGTTCAGTGAGCACAGTCTTGAGACCTTTCAAGTAAGAGCAGATCTTCTATGAAATACACAACGGCAACATGGAAAGCAAATTAAGATACAATACAACTACAGAGAAAGATAATAAAAGAAACAACAGATAATGTGCTCTTTACCAATTTCCAAAGATGATAAGGTGGAAGTTAGGTGGCAATCCTTTGCCAAACCTAAATATTAAGACCCTTAAAAGGAACAGTAATGCCCCAGGAGCAAAATCATGATTATACATGAAAAAGTGTGTTGGGGGGGGGGGAGGGGCAAGCAAAATAAAATGAGCTCAGAAAACAAGAAGCATACCCAGCAACAATCAAATGACCTCTCAATGGACACAGTGTACTAATACTAGTGGCAGTATCACAGCTGATATCATGAAAGCGCTGACAAGGGAACACAGCCCCAAATTTTTATTGTAGAAAACATCTACTGGAGCATTATGAACATACAGTATACTTGTGACGCTCATGACCTCAGAAAGAAGCCTGTGACCAGCTTAAAGAGAAGGAAAAAAGCTGGTTTTCTTTTCTCACCCTGTCTGACAAGGTAAATGCTTTCAATAATGGTGAAGACTGCATTAAAATTGGAAGAACACTTGAAAGGGCAGCTTTGCAAGAGAAATATTAAGGAGAGGGACTGACACAGGGTACAGCACTGTATTAACACACTGAGGGCAGCAATGCCAGCACAGAGGAAGGCAATGCTGCAATGCTTAGCCGTGCTACACAGAGACCATTTCTTTAGATATAAGGAAAAGTTCTGGGTGACCTAAGAGAACCAACTGGCTTCACAACGGGCTTTTAAGGAACCCACACCAGAAAGAAGCTTTTCAACAACCCATTCGAGAAGTGCAATTTTTTTTTTTTAACACAATAATGCATAAAAAGTATTATAGAGTGCTAAGTATCATTTATATTATTAAAGATATCTATGGAGGACAGCTGAACCATTTTACATGGGATAGGGCAGCTCCACCCATGAAAGCAAGTCCAACCAAAAAAAGTAGCAATTTAAGACTAAAGACAGTGTATGGCAAGTATAAATCTCAATGTCTAGATTATTTTGAGTAAAAATACAGTATCGAGATTTATTTGATAATACAATCTGTGCATGCTTTCTATGCTATCTTTTAGGGTCTATTACTGATGAATTTTAGAGATTTCCTTTGTGTGTGCATTACTGGTCTGACAAGTCTATCTGGTTCCTTCAGAGTGTTAATCTGTCACTTGCATAGATAATGAAGGGATTTTAAATGGGAATTTTATTGACCTAATTACTAATAAAAGTCTTAGTGCTGCAAAGGTACATGGTACTTTATAAACAAAGTGTTCCAGTCTAATGGTAGTGAAAGAAGTAATTTAGAAGACTTTTTAAAAAGTTGAATTATTTGTTAGATATGTAGCAATGTTTGTGCAGAAGATTCAGTAAATCTTTCCTAGTTATTAGATCACTGCTTCAGCACAAAGGTCTACAAAGATTGCAAAGTCTCTAGCAGCCATTTTCTGTTGCATACATGCAGTCTATTTTCTTAACGTTTTTATAAACTTTCTGTTGTGGGGAAAAAATAGCTTAAAGACTTTATTCGAACTGATTTGTGAGCAAAATAACCTAATTACTTCCACAGCATAAATTCCATTCCTATTTCATATATTGTTTGCATTTCTCTTTTCCAGTTCTTCATTTAAAGGATCATGAACAAGTTTGTTATTCCTAAAGGACTGGAGTAAATTCAGTTTGACATATTCCACAGAAGCCTTTTATTTATCCTTAAAGTTTTATTTGCTGTAGTGTTATGAGCACTACCCAATAGCATTGTTTGTCATGTGGCACAACTTAAAACAGAATAATAAGATGTTATATTGCTCCTGAGGAACACATTTATTTACCTTTTCATAATTACAATAATATATGATACACGTATTCAGTGAATACAAAAAAACCAAACCAACCAACAAGATGAATTACAGTGAAATAAGAGAAATTGCATTAAAAATTGTAACCCTTTACCAGCATGTTCTATATGAGAGTAAAAATAAATTAAAAATAGCCAGTTTGACCTGGTTACCAAAGTTCTCAGAGTCACAAGGAAGTTCTGCAGTCATCCCTAAAACACACGATGAAACAAAGTTCATGAGATTATTCCAGTTCATAGAATGAGCATTACTTGTGTCTCTGGGGGAAATATGTTTCTAGAATAGAATAGTTTCATTTTAAATCAATATTTCAGAGTCAACAACTAGACTATGTTACACACTCATACATAAACACTGAGACGTAAGGAAGTTTTGCACTTCCTTGAAAATTTTAAATAGGTACTTTCTGGCTTATAAACTATTTACAACAGAAATATCCCAGCTGTGATGAATTCAGTGATCAAACATTCGATTTCGGTATGTCAGCTGTATATGCTACTTCATGTTATATACAGCAGCAATTCCTGGGAGTGATTTAATTCCTGGGAGTGGATACTTTTGGCTTAGAAAGAGGACTTACAAGTTTATTTGATTCAAGGACTGCAGAGACAGCACAGGAAGGAGTTGGGTTCAAGGAATAAGATTGGGTATTAGTCAGTCTTTGCCTCCTTTCACTATTCTGTTGGCTGATGGAATATAAACATAGCAGCTTTCAAAGGAAGTCTCCTCAGATCCCATATTATGGGATGCGCAGTATGCAACAGCTCGATCCCAGAACACTCCTGCCACCTACCAAAAACAATAACTTCCTGTAAGTGCTTTGTGTACAACAAGTATGTGCTACCTATCAGAAGGTGATCAAATAACTAAAATAATCAGTAATGGCCTTTCTGGTAATGGGGACGTTGATTCCAGGATGCCGGTAGCAGCACCAGGATGCATATACAGAAGTCTGACTGCTGATGCTTAGTCCAATTCTAGTGCATAAACACTGGGTAAGTAGAACATATAGATTTACATCATTGCAATTGGAAGGTAAAATAACTATTTGCAGATAACTGTATAAATGTGTGCTTTACATAGATATAATCCATAACTTAAAGTCTCAAAGCCAGACCTACCATACTGCCTCCACAGCAGCAGCCTGGTGTTGGCGAGAAAACGAGTAAAAGTACTGAGGAATCTTGCCATTCAATTCAATTTCAGCCCCTAGCCACACTCTTCACTTTGACTAGTGCGGAAAAAAGCATTCTTCTCTCTAAAATGTCAAGATTATACTACTGGACAGATGTTCCTGGAGCTCTATCAATGACTTCAAAACAAACAGAACGACCTGCATTGGACAATCATCTTAAATGTCTGCAAGTAACACCAATTCATTTCTGAAAGATCATAAAAGAGCTATGAAAGAAATGTTGCAGTCAACACAAGTACTCCAAACTATTGTTAACGGTTCACCTCTAGGCTTTGAAAAATCCTCTATTTAGCACACATTTAAAGGATACTTGGATATGATGCAGACAGTGTAGAAATACTATTGCTTTATTAATATTTAACAAGTTGTATCTTTTCATATGCACACTTATTCAATAACAATTAATGAAACTTAACTTCAATTTTTCAGTAGGCTTCTCCAAGTGCAGTTGAATTTTATCTTGTTTCTATTTTCAAGTTACTGAATGTATGTATTGCTTTATATTGAAAAGTAATCCTCAATAAAGAGTCAAAGTTAAAAAAAATCTGTTTATAAAATATTTGGGTAATTTTCACCATTTTTAAATATCTGTTTAGTAGTTTATATAATTGATTCTCAATTCTATTTGCAATTTAAAAACCTTACCAAGCATTGCATATCAAAAGATGCAGAATGTAGAAGCAGCAAAGCAGTAGCAAGAGATGCAACTGTGGCATGAGAAACAATAAAATCTCCAACTGTGGCAAAACAAAGTTTCAAACATTAGAATTTATTTTTAATCATGCTGTGTTCTATGTAAACTGTACTGAAGTAACCAAATGCAGTGGATTAAACTGTCACATGATATTTAGGGATGTTGAAGTTTATGTTGCTCTTTAAGTGCTGACATATTGTAGGAAGAAAATAAACAGTATTTCATACCGTAAGTTTCTCAGCCAAGGAGTATTATACTTTCAACAAGGACAGCAGTAATTATAAGATGTAGCCAGGAACACGCTCCATTCTTTATGACATGTCACACAACAACAGATTTAGGAGTGAACAGGCACCTTACTGAGCAGGTTTTGCAGGGAGACCAATGCAATTAAGAATTTTTTTTTTATTATTATTTATTTGTTGCATAGTAATGTCCTTAGGTCTCGGGAAGATCAGGAGACTTTCAGTACAAGACTTTCTTACAAGGTAAGAACTGTTTCCTGCTCTGAAGAACTTTTAGTCCAACTGAACAAAGATGGATAAGAACATTTAAGGACAGTGAATAAAGGAAAAATGTCTCCGTTCCTTAAACACAACAAATTTGTTAGCACACATTACGCAAAAATGCCATGAAAAGGAGATGGACTTCTCCAAGTCTGTTTTGTACCACAATAACAGAACTGTCTTTCCCATCTGTAGGCAAAAATCACATATAATTAAAAATACAATGCCTCGAAGAAAGAAAAAGGGAAGGAAAAAAAAAGAAAAGAAAAATCAGAGACACTAACACTAGGTCTCAGCAAAAAGAGAATTACTACAACCTAGAATCATTCCTGGTTGTTTGATTCCCCTGGCATTGACTTCAGTGAGATGAATCCCTTTCCATTCAGAGCTCTAGTATGGAGATGGGTGTATGCATGCGAAGGAGTCTGTGTAGAGTAAATCAATCTGTCAGGCAGTATCAAAGTACCTATTTAAGAATTCATGGGGTTTTCATGATTGGAGTTATATAACACAGACTACATTTCAACTCCTCAAGTGGCTCGAATGTGACTTGAGTTTTAACTAGCTGTAGAGTTTTCTAGCCCATCCTTCAACACACAAAAGTAATGATTTAAAGTCTTTTCACCAATCAAATCTTTACACTACATTAAAAAGTCTATTTAAAAAAATGAGAAACAGTAACCTCAAAAAAAAAAAAGTGTAAGAAGAGATCATGCTTAGTTCTTTGAAATGCTTTTAATTATATTCCAGTTCTTAAAGTATAGGCTGAACACAGGAAAAAAATCTTAAACTTATGACATCTAATCCTTTCCTTGGAAACTGAGTTATGCCCAGGGTTTGAATATTACAGATTCGTAATCACACTTGTCTCCAAGTTGATGGTAGCGCTTCCAAGTGAGGTACCAAAAGGTACTTATACCTTCTGCTACTTCCCCACCACAGACCAGATCAGACACCAAAGTCCTCTTTGAATGTTCTTCTGACACCAAGAGCACCTCCAAGATGTGCAGACTCTATATGATTAAGAATCAAATTTACTTATTGGAAGAGTGGCAGACACCTGTCTGCTTCTCTTTCATGTCTTATGACAGCTACTGCAACTCAACAGAGGGAGAGGCATTTCCCTGGCTGTGGTGCATCAAGGGAATCATCAGGGGGATCAGGACCAGTCCTGCAGAGCTATCTGGTGAAGAAGAGTCCAAACAGTTACAAGCCGATAGGGTGTGCATTATGATCTCAGGTAAATAATTAAAAAGCAGCTTGTAGCAGGTAAGGATAGGAGAAATAGAAGTAGAAAACCCTCAGAACAGAATTCTTCATAAGTGTACCATTCCTGAATGGGATCTAATTAAAATCCATGTAACCTATAAATCAAAGTTATGATCCTTCAACTACAATCAGACCTTTACTTACTTCTGTGGCTAGTCTCTATATACATAGTTTCCAGAATGAGATACTGAATGCAGAATTCGATGTACTGCCTCTCTACACAGGGCTCAACTTCAGTTGAGCCTGTAATATTAATACACACATCTACAGATCAAAACTTCCCATTACTTTTACAGGAGAAATTTTCTGCCTCTATTTAAAAAAAAAAAAAAAAAAGTAATGATTACAGTACTTATGCCTCCGTATTGATTTTGTACACTTTGTTAAAAACAGAAGTTGAATTTATTTGCAAGCATGTCCTTAAAATAATTAAACTTAGATGTATTCCAACTAGGAATAACTGATTTATGAACTATTCAATACTTAATTTCTTCTTGATGTAGATTGCATACATCTCCAAAACAACAAGTCCCTTAACTACAATGGATAAAAGAACAAAACTTTCTCTTCATGAAAGACAGTAGCATAGAAGAGGATATTCCCTTTTTGGCTAAGCTTAAAGATGTTTCTTATTTTTTTTGTTTCAATATTTATACTATTTTTAACTCAGCAGCAAAGACAACTTTTATTACCTTACTCATTCCAATTAATACTTCCCTAAACAGAGCAATGCTCAGACACTCTTGGCAAACTTTTACATGCATTTCATCAAATATGTATGGATTACTACTTGAGCATTTGATTGTACCCCAGGAGAAACATGAACATAATTGCACCGTAGTAAGTGCCAGCAGTCTCATCTGCCAGTAAACTACAACAAAAAATAAGGTTTTTCAATTTGCATGAAATTACATACTCTTCCAAAACATTGCGCCTCCTGATGCAAGTCTTGCATCTCCTTTCTCCCTCCGCACAAAAATACAAGTTAATCGATTCCACACCCTCCAGCCCTAAGTTCTTCCTAGAGCTCCACTGCTCACAAATTAACTCCACCACTACCAACCCCACAAGAAACCACTCTGCAGCCTCTGCTCTTTCACAGACATCTGTGAAATGCATTTCACATGCATCTCTTCCCCCATCTGCCCCAGGATGCTCTCTCTTTACCTGGCCAAGTTTCAAGAGCGCTTTACCACCCACAGCTTCAACACAGGGCAGGAGAGATGGAGGGTCAGAAGGACTAGACAGTGATAAAGCCAACAAAGGAATTAGCTGTTTAGCCAACTCCACTAACACAGGGTTGAGTAATTAATTAGCTACATACACCTTTGTGCGTACTGACTGAGAGAGGAAACCACCCAGCCCTCTGGAAGTATGATAACAGAAAGGCCAACCATCAGCCAAGGGTGTTTGCTTTACACCCCAATTAAAGTGTTAATGAAGGTAGGCAGGCTGCAAACTCTATCAGTGTATTACCCCAAGTTTGCTTTCAACTATCTTCTGACCTTCCTATATGCCAAGTTCAGAAGGCCAGCTTAAAACTTACACTGCCATTTGCAAAAATCTATTTCTATTAAAGGGAAAACCAAGGGGAGGTTTCTGTCTGGACAGGGAGGTGAGGCTGTAAAGTCCACTTGAATGTCTAGATAGTAATCCACTGTCTGCTTTCCAGAAAAATCTGAATTCGTTAGGTACTTCCCCAGTTAGTCTGAAAATTCCTTGCATGTTTAAATTTAGTCACCCAAGTATAGGACGATTTGATGATACTGGCATTCCTATATTTGTAAATTGGTACAGCATTTTATGCTGCCAGATATTCCCTGCCTAGCCACTCCTGGGCTATCCTGAGCACGCTGTGAAGCAGGGCAGCCACCCCAAGCAGCCAGAGGTGAGTGATGCAGCCCTAAGGGAAAGCACACAGGAGGAAGTCTGGCTTTAGCCTATTACTTTGGGCGCTTAGCATCGGTGAAAAGAGGGAGATCTAGGCTTTTGCTTCTTGGACCAGCTTGAGGTTTTTATATAACAATAATGTAATGTAAAACACACAGAAGTTCCAGGGAGCAATAACTTTAATTCATACAGAAGTGCAGGGCTCTTCATAGTGATTTTAAGATTACTGACAATTAGCTGTCTTTTCCTTGTTCCTTTTCATGGGTTCCTTAAAAGTCCACAGATCTCTATGGTTTGAAAAGCATCCTTATTAAAATGTGTAAGGTGGTTGCTGGCACACTACTACCCACTACCGAAAAGGGTTGGGCAGACTGGATGCCAAATGCATTTCTCTAACATTTGCTATTGTTTCCCTCTATGTTCAGTGAAGGTGGTTGGCACTTAATCTGATTGAACGAGTCTCTCAAGGTGCTGAAAAACCCCATGCAGTAAAAGGAGAGTAATGACTATTTAAATGAGGCAGGCTGGATCCTGTAGATCTTCAGAAGTGCCTCTGTTGAATGCATAGGGGAAAAAACAAAATTATGGTAGGCAGACTGAACTGCTCACTGTGGAACTGGGCATTTATGCTCCTTGTGAAGCAGCTGGTTATTTAAAATAGCAGAGTGGATTCTGAATTGCATTAGGGAATTAACAGGTTCATCAATGACCCATTTAAAAGAATGAAACTTCAAAATGAAAATAAAGTATAATTATTTTGAATTATCTCTTAAGGTAAGCAGGTATCAAAATGTAAAACATCTGAACACAAAGTGATTTACTGGAATAAAAAAATAGTATTCACATCAGATCTGTCAGGCTCTTTTGGCAAGTAAGATATCTAAGATTAAATCATTATACAGGAAAATCAAATCATTGTATCTGCTAACTGATGAAAATCATTCAAACATTGCATAAATTAATCATTACTTTAGTGCTGAATGTGGCATTTTTTTTATGCATCACAGGAACAGGATTTTACTGATTAATTATGAGAGGGGACAGAAAACATTTCCTGCCTGAGACGATCTGGAAAAAACTGAAAGTCATTTTATCAAGACCTTTATATTAGTGAAACAGGAAAAGGTATGCATGACAAACAAAAATATCTTTCTGGCCTAGGGAAAAAAAAAAGTCTAAAGGACAAGTTAGATGCTATGCTGCCTGGGGTTAAAAAGAAATTTCTCCTCTAAGGCTTGTAGTTGTATAACTTGCATACTGAGGGAGAGTAACACGTTTTTGTGAAGCATTTGGAAGTGGTTGTTGCAAGATGTTGAACGAGATGAATGGTTGAGCTGATGCACTCTGGCAGTGATGGTCAATCTTGGAGCTGTGAATGGGTGTCAGGCAGTTTCAGCCACTGTCCCACCTCCAAAATGCTGCATAGGAGGGAGGTCTGGCTATCGAAAGGTTACGTGTACGTGTGTGAAAAGAGGGGGGAGGATGAAGAGGAGGTATTCTGATAGGTAATCAGTGGAAAACCATTATACTGATGATAAAGAAATTAGCTGATTTTATCAGCTACCCAAATTCTGCCTAGATGCCTGGATAGTTTGCCACTACTGATGGCCTCATTTACTTCAGGCATCCTAGGACAGACCCAGCCAAGAAGGGAGCAGAACAGGGAAGGACAGTGCAGTGGTCCTGCAGGTCTTCAGGGGAGGGTATGCCATGTGCTGGTATGAGGATGGGAATTGGTACAAGGCAGAGAAAGCAAAGTGCCTGTTAGGTCTGACCTTGCTGGCAGCGTGGACCAGGTGGGTGGATGAGTCAGACTGACAGGGAGCTTTGTGAAAGCTGAACGTAGCAGCTTTCCATCTGCTGGTAGTGCTTTCACATTCACAAATTTTCTAGGTACATCGTGGAAGACCATGCACTCAGGAGTCTGTGTGCTATAAAATGAATTTTATAAGCACACAAAAAAAGCTATCAGTTTATTCATGAGTATTTCTGTTCCTCCTCTCCCCTTAATTTAAGGCTTTGTGCATATTTTGGTCCTTTGGGAACAGTTGTTTGGTTTCCCTCCATAGTCTGTTCCTTCAGTTGCTCACTGGGCTCCCCAAGGGCACAAGCACATCAAACTAGCCTGCCCCAAGTTTTGCTCTGCCACGGAGAGACTGAGCTAGCTGATTTAAAGATAATGCCAAAATCTCTACCGAGACCAGTCTCTGCAGTGCTGATACATAAATGCAGATGTATGGGGGGTGGCCCCACAGCAGTTCCAGGCAGTCCATCATGCGACACGGTGTCGTGGTTTAACCCCAGCCAGCAACTAAGCACCACACAGCCACTCGCTCACTCCCCCCACAGAGGGGTGGGGGAGAGAATCAGAAGAGTAAAAGTGAGAAAACTCATGCATTGAGATAAAGACAGTTTAGCAGGTAAAGCAAAAGCCGCGCACGCAAGCAAAGCAAAACAAGGAATTCATTCACTCCTTCCCATCGGCAGGCAGGTGTTCAGCCATCTCCAGGAAAGCAGGGCTCCATCACGCGTAACGGTGACTTGCGAAGACAAACGCCATCACTCTGAACGTCCCCTCCTTCCTTCTTCTTCCCTCAGCTTTATATGCTGAGCATGACGTCATATGGTATGAAATGTCCCTTTGGTCAGTTGGGGTCAGCTGTCCCGGCTGTGTCCCCTCCCAACTCCTTGTGCACCCCCAGCCCACTCGCTGGTGGGATGGGATGAGAAGCAGAAAAGGCCTTGACTGTGTGTAAGCACTGCTCAGAAGTAACGAAAACATCACTGTGTTATCAACACTGTTTTCAGCACAAATCCAAAACATAGCCCCATACTAGCTACTATGAAGAAAATTAACGCTACCCCAGCCAAAACCAGCACACACAGTTACACTGAGCCTTGCAGCCACCTTTAGAGCTTTAGAGCCTGCACCTAGCAAAGTCAATGGCAATGCTGCCTTTCACAGCAATGAGTGAACGATCAAACCCTGGCACAGCGAGAGAGAAGAGGGGAAAAAATCTTAAAAATAAATAGGAAAACTGGCAGGGGGGTTATTAGCAGGTGTTGTAATTTATTCTCCCTCTAACTTTGTTTTTAAAATGGATTAGATTTCCAACTGATGATGTTCCTTTAACCCAAATCGGCAAAATAGACCACTAGCTGTGGGAAAAGAACTTACAAGTAGAAAACATCTAAAATATTTATAATGATATCTTTGTATTTAAGGATGAACAAAATAATATGAATAAAATGTAAACAGTATATGAATCCATTAACATAAAACATTCAGTTTTTGCCATATGCTGCACTAAAATAAGGGTAGTGTATGTTTTTCCGTCTAAAATTTATAAAACTCCATTTCCCTATCATTTAGTAGTATGAATTTACTCACAGAAGCTACTAAATAATGACAGCATTTCATTCAAGTACGGGTCAGATCCAGAAAGGGCTGAAGACAAGAGCTGCGATCCGGGCTGGTTTTCTCAGTTCCTAGCAGCTGCTCCTACAAGTCCCTGCCGGTCTGCACCCTGCCCGTGCCGAGAGCTGCCCGGTTGAACAGGCAGATGCTCTTCCCCCTGCCTTGCACTGGATCCTGAGCTGAATGGGCATGCTGAAGTTCTCTATAAGACCTGTACAAGAACGCTCTTCAGTGTTGGATTCAGGCAATATGAGAAATTTCTGAAATCACAGAGCATCACAATCTCCGTCAGGGGTCACAAGTCTGGAAATGTGCATGGAAATTATTGCACCAGCTGAGAAAAAAACCTGTTAGCCTCTGATCTATGCAAAAGAACCCTCTCCTGGGAAAAAGATGACTTTGGACTGAACTCCCTCCTTAGCCTGAAGTAAACAAAAGCCACATTTGCCAAGAGAGTCTGTGAACTGGCAGGCTGCAGGCCAGCCTAGGTGGACAAATACCCTTCTGCTGTTGAAACAGAAGCATTGCATGAGCAGGAAGCCAAGCTTTGTGGGGGCACAGGAATCTAAGGCATGGAGGAACAGGCTCTACTTGAGCAATTAGGGAAATCACCTAGAAGGGGTAGTCTTGATCCATGGTGCCTGGTCTCAGGATAGTTTCTATATTTTAACCAGTGACTATTTCATGTGAAATGCCTATGTCTGCATAGCTCACCAATGGATGCCAGGGCACCAGGCTGCAGGGTCAGGCTCTGTTTTGCTCCCTCAGTTCAGTCCTGTTCCTGTGGTACTGTTTGTTGGGCTGAGCAGAGCGTGCACAGGAGCAGGCGCCCACCTGCACCAGCCTGGCACATGGTGGTTGAAGTTCCCACCTGGGAGACACGTGAGTGGAGGCTGCAGAAGGCAGCTATCCTGCTTCCTGGGAGGTATTCACCCACTTACAGTAGCCTAAAAAAGAAAGGTACTGTCATGCTACTCGTATAAAAAAAAAAAGACAGCAGTAGGTGCTGCTCAGTTGTTCCAGCAAAAAAAATCTGGAAGTGGTTAGTACAGGGAGAGGACTCCAAACTCTGCTCCCTCCATGGATGGAGGCGTCCCGCTGCTGGATCAAATGACAGAGATTAGCTCTTCCCACGGGTTAGGAGTCCAGATACCCTTCTTGTACCCTCTGTAACAGCTAACTTGTGGTGACTTCTCACTCAGCCTCAGGTTTTCAAGTTGCCCCTTTGAGCTTCCAGTTTTCCCCATTCAGTTTCCTGGAGCTTAGGCATGCAGTTCTCACTGCAGCATTTTCAGTGGGTCATTATGTCTATAGCAACCACAGACATACCAGCTTGTAGATGTGTCTTTTATAAGCCCTAGCCCTAACTCTGTTCAGTAACAACTTTCTAAAATATATAATGTTTTCATCGAACTGTTTTAATGTGGTTATGCCCTTCATGTAAATAAAATACTTTTCTGTTCCTTTCCTCTATGGAACAAATTAGATTTTTTTTTATCATCTCATTACAACATCTGTTCAGCAGAGTCAAGTCCAATGCAGTTCTGAGGTCAGTTCCTGCAGCCTGAGAAAACAGAAAATGTTATTATCCTAATTTAGCAGTGATAAAGCACTGAGGCCAGCAGTTCACGTTCTGAATTCCCTGATGTGCTCAAAATTCTTTGATTTTGGATAGTTCCAGAGCCAAAAACCAATGTCATTCTGTAGAGGGGAATTCAAACAGGGTGGAAATAATTTGCTTTTGGAGGATTCATGCTAACACAAAGGCAACTGAGGTGCTTAGTGCAGGATCAGTTTCAGCTACAACCTTAAGACATCATTTAGGCTCTTAACTTGCAAATAATTACGTATGTACTGAACTTTAATTATGCAACTGTTAAAAGAGCCACATAAACAATATGCTGGAAGCCTGCTAACATTCAGTACCAAAAAATTGTTACTGGAGAACAAAGCTATACATTCATGAGCACCATTTACTGGCATATTCCCCATTAGCTCATAATTTGCTTATAAGCAAACATCTCTCGGAATCACAGAATGGCTGAGGTTGGAAGGGACCTCTGGAGGTCATCTTGTCTAACCCCTCTGCTCAAGCAGGGTCATCTAGAGCAGATTGCCCAGGACTACATCCAGACGGCTTTTGAATATCCCCAAGGATAAGAGATATCTCAGAAGATATTTTGAGAGGATGTCTCAAAAGAACATGTGTATACCAAGACCAATGCACCACATGGGATCATTCATTTGTTTACAGTTAAATACACACACACACACTCATTTCAAGTAGGGTGTATGGTTAGAAGACAGTATTGTGTCCTTTTGCTCAGCTCCTTTATGCTAACTGAATAAGGGCATGAGGTAGAGATTCAGATCCAGAGTAAGAATCTAGATTTAAGTATCTACATGTAACCTGGGCCCTGAGTTCAATTGCCTAAAAGGTTTCCAGCAACACTTGGGATGTTTTTGGATATCCTTCCTGTGCTCCGCAGGAGTTCCATCGCCCTGTGTTCTACCATCCTCCTCTCCTGGATGTGCTATGCCACAGACTACACTACATCTCGCATGGCACTAGGGGTATATGTGTAGGCAAATTTTTGAATACTCAAGATGATAGAATTTCAATACATGAAGAAGAATTTCTCTTTAATAAGATTAGAAACTGTAGAAACACTAACTTTAACTTTCAAAAACATCTCCATAGGCCGGAACGTTCCTGCTTCAGAAAAAAAAATTAATAATAAACAACAGTAAAAACAAGTTTTCAAGGTGAAACCAATCTACAGCAAAAAATTGGATCCATTAAAGCCAATGGCAAAATTTCCTTTGAGTTAAACAATGCTAGGGTTTTTTTTAGTCGGTGTTTCAAGTCCCACATTATACGCACACACTGAGATTTTATACCATAGAGGTTCTATGTTCTATGAAACTAGCCTAAGTCTACCCAGAAGACATCATTTTGAAGTCCTAACACTCTGAAAATAATGCAGTTCTTTGTGTTTGAATGTTGAAGGGCATTAACACATGCAATTATAATTTTGACTGTTTGAACGCTCAGCAGTATGCTCAGACAAACAGCTGGACTTTAGACCAGTGCTACCTTCGCTAACTACAGGCGGAATAACTCCACTGACCCCACAGAAGTTACGCTGAAACAATTATAGGCACTTTTTGGCATATGTGGTTATCTAAAACATTTTCCTTCTTGTGTTTATAACAGCTAATACATCAACAAATCAAACAGAGCTATGTACCGTTTAAAATACTGGACTAACATATATTAACAATTTCTTGCCTTCCTACATATAATTTTAAGCTGCTACGATTCCTACAACTTGCATGATTTCACCAAACACCAAGCATGGCTGTATCTCAAGTATTCAGAGATATGTTTATCCTGTACCCAAATACCTACCAATTTCAACAAGAATACAATATGTACTCACTAAGGTTCGTACTGTTTTACATGGAACCTCAATACTTCATTAAAACAGTCTGGTTAATTCATGTTTTTATAAATCCTTTAATCAAATAAATCAATACCGCATAATAAATAATACCATTGCAATCTAATTTCTCGTAAAAATTCTCTACAAAGTACAAATCAAATATAGCCAAAGTGGTTACAAGTTATGAGCAACTTGTGGAAGGACATTTATCCATCTCTCAAGTCCCCAGTTTTGTACAATTGTTTTATGAATTGTATTTCCAGTGCCTCATGTTCTACTGTAACAAATGACAAATAAAGTTGAGGACAATCTAAAAATGAATACAAACTTTCTTCCATGCTTGTAAACTCTTTGTGGAAAGGCAAATTATCCTTTCCTGGAAATTTGCTATTAGTTTGCCCAAAAGCAGAATGTTAATTTAAAGTAATATCCTGCCAAGAAGAAAACACATCTCAAAAAAAATAGATTTGCATGTTTAATTAATGCATTATTAAACTGCCTTCTTAAAAATCAAGATTAAGCATATATCTGAGGCTCTTTGTGCAATTAGAATTTAGAAACTTTTCATCATAATTTTTTTATACATATGCAAACTCTCTTTGACAAAGGTTTTGCTTTATTGTTTCACTGTGGAAAACCATGAGGGGTTTTTTTGTTTGTTTGTTTGTTTGTTTTAAATCTGCAGTAGCAGCTATATTATTTCCAAGTACGTCACCTCATAACTGGACAAGGCATTGTACTTCCCATATGACCATAAGCACCATAATGGATATGATACTGCATGAGCAAGTGAGGAAAAGCCTGATGCTCTTCTTATCTGAAAGTCAAGAAACTGAACAAAGATTAAGTTTCCAAAGAGAAGAGCTGTTCATCATTTTCAACCAACTTTAAGCTTTGATTCCTGTATTTATACAGTTCATTACTTTTTCACAAGAAGCAAAATGTTCTTGTTCCATAGCTGAATAAAGCTTTTGAGAATTTAGCAGCATATGTATTAATCATTGCATTCTCTTCATTTTTTAAAAGAGATTATGTAATACAAAGGAAGACAACAAGTTTTATTCTCCAAGAATAAGCAACAGCTCAGCTTCACAACATTAACTTTGACAAATATTCATGAAACCATAACTTACCGGGTCCAAAAAAGGAAATAGCTCATATTTAAATGAATTCATTTTCAGAACTATTCTCATTAATCTCTTCTTATGTAGGCTCATATTTTAAACATAAAAGAATTCCTTGCTTCTATTTCCTATACCATTTTAGCTTCATGCTTTCTCAGAACAGCTGTGCCCAACTTCATATTTATGCAAACATTTTTTTCACACTATTTTCCAGTTATTCTTCTGTTAGTTTACAGAAATGTGTGTTGTTAGACGTAGACGGTGCACTTTTTGAAAGCACTTGTGAGAATCAGGATCTTGGTTTTAATTGAATTTCTGTTGAAGATGTGATTTCACCTTCTTAGGTCCCTTCAAAACCAGTTGTTTTACAGAAAAAGAGCAAACCTGTTCTCTACAATTTCACTTAATCTGCAAGTTATTAATTTTAACTTCCGATGGATTTAATATAATAATCAGAATTTCCTTATTACAAAACCTATTATATAACACAATGAAATTTGCAATTAATGCAATGGAATCTTATGTCAGAGTCTAGAAATTAGACCTACTAGATAGATTTCTATTTCTGTGTATGCCACTGCTTTGCTGCACTGTTTCCTTACATTCTCTGTGGGTCAATTTACTCAACCATAAAATAAATATTGAAAATGTAATTATAAAAAATACTTTCTTCAAAGTTTTTGGATTTATTTGTACAAAATTTTGACCACCCAGACAGAATATTGCAGGCTATTCTGCAGATGTTTAACCTGAACTAATGTTACACAGTCTTTCAAGAACACCTCCCTTTTTAAAAATGAACTCTTGGTGTTTTCCTCCCTTTGCAAAGTATTTTCTTCTTTGCAAATATTTTATGGTCTTTCAGAACCACTTAGCCTAGGGAAAAAGAAGGACATTTTTCTTTGCACAAAATCTACGGATCTGACCATGAAAAAGGTATTTCTCCCAGCAGCATATGCAAATCTGAAAGTCTAGAAAATTAACCTTGCCTTGCAGAAGTTGGAGAAAATCTGAGCTCCTAGAAAACACACTATGACAATAAGAAAACTGTCCAATGTGACAGAATTGCATAATCAAAGCAGGGATGAAGTTGGCATGCACCTCTGGAGACCCTCTTGTCTAGCCCCCTGCTCAGAGAAGAGTTAGCCAGAGCAGGTCGCTCAGGGCTGTGTCCAGGTGGGCTTTGCGTATCTCCAGGGATGGATACTCCACAACCTCTCTGGGCAACCTGTCCTGGTGTTTGTCCACCCTAACAGTCAAAAGTGTTTTTTCTGATGTTTAAATGGAATTTCCTGTGTTTCGGACCATGCCCATTGCCTTTTCTCCTGTCACTGGGCACCACTGGGAAGAGTCTGGCTCTGTCTTCTCTACACCCTCCCTTCATGCAGTGCTAAGATCCAACTGACCCTTCTCGTCTCCAGGCTGAACAGTCCCAGCTCCCTCAGCCTCTGTTCACACAAGAGATGCTCCAAGCCCTTCTGTGTTTCAGTGGCCCTTCTCTGGACCTGCTGTATTCAGTTCGTGTCCTTCTTGTACTGGGCAGCCCAGCTGTTGGACACAGCATATACCAATATAATGTACTTGTTCCTAAAAAGCAGATCTTCTTCAGTGGTTTGAAATAGTATGGTTATACATTCATTTATCCTCTTCAAATGAACTTTCATTAAAAGCTTTGTCTTTTACCACCCTTTTACAGATGAAACACCTTGCAAAAATCAATGAGTGCTTAAGGTGTGGATCAATGGTATTTAGTCTTTATGTGAGAACAAACTGCTCTAATTGGCTACTCATTTAGTCTTAGGATCTCCTCCTGGCAGGCTTGGTTAATGCAGACTCTCTGTCCTTCATATTTGTACATTATATTCTTTGACTTTTTGAACAGTTTTTTCTCTGCTGCCTCCTCAGCTTTGCTCATTGCATCTAATTCAATGACACTTCAAGGCAATCACCTTTTCAGTGAAGAAATTTTTCCTCATGTCCAATCTAAACCTCCCCTGGCGCAACGTGAGGCTGTTTCCTCTCATCCTGTCGCTTCTTACTTGGGAGAAGGGACTGACATGCAACTCGCTACGACCTCCTTTCAGGGAGTTGTAGAGAGCGATGAGGTCTCCCCTCAGCCTCCTCTTCTTCAGGCTAAATAAACAACCCCAATTCCCTCAGCCACTCCTCATAAGACTTGTTCTCCAGACCCTTCACCAGTCTCGTTGCCCTTCTCTGGACACTCTCCAGCACCTCAATGTCCTTCTTGTAGTGAGGGGCCCAAAACTGAACACAGTATTCGAGGTGCGGCCTCACCAGTGCCGAGTACAGGGGCACGATCACTTCCCTGCTCCTGCTGGCCACACTAGTTCTGATACAGGCCAGGATGCCATTGGCCTTCTTGGCCACCTGGGCACACTGCCGGCTCATGTTCAGCCGGCTGTCGACCAACA
>NW_008825150.1:3518302-3572094 GCF_000699105.1 Pygoscelis adeliae
GTGGCTTGGTGAGCACTTCCACCAGCTCCCTCAGCACCCTTGGGTGGATCCCATCCAGCCCCATAGACTTGTGTGTGTCTAAGTGGTGCAGCAGGTCGCTAACCACTTCCCCTTGGATTGTGGGGGCTTCATTCTGCTCCCTGGCCCTGTCTTCCAGCTCAGGGGGCTGGGTACCTGGAGAACAACTGGTCTTGCTATTAAAGACTGAGGCAAAGAAGGCATTAAGTACCTCAGACTTTTCCTCATCCTTTGTCACTATGTTTCCCCCCACATCCAATAAAGGATGGAGATTCTCCTTAGCCCTCCTTTTGTTGCTAATGTATTTATAGAAACATTTTTCATTGTTTTTTACGGCAGTAGCCAGATTAAGCTCTAGCTGGGCTTTGGCCCTTCTAATTTTCTCCCTGCATAACCTCACGACATCCTTGTAGTCCTCCTGAGTGGTCTGCCCCTTCTTCCAAAGGTCATAAACTCCCTTCGTTTTCCTGAGTTCCAGCCAAAGCTCTCTGTTCAGCCAGGCTGGTCTTCTTCCCTGCTGAATTATTGTGGATTTAATTGTGGATAAAATTATTGTGGATAAAATTATTGTGGATTTAATATTTAACACCTTATCTTAAAATTGTTTTATATGGAAAATTCAGATGGAGTCAATGGGTATTGTGGGATCAGACTTACAGCAGGATATTTAACCTTGTGGTAAGGAAAATATTGCTAGGAAAGGATTTAGATATGAAAAAAATTGCAAGCTAAAAAATACTTAACTCAAAATGTAAAAAAGTATGCACAATAACAACAAAAGACCCTCTAAAAATCCCTAACCACATTCTCAACAATGATGGTTAACCTAGTAGAGAAAGGAACACAAGTTTCAATCAGTTTGGACTAAACAATTCTTACATTAACTTTCATCGTGCTCTATTCTCCTCATATATAATACCAGGCTGGTCCCACAGTCAATTAACTGGCAAATATTTTTTTGCATGCAAACATTCTCCATTTCTCTACCAATTTAGTGGTGAAGACACCAATCTTAAGAATAGTTTACATTTCTTTGAATAATCTTAGAAAAATCATACACATTTAAAAAAGTACTTCCAAACAAGTGCTAACTGAAAATCAAAGGACAGATTGTTTTATTTCTGACTGGAACAGAAAGGATAATGAGGCCATAAAACTAGCAGAAGATCCTAAATAAAACTAGAGAGACAGCAAGTCCCAATTCCCCAAGTCCATAGGAATTCTTCAGGCAGATGGTGATCGGTGTGTCATCTCAAGGTAGAGAAAAATCCTGAGTTTACTTGCACAGAGGCTGCTCTCTTATCTAAAGTATATCTCCTGCATAGCCCGAGGGGATGGATAGGTAAATATTTCCTGTGAATGAAATCAGCAGCTGTCCGATAGAACTGATTAAATCGTCTTGCAGCAAGCTGGAAATTTATTAAAAGTAATTTATTTCAATTATGGATGCACCTATACATATTAAGTACTGTGGACTCATATAGGAAAAAAGATTAAACCCAATGATTTTACAATCATATTAACTATATGATAGGAAATAATTAAGGGAGACCACAAATACTTGTGAAAAGAGTACAGCGGGAGAAAGTTATGATTAGCTTCATAAGCAGCTAATAGATGCCAGCAGCTGCTTAACTCTGTGAATGCGCAGTAGCATGCTGGGAAATCCTGAGGAAGGATTTGAATGAGGACAACATAGTGGCTAGGCAGACATTTGTCAATGAAACTGTGCTTTCAGTAAAAGTTATTCAATTTCTTTCTTTTCTTCCCTCAGGCAGTGGAGTTTTGGGTGTGCAGCAAAGGGATCCTTAATAGGTCTCTGATTGAATCAGCAACGTTTTCCTTAACTAAGAACAGGTGCTGCATGTTACCTTCTGTGACGTGTGCCAGAGTATTGGACAAACACCAGGCATATGTTTCATAAATAAGCAATAGGCATATAGCAAATATATTTGCAATATGCTGTAGTCACCAGGTACTGAGGATATAATGAGATTTCATGATAAAAGTGTTTTGACAGGACAGGAAAATAAAAGTATTAAAATTTTAAGCTTGAAAATAAAAAGAAATCAGATATGACATAATGGAAAATTTTATTTGGTTTGGGAATTGATGCAGCACGCAGTAAGAATTTCTGTAAAGAAGACCCCTCCAAATCTCAGAATACCAAATGATGCAGGTATAAACAACAGCGTTTGTTTGAATTTGGGCTTCAAGTGTTACCAGACACCCAGCACCACTATCAGAAAATTCAAAATAATTATGAGTATCCTAGGGTTGGGGCTGTTTAAATTTGTTTACTTTTAAAGTCTTCCTGTTATTATCAATATCTATCTACAGAAAGACAGCTACAGCAACCTATGAAACAGTTGGATAGATTCTTCTTCAGCTCAGTGCTCAACACCAAGCATCTTTTTTGAAAGCATGTGTGGGCAACACTGAAAAGATTTACCTCAGTTCTCCAGAAAACATAGAAGCGTACAAAGATGAACTATGAAAAACACTTTTTTATATACTTTCCAGTTTCTATTACAGGAGATCAGTCTAGCTGGAGATTGCAGTAAAAAGAGATATGAAATCATACAATATTTGGAAGTCTACTTCTTAAACTAGGATTAAGACAGGAAAAGCCAGAAAAAACACAGTTGGCTTGTGATGTACAGCAGGTCATACAACATGATCAAATGGTCCACATTAGCCCTAAACCTCTTATCACTGTTAGTATAAATATCATGCCTGACTTGTCTCAAGCATTTTTCCTAAGATGTAAAGCATCCACTTGGGCAATGTGTCTTCTCTTAAATCTCCTAGTGAAGCTCTCTATGCCTTTTTACGCAAAATCTGATCCCGTCCACACTTTTCCTCCTGTAACCAGCAAGGTGGATGAGCTTATGATCAAGACTGCCTCTTATGATGGGCACTGCTGTAGTCCCACACAGAGATGAGACGACACATCGTTAGTCAGAGAACAACAAGCGAAGCAGGGAACTGTTTACAGCAAGCGGTATGCATCCATATCCAACCACCAAACAAGTACAGAGTGAATGGCAAAGTCAACAGCCTGAACTTCGATGGGACACAGTCATAAAAAGTGTTTCAGGTGTTAAATGGTCCTGGGGCGGGAATGCAAAATAACCAAACAGGATTGGCAGGCAACCAGACTGCACAATCAGATAGGGTAAAAGGATCAGGAATAAGTAAGATAAGCTGAATCAATCAGCAGGTCTGACCCAGAAGAGTCAGAAGGATGTGTAAGAGCCGCACAGACAGATCAGTGGGTGTCCACTCAACCAAATGAAAGACGCGTTGGGGCAAAAGCAAACAGCAGCACACACTAAAAGTAGGAGAAACCACAAAGGACTATTAGGCCACCAACCTGAAATGGGAGATGAAAACCTCATTCCTAGAGCAGGCTAATTACTATGGTCATAAAGAATCAGCTTACTTTCACAAATAGCACAATAACTGAAATGATTGCTAACAGGGAAGAAGTAGTAACCTGTGTGAAAGCCGACAGAGGAAACTCAGGCGAAGAAATCGGAAGGGCTATGGAAAGGGACTACGAAGTCCTAGTCTCTCACCAAATGAAAACACCGTTAGTGGAAACTGCAGCCTCTCTGTAAGTAGCATCTCTTAGCTAAACACAGTTTGCCCTTGCAGACACAGAAAGTGCTCACATTGCCACCCAGCACGCTCACAGGAACATCTGACATAGCCCAACTACAACTTCCTCAGGTTTAAAAACAAGATAGACAAACAAAACTCCATCAATAGCAATTTTTTTCCATATGATAAATGGTGTATGGGAAGGCAAACTCAGTAGTAACATTGATGTCAAAGAAAACACTGTACTTCCCAATTATACCCTTATTTGTGAGTTCAGGTTGAAATAATACCTTTAAAATTATTAAAACCTCAAATCACGGTTGTGGTGTTGCATAAATGAACATCACGATTACAGTTGTTGGAGAGTTGCCAATATTAAAAGCATCAGAAGTCTGATGATCTTTTTTTTTTCCTTGAGAGAGAATTAGTCTACTACACTGCACACAGCTAAAACCCAAAGCACTCACAGAGTAGCACGTCCTTAAAAACTGTTACAACAGACCTCAATATTTAAATTATCACTTGCAGTGTTGAGCAATTAAAACTGCCATGTATTTCTATTTCAGCTGCCTGTGAGTCAAAAGAGCACTGTCAGATGGCATACTGCGTCTGCCAAAATGAATGCAAATCTTTATTCATGCTGGGTACGTCTCCACGAGATGTCAATGGAGGAGGATTTCCTCACCTATACCTTTCTGCGCTCCTTGAGTCTTTCAAGTATTTTTCAGATGCCTTCTTATTACCCAATATTTTTCCCTTGCCCAGCACAGAGTTATCAACACCACTGCAGTTTCGCCACAGTTCTCTTCAATATATTGGTACAGACAGATATTAGCTTTGCACCTGGCTCGCAGGGGAACTGATGAGATCCTGGCATCAATGTTGTTTAGGGATGAACTCCAACTGACTCAGCTGAAGGCAGGATTTTATCTAAGGTGTCTAAATGGCTGCCAATTTATTAAGTTCTTATAGTTAAGAAAATAATCCAGATGAAGTGTATCAGAATATCCTTAAAAAAGTCACGGAGAACAATCTTGTTTACTATTTACAAAGGAACCATTAAGAGCTGCAATAGCTGCTCAAGAGCTGTGCTAACTAATTAATACTCCCAATGCCTTTGTGAGGGACATCATTACCCCCGTTCATTTCAGCACTGGAAAACAAAAATATAATCTAAGTGACAGCTAGTAATGGTGAAGAATGATTCAAAGAAGACTTTGTGGACAGGCAGGTCTAGAAGACTAGATTTACAAAGCATTAATGTTAAATACGTTCTGTAACGTTTAAGGTCTTGTTCCACAGGTTGTTTCCCATAAAACGAATGCAGGATTTCTGGATCTAAACCGTTGCCTGAGGTAAAAAATGCTTTCATTAGCACAACAATAGCAGCAGGGTCCTAAGACTGAGTATTCTGCCCTCTGATTTCTAAACCATGTTCTCCCAACCACCAACAACCCCCAATTCCATGATAACCAGATTGCGGCTGAGCCATGCAACTGTATTTCCTGTGTAATGCTAAGAGTACAGACGGAGAAATTAAGAAGGCTGGCAACAGTCTGCAAGCCCCAAAATTTTGAAAGTCATTGGTCATGCCAGTAAGTTGCACAGAGCCAGTCTACATTAATAAACTACTACTGGTTAAAGTTAGATGTCTCTATTTCGCTTACTGGTCATTTCTGCAATATCCAAAATGGCAGGTGTAATAACAGGATAAGTTCTCTGCTTGTGGTGTAATTCCACTACAATAATGGCAATAGAGTGTTTGGCCAAAATATTATTTTAGGATTTATCATAACCATTTCTGAGATCTGGTGAAATATTTTTTTCATTTCATACCAACTTCTGAAAAATCAGGAGCGTGTAATAGAAGGTAGAAAATTCTGATATTAGTAAATGAAAATATGTGATTTTAATATATAAGCCATCTTTGTGGACTTAAAGTAAATCTTCCATACTGGAAAAGAAATGGAGCTCTCAAAGCCATGCATGTAAGGTACCAAAGTGCCATCAAACAAATGAAATAAGCCACAGACAGAGATGACTCCTTTTTTGCCTCTGCAGCTTATGCTCTATGCTTCATGAAATATTCTTACTATAAAAGAATTTAGAGGGGGGTTGTGTGTTTGTTTTAGCATGATTTTTAAAGATTACTCCCAACACCGCGGTTACAGAATATCATTCAGTCAGAGGATTGTTCCCTTCTATCCACGCTCTGGTTCAACTCTGACAAGACAAACATCCAAGCTTTAAAATTTATTAATTTTATTTTCTATTGCTGTGAAGAAAGAAAAAGTGAAGAATGGAAGAAGACAAAAAATACAGCACAGTGTATGATGCAACACTATAACTAAACAGTGCTAAATGTCATTCGCATTCTGGAAATATTTGTGGCCTTTCATACTCATAAAAAAATGAGTCTACATATGCAATATTTCCTCTCCAGAAGAATACCAACAGCCTTTGATTTAGCAGGGAAATGGTCACAAATGTGACATTAAAGTGGAATTAACTTTTTTTTGATCGAGACTCATGTCCAAAATTTGTAGTTTAATACCACAAGCATATTCCTCCCTTACACAACAAATAATATAATTTTCTGATGATTCCAGTGAAAACTGTTGATCAACCAGAAACTTTACTCACAATTTCAAAGCATGTCTGAAGGTCATACAGTTTTTCACTGCCATAGATTTAAACAAATCAGCTCAAATATCATTAACAGAAAGCCAGGCACTGAGTCAGAGCAACAGATGCACTATAAATTCTCGGAATTTACAATGCAAAGGAAAGGTAAAGAGCAGGATTACCTGGGGGACAATAAGAATCTAATAAATGAAGGAATAAATAGTGGTTATTGCCAAAGGTGTAAGTCTGAAGATCTTGAGCAAAAAGTGATTACTCAGAAACAACTGAGGAAATAGGAGATGGTGTAAATCTTTCGTGAATAGGGGAGTTTGTTTTGTGGCAGGAGATAACATGTAAAACCAGAGTGAGATAGGAAGCATTTGGTACAGTCCGAGGAGCTAACAAATGGACTGAAAGAAACAATATGATAAGGGAATGGTGAGGGTCATAAGTGGCACAGCTGGCATGAGGAGAGATGTGAAAGAAATGAGTGGAAACAGAAGCAAGAGAAGCAAATAAATATTTTAATAAAACTCAGAAAGTTTATTAGACTTTTTTTGCCCTGCAAATCTTTTCCCAGAATACAAGGTTTCATTTTCATATTTTTCAATGAAAAATACTGACTTTTTTTCACAGAAAACAGAGCTTTCCCTTAAACAGCATTTCCCCACAATTTTCTGATGGTCCTTATGGAAAATTGTTGCCAGCCTCATGATACATCTATACTACTATCTTGCTGACAAAGATGTACACATATAACCTTTAAGTCAACTTAGATAGCAGTAACAGCTGTGGGACTGTGTGATTCAGGGCAGACTACCAAATCCCTCTGAAATACTGTGTGTCATGATGGCTCCACACATCAAGGTCTGCATTGCCACAAACACCCATACTAATTTGGGATTTACTTGTGTAGGACAAATTAGGCTCTACACTGTGACTACATTTTGGTTTGCAGTTTGACTTGAGTGATTTGCTCCAGATTTCTAAGAGCTTGAAAAGCTGCACCATTTCTTTGCATCCTGCTGACTGACCTGAAGTCCTTCTTAGCAGGCTCTGTCAGGAGGACTTGAGCCGTTAGGACCAGCAGGACAACTGAGTAAGAGGCGTTAGTGAAACAAGAAGAGTTTGAGCTGTGAGATTTTGCAGATATGAGAAAGCAAAAGGACAAGCCAGTGGATGAGAGTCCACCGGAGCGAAGTCAAGGACCAGGAGAATCTAAGGCTGGGACAGTGGCTTTAAGGAAACAAAGCTATAGAGCAAGGATGGAGGGAATGGAAAGCTCTTTCCAGATCTTGCAAATATTGCCTTTAAAGAAGATGTTCCTAAGAAATCCTTTACAAAAGGATAAAAAATACGCAGATCAACTGAGATTTATCAAAAGTATTAAACTCATTTTACTCAAAACATAAATTAATCAGTAGATTGGAACAGTTTTCTGCCAAGCTCCTCTACTGGAACAGCTAATGAATAACTACTATGTTACAAATCTCTCATCCTCCACAATGTTTTACATCAGGAATCACTGCTAATAAAGTGGGAAGAAATAACATCTATTTTCAGAGAAGCTATTATCAGAGCAGAATTACTCGGTATAATTTAAATGTTAAAACAAAAAAACAGAGAAGGACTTTAAAATAAAGGAATCTGAGCCAAATGTCTCCAGCCTGAGACAACAATTAATCTCAAGAGAATATGTACTGTCAGTCTCTTGAATTCTTCCCCGGTCTGTTCTTACTCTGCACTGAGTAGCATAAAAAGAAGGAAATTGAAACCTCTGCTTTCTGGGATGAATAGATCTGGACAAAATACATTGCCTCCTAAAGCATTAAGTAACTTCAACATTCGATAAGCACATCAGTGAAATAATACAAATGAAAGAGCCCAACCAATTCTCAGTAGGAAGAAGACTAAGTCTGCGTGCTTGGCTCTGGCAGCTTTTAGTCGACACAGTGATATAAAGTAAATACAAAACTCCCCTAATAATCCCATGATGATTCTCCAGACCCCATAAATCATTAGCAATTACTGTTATTATTATTTGATTGGTATTTTGGGATAGCAACTGAGATCAAGGCCTCTTTGTGCTAGGCATAGAGTAAGAAAGTAATAAAAAAGTCACCTGCTCACTTGTTATCTGTAAGAAGGATTTTCCAATGCAGCATACCTGTACGTAGGGTTTTAGAGCTTCCATGTGGGAAGGTGGAGCCTTCATAGTCTCCACATGGAGACTATATAATGACACTTCAACACCAGGAAACCTAGCAACTAGAGATAATTTGAAACAGTCATCAATTTCAGTACCTGGCTAGTATAGGATCAAGAGCACAGAGAACTGAAGATTAAGCCCAGAACCGAGGATCAAGCCTGGAACTGAGGATCGAGCCCCAGAAAGTCAAGCATTGCTATTGTGACTTTTCTGCATCCAAAGAAATTTCCATAATAAGCCTGCGTAATACTGACTACACCTCTAGTAACTAAATCCAGAGAACATTTTCAGGTATTAGCAATACTGCCCGAGGTCATTCATATGATCCAGAGGACTCCTTTGGAATTAGAAATCTAGCAGCCAGGCTTGTTTAGCAATTCAAACAGTGTGAAATAGCCAGAAGGTGTGATTTCTTTAGATTAATAAAGAATAACCCAAAGGACTCTGAAGTCAGAGCACAACTAAAGAACCAGTCAAAGCTTCAGCATTTCATCTCGTCAGACTTTTGACAGTATGTCCTGAGAGAGACTATTTTATCTTCAAAGTGACACAGACTCTTAAGTTTTGTTCACTGAACCAGGAATCTGGTGTGGAACCAACTGCAGTCGCATTACCAATACTGAAATCCATTTTAAATACTGACAGGCTTATACTGACCCTCAAAGGGCACAATATCTTTCAATTTTGGGTTTTTTTTTTTTGCTTTTCATCAGAGGAGACATTTCTGAATAACTAAAACGCTATGTGCCAAAGCTCTGTTGTAATTCCCCTGACTTAAATAAGCTCTGACTAGTTATAGACCTGACCCTAGAGTTACTTCCCTCCCATACATGGTTTATTTATGATTACAGGTAAAACAATGTCAAGAGAGCTTTTTGCCTTAAGAAGCCCAAAAAAATCATGTCATGTCCCACTTCTACAACTGTCTTTTCCTCCCCTATCAGTCTGTGGATGCTTTACCCCTCATTTTATAGCTTGTATCTCCCTCCCTCAATACTGTGGTTGTAGGATAGCCCTGTGTCCTAGTGACGGTGGAGAATGTTGCCACAGAAAAATGCCCCAAATCTTCATTTCCTCCTTGGCTGGTACGTAGCAGAATCATTGCAAAGCAAAGCATGTTCCACTTCTGGTACAGAGGCTTTTATCCTGTGCTTGTCAGTAAAGTACAAATTAACAATGGGTACTGACTGATGCCATAATAAGTGATTTACAAATTTTAATTGAACGTTATAGCATCCCTGAGAACTCAATTCAATACATTTTTTTAACAACTCTGGCCTTAATTCAGTAATGTAATTAAACAAATTAAAGCTTTAAAGCTTTAAAAGTTTAAGCTAAAATCAATAAGAGTATCCACACACCTAAAACTATGCAGATGCATAAGTAACTCGTTGAACTACAGTCTTTGCGAGGGAGAAACAAGAGCCTTTGCTGAAAGTCACAGATGCCCTATACTTCAGAAAAGGACATCTATATCATTCAAAATTCAACATTCAGCAGCATCATTCACTACTTACAGAGCGCAAGCCTTAAATATTTCTATGAAAATGATGCATTTATCACTCTCAACTGGGGTATATGATTAATCAAAAATAAACTATCTTGCTTTCTTAAATTTTGGACAGTGAATGAAGTGCTGACTCCCATCACTCATTACATTTCTTTGTCTGAGAGATGCTTAGAATGAGAGAAGGAATGTCCTTCTTTAGCTGTTTTCTAAAATGCCTATTATGGGGATATTCCAAGTACAAAAGAGAGACATCAGAATCACACCAATAATTGTAGAAAAGATATCTTCATCTCTTTCACTTTATCATTTCAGCTGCCTTTAATAATTTGTTTATTAATATTTTTTCACTATTCTTTCTTTTCACATCACACTAATAACCTTCATGATAGATCAGCATATTTTATCAGGAGATTTGTCCAAAACGCATGTCCTCTGTCCTTGCCAATTCAGAGTCACCTGGGTTTCTTCCCCTGGGGAAGCCAGCATGACCTTTTGGGGCTCTGCCCTTCATCCAAGGGCAATGAGAAATGCCATCCCAGGACCATGTCTGGCTATTGCCTCGGTGGTCAGGTGGAGTGAGTGGCAGTAAATGAGCATCTGCGTGCTGGGGACACGGTTCTTGGCTTGTGTTCTGTCACTTACGCTCATTCTACTAACACTAACTTCTCATTCAAAAACAAGGCCTTTCGGTTTTTTAAATCATATTCTTGCCTTTTGTTTTAGACAAGCTGCCCTTCTATCCCAGAAAACTCAGTTTCTAATCATTAGAAAAAAGAACAAGGGATGAGGAGTAAAGCAGCACAACATACTAGACTACCCTAAAAACACTGTATAGATTGTCTCCTTTAATGAATAATGAATCACAAGTACAACTCTATTTGGAAATTCTCCAGCAGGTCATTCCCATACCCTCAATGACAATACTACGGGGATAAGAAGTTACAGTCAACAATGTCACGGAGATCAAAACAGCCTGTCCTGGTTTCGGCAGGGATAGAGTTAATTTCCTTCCTAGTAGCTGGTACAGTGCTGTGTTTTGGATTTAGGGTGAGAACAATGTTGATAACACATCCATGTTTTTAGTTGTTGCTAGGTAGTGTTTATACTAGCCAAGGACTTTTCAGCTTCCCATGCTCTGCCAACTGAGAAGGCTGGAGGTGCACCAGAAGCTGGAGGGGGCACAGCCAGGGCAGCTGACCCAAACTGGCCAAAGGGACATTCCATACCATGTGACGTCGTGCTCAGTACATAAACTGGGGGGGAGTTGGCCAGAGGGCAGCGACCGCTGCTCAGGAACTGGCTGGGCATCGGTCGGCAGGTGGTGAGCAATTGCATTGTGCATCACTTATTTTGTTATTATTATTATTATTATTATTATTATTATTACTATTGTTATTATTATTATTTTCCCTTCCTTTTCTGTCCTATTAAACTGTGTTTATCGCAACCTACGAATTTTACTTTTTTTTTCCAGATCCTCTCCCCCATCCCACTGGGCGGGGGGAGTGAGCAGTCGGCTGTGTGGTGTTCAGCTGCCTGCCGGGTTAAACACAACACAGCCTTAAATAATGTTGACTCCTGTATTTTCAGCTCAGACATCAGCTTCTGAATGGATTGGCACAGAGCAAGAAATAGACCTGTTTCAGGATACCTCATCCTCTGTGGGCAAACAACTTCTTCAATAAAAAACCTCAAATAACACCACTTTAGCCAATTTCTGCATGAAATACCTCAAAACTATGAGACCATAACAAAAATCATAACCCTAAAAATGAACAGCCCTTGTTCTTATCATCTGTCACGTAGCAACAAACGTACCTCATACACGATGTTTCATACAGGACAAGGAAACAAACCTGAGAGGTTAGCAACAATTTTAGGGGAGCATTAAAATTCATGCAGTCATGCCAAGTCTTAGAAGATGACCTGACCATTTGCTTGCTTGTATAATTCTTCCATGGGAATCTTTAAAAAAATTGCACCTCTTCTAGGCTTCAATAAACAAAATCCCCCTGCAGTCCTCCTTTTCCTCACCTGGTATCCAAAGAGTTTCCTGCCCCATGTCAACTGACTTGAACCACCAGTATACATTTTTATGAAACAACTTAAGCAGTTGAGTTCTACCTAATGTGGATAAGACTATCAGTTTGGTAATGAGAAGTTGGCAACACTTTGAGAAACAGGGTTTCCTGTCTACCAAACACAAGGTGTTTTTGTACAACGTCCATTCAGACCCTCTCCACCACACTGCTCAGTCTGTGCTGGGAGGTCTGAGCTCTCAAGGTCTGCAGGATGAGTACTGGGGTTGCAGCCCTAGAAATGGATAAAGATTGAATCACTGATCCTTTGGTGTGATCTGAACTGAACAGTTACTTGGACTTCTTTTTTAAAAAAGTGGTTTTGTTTAGGATATATAACATCACCTTTTTCTATCTAGATATCTGTCTTTGACTTGCTGGTATTTCTGACGCACATATTAGTCTACTCTGAACTAAGGAAGACGGGAATTTATATGAAGTAGGCTGAAAATGTTGCTGGCAAAATAATAACAGTTGGTAGGAATTTAAATTACAAAGTTGTTCCCTTTATATATCATCTCAACATCCTATGACCATTGGAAGATCTCTCAGCTTTAAATTAATGGTTTTAAATATCTTCCTTTAACATAAAAAACCTTTAAAGGCTGTGGGCTTTTTCTCCCTTCACTTTCAGAGGTTAGATAATAAGTCGAGATCTAAATAAGGCCATCTCTGTCTTTTAGCCAGATAATGCCTTTTAAAGCTTCTGTGGCATAAAGAACACTGGCAATGGGGCTGCATTATATTAAATCATCCATTGACAACATACAGAATACATCTGAAGATAATGAATCCTATCTTACAATGCTACAGAGTAGCCGTGCTTTTACATTCTTTTCTATTTAGACAGTATCGTTCCGTGCCATCAAAATAAATAAATTTACTCACATACATGAATTATGTATTAAACTTCTTAGACTGATTTGCACATAAAGAAAGAAAATTATGGTTGAAGCCAACAGTATAAATTGCCTTTTTCGAGGTTTTATGCTAAGCTCTAGAGATATATCACTTGAAAAGTGGCTCTTTTGGTCATATTTATTGACCCTAAACTAGAAAAAATAACTTTTTTTTAAAGAGTTTTTTCCTCTTAGTAATTTGAGCAGTGATATAAAATGGCAAAGTTCCTTCTCTTTGTCTTTATTTTGTGTAATGCTAGCTATCTTTGTCTTGGGCTGTGGTGAGGTAAGGAAACATTTATCTGTTCTGATTATCCATTGTTGAATAAAAGTTCAAATCTGGTGCTGGAAATTTACTAGTGTGCTTATCAATGGTCTGCACATTTTACAATCTATACAGCTGATGTAAGCATGCTTAGAAGGGAGAAGGAACAATTTCCATCTGTATTGAAAGGATTCTCCACGTACAATGTCACTGCACAGACAAAAGGCAGTTGTCCTGTGTTCCAGTTCCTGTGTTCCACAGAACAAAGGTTCTGTGCTCCTTTCCCACACCACTTAGAGGGATCCCATCAAGGTCACAGAAAGTGAAAGAAGATGGAAACATGGACTTGAAGATAATTTTTTTCTTGTCTAAAACTTCCCCAAAACCCCATCAAAAACTTGCAAATAGTTATACGTGCAAATCCTTTTGCAGTATTGGAGTCACAGCTCCTATATTTTAAATGGCATGAGTATGGAAATAAACTGAAGCCCAACACTGACCATGTGGCACAAGCAGGTGTGGTGCATGATACACAGTGAAACACCTCTGGATCTTGAATAATTTTCCCATCTGCAGAGGCAAGAGCAATCCAGTCACACAGGAACAATTTGAAGAAAACGTACTGACAAGAACCTCTCATTCCTCTCCCTTGCCCCATCACCATTTCCACTCTTTCTCATCTTTCTTGTCTCTCCACTGATACTTAATCACACAAAGCCAACTGAGGCTATGTTGTACTAAGACTTCATTATTTTATTTAAATTCTAAACAGTATGTTTTCTGGTGGTATCAGCTGACATTGCATTGTCCCAACTAATTAGTCATCTTTTACACGTCATTATTCTTCATCGTCTTATTGCCTGTACATTATACTACTCAGTCACACAAGGTGGTGATCACTCTGGGAGGATCAAACTAAAGCTGAAGTCCATGTTCTGCTTTCAGAATCCAGTCAATCTTAACAAGTCTTGGGCTGGATTTGTGTAAAAGCTAGCGGTTCACAATTTCTCCTAGTTATTGGGTAAATTCTTGGGTTACAGGTTTTTGAGTTTCAGTAAAAAAGGATGATTTTTTCACAATGTGCTCATAAAACAGAAAGTACTGCTTTCCACTGAGTTATCCTTATTAAGATGCAGTTCTGGGAACAATTTATTGACTTCTTTTTGGATACCGGCCTACATCTCCGGCAGTTTCTGCATCCCTTTATGCAGACTCTGTTGCAAAGATGTAACTCAGCCATCTGAACGTTTAATTCTTTCCATCTATGTGGTGTGTTATTTTTACAAATATTGGACAGTTACAATTCATGAACTTTGGAGGTTTTCTGGAGTCCCTATGGATTCACAAAGGTAATTAAGAGAGACTGCAAGGTGCTAGATATTTAAATCCAATATGAATAGAAAAGCTTATTCCAAAAAGCTTCTATCCTTCAAGGCTGAATATCACACATTAGCTTTTCAAAACACAGGCACACTAATAAATTACACAGGTTTATCACTGTTAGTATTTCCGCCTTTTTTGTTCTTACTTTAATACTAAAACAAGAGGAGTGTGAACATTCTTTACTTTGAATAGAGGTCGCCGAGCTTAAAAGGTTGAGCCATAGAGTACAAGATGAGACAGACACAATCTAGCTGGCTGGATTCCATTGCTACATTCTGATGATGCTGTATTTCTTCACATAGATTTAAATGATGTGTAAAATTTCTAATGGCAACAATTTCATAAGGTGTCCAATCCAAAATCCCTTCAAGTCAATGAAGGTCTTTTAGATTACAAATAAAAATACCTATTGTCAAATTAGAAAATAATGTACATATTGGAGCAGCCTTTAAAAATCCTTTTTAGTACTGCAAATTGTTTTCATTCTTGAGTTTCATAAAATAAAAGATGAAAGCAAACAGAATTTAAGGGGTTTTAATGATAAATAATCTCTATCTTTTTCACAAACAGGCCATGCTACTTTGCTTTCAAATTTCATTTTCCAAATAAACTATTATCAGTTGTTCAAAATGCAAAATGGAACTGGTTTTAATTTTATATGTCATATCATGTATGTAATAAGATACTACATCAGGTCAGGTTAAATCCAATAATGTAAGGTAAGCATCAAAAATAAAAAAGAATGATGTCACTTATGGCTGTTTGCAATTATGTTCTGCACCAGGTGCTCTATTTTCTACGTGTTCCAAATAGTCTTTCCCAGTAAAATCTAAGAGTGAATTTGTATTTCTCTGCACAAATCCCCCAAAATCAAGGCAGGAGTTTACCACTACATTTCTTAAGTACATCAAGCATGACTAGCAAAGTATGAACAGTGAAAACTCCTCAAGTTCAGAACACTCTTGTGGTTTTTCAGTGTTACAGTAGGAAAGTGTCAGAACTGCAGTCAGACTTTTCATGGGGCTTTGAATCTGAGAGATCAAAGTGCCAAAAATAACTATTACAAGGATTTTATATACCTTAAGTGCACAGGACCAGATTTCCCTTAATGTAAACTCATACCACCAGTTTAGCAACTGAGAATCTCATATAACTTAAAAACAAGAATAGTAAATTCTAGATTGCTGAAGAAAAACACTGTTAAAGCTAAATAAAACAAGAAGTCAACGAGGGGATAAATTTTGCCATAAATGAGGGAAAATCTGGAAGAGGCGTTTCTGGAATTTGATTTTTTTACATGGGAGCAAATTGAAAGCAGGATATTATATGGCAAAAAGACCATAAAGCACACCTCCTATCTATATGATTTTTTGGATTGTAAGAAATTTCTGTGCATTGTGTATTCTTCCCACTGCTGTGCACTGCATTGTAATATGACCATTAAATTTTCTTCATCCTAGTGAGGCCTGTATTTCTATGCTTGTAAAGCTCTGTGGCTTGTGAAGTGCTTTGAGCTGAAATGTATTATATTAATGTAATCATCATTCTTATAACGATGGACGTTCTCAGAGTACTTCCTTTTATCTAGATTAATACAGTATGACAGCCAAATTGAGTTCAGTAATGATAGAAGTATCACATTTTTTTGCATTTGTTAGACTTCAGCTGATGCCAATATGCAATATTGAACTGAAGTGGGCATTGACAAAACTTTCACTCTTCCTCTTGCACTAGAGTCCCCATGCACCTTGGAGGACTCCTTCAACGCTTCCCTTGGAAACCCTGTGCAAGCCCCTGGATTTGGGAGATGCAGAGCATAGAAAGTTGCAGGCTTCCAACATACTGACTGTGTTAGTAGGATAACTTCTTCCTGTTCTTTCCTGCTCTGGGTTTTTTGACAAAACAGTAAAGATAAATGGAAGTTCCCTTTCCTTTCCATAAAGTCTCAAAAGCAAAAGAACCACAAGCCCATGGACCCGAGTCTTTCACTATTATCAAGTTCCACAGAGTGGTGGGGTGAATTAGTGGAACTGGCTTATTCCCATCCATTGTAAAACCAGCTCCATCAGCTTCCATTTCCTGCTGTGCTTGTGTCCAAGGAGCAAGGATGACCAAGAAACTTCATACTGCTCAAAATTTTCATCAAAAATTGAAAACGCATGTTTTCCAAATTTAGAGTAGATTCTACTGAGTGTTTCAGGAATGAACTCTTCACTCTGTCCCATACCTGACTAATGAAATGAAGCCTAAGCAACCATGGTGCTTGTCCAACTATCCATCAAGCTTCTTCAAATACCTTTCAGCCTACCAGTTAATTATAATCAAATTCAAAGGAGGGGGAATGTCTTTGAGACACTGTATTTCTGAAAGGTTTGTTCACAAAGGATAGAAAACATAAACCATATTAATGCCAAGTTTGAAATGCTGCTCAACTACTTTCTCTGACAACAATGAAAATACATGGGAGAAAACCATTAAGGACACCTGAACTACCAAAAAAAAAAAAAAAATTTCATTAAAACTTCCACTTTATTAAACATGCAATAATTGAAATAGAAGAGCAAACTGCATGGTACACCAGGCTTTGTAAGTTCTCTCACTCTTTTAAAGACTGTTCTTGTTTTTTCCTGCCCTCATTCAGAAAAACCTGAGCTCTCCTATCAAATGAGTATTTAGAAGAACAAGGAAGATGATAAAAAGAGAAGAAAAATTTCCACATATTGAGCGGGTTCAACCTCTGTAAATTATTTTCTATGGCCAGTGACTAATGGAGTGAGCAATGGGTCACCAGTCTCCCTCACTCAGTAACTGTTAGATAAATTTAGGCAAGAAGGACAAGGATCTTAGGATCTGGGAATGAACTGAGGCTACAAAAGAAAAGGTTATGGTATTTCTGATACCATCCTGAGTCCAAATCTGGATTACAACCCGCCTTCTGAACTATTCTGTTCTTATAAACTGTGAATGAGATTCAATCAATAACTAATAGTAAAATTAAGATAGGAGAGAAACTACACTACAGGTGGGGAAAACAGATGTACATATATAAGCTTATATGAAAATAATGCTATTAATTTGAAATTAATAGGTCTTAGACTAACTGTATAAAACTGAGGTGCTTTATTTACATACAGGCAGAAATCTTCCATAGGGATGTCTGACAATTAATACTTGCCTATGTACACTTCATACTCTGAAAACTCAAGGCTGAAACATGATTAGATATTGCTAATAGACATGGAGTGTATTTTGTGTATGTGTGTTGACTGCAGGTTCTGCTGTCTCCTTGTTGAATTTTCCAGATGAATTTGGGAGAAAACCATTAAGGACACCTGAACTACCAAAAAAAAAAAAAAAATTTCATTAAAACTTCCACTTTATTAAACATGCAATAATTGAAATAGAAGAGCAAACTGCATGGTACACCAGGCTTTGTAAGTTCTCTCACTCTTTTAAAGACTGTTCTTGTTTTTTCCTGCCCTCATTCAGAAAAACCTGAGCTCTCCTATCAAATGAGTATTTAGAAGAACAAGGAAGATGATAAAAAGAGAAGAAAAATTTCCACATATTGAGCGGGTTCAACCTCTGTAAATTATTTTCTATGGCCAGTGACTAATGGAGTGAGCAACGGGTCACCAGTCTCCCTCACTCAGTAACTGTTAGATAAAGTTAGGCAAGAAGGACAAGGATCTTAGGATCTGGGAATGAACTGAGGCTACAAAAGAAAAGGTTATGGTATTTCTGATACCATCCTGAGTCCAAATCTGGCTTACAACCCGCCTTCTGAACTATTCTGTTCTTATAAACTGTGAATGAGATTCAATCAATAACTAATAGTAAAATTAAGATAGGAGAGAAACTACACTACAGGTGGGGAAAACAGATGTACATATATAAGCTTATATGAAAATAATGCTATTAATTTGAAATTAATAGGTCTTAGACTAACTGTATAAAACTGAGGTGCTTTATTTACATACAGGCAGAAATCTTCCATAGGGATGTCTGACAATTAATACTTGCCTATGTACACTTCATACTCTGAAAACTCAAGGCTGAAACATGATTAGATATTGCTAATAGACATGGAGTGTATTTTGTGTATGTGTGTTGACTGCAGGTTCTGCTGTCTCCTTGTTGAATTTTCCAGATGAATTTCCCTAGAGGAAAGAAAAACCCAACTAAACCCTGCCTTTTTTGGTAAAATTTTCCCTTCTAGGCTCTCTGTTGAGCCTAGGAAGAAGGGCTGATGAACGAAGAATTGGAGCTGAGGCTAGACACGTAACACCACAGCTGAGTTCTGCAAATGATGGTGGGAATGTGATAAGACTTTGCTTCCAGTCCTGGTAATAAAGCAAACTGAAAAGTTTCCCCTTGTCTTAGAGGAAGGGAAATTGATTGCTCAGTCAAGGCTGGTTGCTTTTTGTTTTGTTTTTCCCTGATTTTTTCTTCTTCCTTTGCCACTGCAGAACTCCCAAAGGCATACAAACTCCCAGGAGACTCAGCTGCAGGATTAAGTTAATTTTTAATACCTGGTGAAGGCATGTCTGGTGCAGATGACAAGAAATGTCAAGAACTTCTGCTCCTTGTGATGCAAAGAGCTAAGTCCATGCCATCAATTTTTTATAGCTAGCATGACTTCTACCAGAGGATCTCTAACAACAAAACTTGAAAGTATGTGGGGAAAAAGCAGTCTCCTTTCTAGTCCTGCCAACATTAGAAGTAATGGGTGCAATGCATCTCCTCTTGACATATTTTATGATGAATAAATTGAAATGAATTATGGAAGTGACCATAATCTGATAATTTTCCTGTTCACTCACAGAAATACTTGTCTTATGGGGGAAAGCATGAACTAAATACATAAACAACCCTATATCCGCTTGTTTTTCTTTAAAAATACATTCCTGTTTTTATTGAGTTTTACACTCCAGTTTCTATGTGCTTTCATTAATTTCTAGAACTTACTAGTTCTAGGCATCCTCTTAAAATACTGCTTCACAGAGCTTTTGATATGTTAAATGGTATAATTTATCATTGTCAAGCAGGCGGAATTTTGGACATACTATCTCCAGTGTAATCTCCATTTTTACATGATTCTTCTTTTAATAAGAATTTATAATCTCTTTACCCATAAAAAAACACAGCTCAACAAAAATATGTCAGAGATTATTCCGCTGTGTGGCTCAGCAAAGCTTCTGAAGAGACAAATTGCTTCGCCTGTTGCAGGTACAGTTCTAACTCCTTAGGAACTAATGGAAAATTCAGGGAACCAATCCAAAACCTGAGCTTTCCTCCTAAACTCCCTGACTATGCCTATACAGCTGCAAACGAGCAGTCACAAAGAGTGGCTCCTGCCTGTTAACTCCTGGGTGTCTTGGGACCATTAGGGGTTTTATGCTCTGGGCACGTGCTCTGTGTCTAGCTGGCAGGTTGGTCAGCTGGAAGGAAGTCCCGGGTAGACCCAGAGCCATGGATACTGCTTCAAGAGCTGCTGCCTAAACCCACTAACACACATGAGTTGCAGAAATATGGGGGGAGCAGGCAGGAGTCTGAGATACTCTGACATGCAGAGCCTGCACAGGCTTCTGCATATGTCTGTGTTTATGCCTAAGTGAAAAGCTTGTATCATCCAAATGCTAATCCGCATTTTCAGTGATGAAGCAGGTACATAAACGATGAACAAAATTGTAAAGCAATATGACCTCCACAAGAGAAAAAAAACATTTTCCTATTCCTTTGGGCTGTACATTAGCATGCATATGTCTGTCAAATACATACAGGGGTATAATACTGTTAAAAATGTGTATCCTGTTCCTAAATTCAGATAGGCTTTGTGACATCTTCTGGGATGGAGTTCCAAAGCCCAAGATCTATTGCAGAAGATGTCCTAGCCCTCCTCCTACCCCATCTGGACTGATTCAACCCCACTATAACACAGTTTCTCTCCAAGTGTCTGCAGCACATTGATAAAAGTGGGTTTGAGCTACAATGGCAGTTTTTTACTGGCGTGACTGAAGGTGTGGGCATATGTAATTCATCTGACATTGCTATCATAGGGCTGATCCTACCTTAAAGTGCAGCAGCTATTTGCTACATAATCGTGAGTCAGCTCTCATTGACTCGGTGAGTACAGATCATCGTTTTCTCAGAAAGAAATAAACTTCTTTCAACAGCTGCAGAATTCTCACAGTAACTTCTGACCTAAAAAGTTGTATTTGTCCCCATCTTCCTATGCTAGAGTGCACATGGCAAAGATGAACAAGATATACATTTCTTTCCAACACACTTTTCAAACTACCGTAATTAGTATCCATAAAAAGGACTAAAGTAGCAATTAACTAAATAATGCATGTTGCTCATCAAAAAAAAAATGTTTTCTAAAAGCGACTCAAATTAAAGCCTTTTTCACCACTTATTTCATCATCCTGCAGGTTACTCATCCATCAAGCAAGAACTCATCATGTACTACCCCAGATACGTAACTTCCCTGTTGAGAGTTAGAGCACTATCTTATACAGTGATACCTGACCACTCAAATACTGCTCAGTTTTACTCTGCTAAACGGCTTATGGGTTGTCTTGATTAATTCATGCCAGGTCAATCTAGTTAATTCAGTGCTTTCAATTTCATTAAAGTTCCTGGAAGCTAAGGGTGCTCAGCACCTTGGGAACATTGCTCAGCTGGATCAAACCTTTCTAATTTTCTACTAAAGTAACAGTAACGGTCTGGATCGCTGCTGGTTTTGTTAACATTACATACGTGTGCCACCGGACTCAAAGCTGGAGTCACTGAGTTTTACTAAGAACATTTGGAAGCAGACTGATGAAAGCAAGCTCTTCTCCATCTCTTGTAGGAGAGATGTATCTGACAACACTTCTCATGTTAAATATAAATTAAAAGGCTTTATGCTGCTAATTTATAGATGGGATATTTCAAATTAATACGGGTATTACAGATGAAGCACAACTCCTGGTAACGAACTGCTGAGGTACCGTAGCCTGTTTCCATCACTTCAGGAACTGGTTCAATGCTTATAGTCGTGCCAACAATTGAATACTCATACTGCAGGAGATTAAATACTAGGAAAACACAAAATTCAGCTGAATTACGAGAGGATTGTGGTATGTTGTACGCAGGGATTAATCATCAATAACGATACTAGCAACAACAAAAAGGAAAAGATGCTTGGCATAGAGCTCTTTCTGAAGCTTTATCACACGTTGACTCCTATGGGCAAAGGATGTGGTGCATCACGGGTTGAGAGCTACAGGGAATACAGTATTGAGTCCACCGGTTTGTTCATGCTCTGATTTTGCACAGATTCTAAAGGATACTGCTGAATAACAGGAGAAAGGCAAAAATGGCTCCGCTCCACATTGCCCCCTCTCCCAACAGGGCCATTCAAACCCAAAGAATCAACAACCACACCTTAAAGTTCATCCTGACTCTGGCAACACTGTCTGTCCTCATTTCACATCTGGTGAAACCTCCTCCATGAACAGCAGCATGGAGAGTGAGGGATTCCCTTCATGGTTAACATCACTCCATCAAGAGCTATACTTAGGGACATACTAGAAGAAATGCTGATCTATCGTGGCATCAGCCTTGATACGGCCCTCACCCTTACGTGTCACAGGAGCTGAGTGTTTTGGGTGCTGTTTAGAGAGCACGGAAAGATGGACATGCATTCAGCCTGAAACAGCCATTTAAATTCTTGACTATCTGGAGATTCTCGAGGGACCCAGCTGAGGTATAAATGATTCCCTCTCTAAATCCAATTGCAAATACAGTCTAGGCAGGAGGTAAGTGCTTATCTCCTCATAACAGGAATCCAGGAAGCTTTCAGGCTAGGAAAGGAGATGCTTACTAGGTTGTGCAGTCTTGGAAAGTAAATTTGCTGGATTGCTGTCTGGGTTGGTGGGTTTTCAGCCTCTAAGGATTTTAGTGCACTGGATTTTAGTTTGGGTCCCAGCATCTGAACCCCAGCCAGTTCTTTAAGGTTGAGGGAATCAAATCCCCTGACAGAGGGAAAGGGAAACCTCAATCAAATTAAGATTCAGTAAACCTGAGATGAGTTTTTCAATTTAACCATACAGTTCAGACAACTCCATTTATGTTTATTAGTTCTAATTTAATTTCTAGACCAGAAAAGGCCACACAGCACACCCAGCACACAAAAAAAGTATTTCTGACGTTATTATTGTGTTTCATATTCTGCAATTCTTATACTATACCAATCTATAGTTCTATACTATTATTCTAAGGACAGAAATAGGCCTTCCAGCAAATCTTTCCAATTTCATATAGCAATCTTCTCCTGTTACAAAACAATTATATTTACAACTTCTCTCACTGAACAAGAAAAGTTCCAGCATTATAAATACATCAAGTTCCATTGCTCAGATTAAAAAAAAAAAAAAAATCTGTGCAGGGAGTTTTATACAACTATGAGTTGAAGAACTGTGCCCTTTATATAATAAGCTTAATTCTGCTCCTTTATAAAAAATAATAAAGGAACATATACCAGAAGGTAAGAAATTTCATAACTGAAAAGAAATCAAACATCACGTGCACAACAAGGCACTGCCTCCATATGGAAAGGCATTAAGACTTCCTGAAAGGCTGTCTTCTCCATTTAATTCTGAAAGGCCATGAAATACATGCACTAATGCAAGTAACATTCTTGTTCGAGTTCAAGGCATGTGAAAACATTGCATACAGACGTCCACATTTAACCAATAAAACTACGATCATGCTAGTTACAGTCCAGATGTACTTCTTGTTTCCAGTAACAGAATTTGTAATGAGTTTAAAAAAAAAACACCTCAAAATTTAGCAAAAATATGTTTAGTGCTGTCTCTATGATTATATAAATGCACAGGTATACTCAAAGAAAATACCAAAGGGGAAAAAATGGGCCATTTATCTTTTTCAGTGTTCAGGTACACACTCCCTTGAGAGAAGTCTCAGTAGTTGCCTAGCATTTGTTTAAAGTCACTGAACTGGTAATAAGAATTGCCATACTTACTAATCAGCCTTTTGAAGAGGAAAATACATTAGAACAGAAATCTTCAGCAGATTAGTGCGGAGAACATTGACTCAATACAGTGAACAGCCCCTTTGGTCCCTTTTTTTGGGCATTGTACCCTGGGCAAGCTGCAGAGCCTGTGCCCGCTGGGGCAGAAGCCAGCGGGGCTCTGCCGGCCAGGGCGGGCAGCGCGGGCAGGCTGAGACCCGCAGGCCCTGCAGCACGTGAGGCTGCGGGGGAATGGGGGCACTGAAGGGAGCCAGGGGATCACAACACTTGGGATGACTGGAGGATATGAATTCTGTTCTTTGAGAGAAGAAGAGATGGGGGGACGAGTCTCCAGTCTCCAAGAGATAACTGGCACCAGTGACTCAGCCGCAAGCTAGAAAATGTGAAGCACAGAAAGAAACAGCCATAATTATTAGTATGATATCTCAAAAGGAAATACCAGAGGTCTAAAGCTTTTCCTACCCTGTAAGCAAAGCAAAAGCTCCTTCAGCCTCTATCACGAGTATTTCCAGGACACCTGCAGTCTCAGTCTTTTGGCACCAACATAAGCATCCATCCCATTGCACATATAGTGACAGCATGAGTGTGCAAATACCAAAGACCAAAGGCCTTGTGAGGTCATCTTGTGAGGTGGAAGCCTTTTTCCACTGACAGCAAAGGAACTGGAAGGTACTCAGCATCTGATAGCATCAGGGTCACTGAGCAGTGAGATGGAAGTTTCGTCTCTGAGTGTACCCTAGGTAAGACCTCCCACAGAGCCTTAACTTTGGACAGCTTTTCCTTTTTAGCACAAATGAAGGATCTTCTATAGTGCTCTTTACGGATGTGTTTTAAAAGTAAATATAACTCAGTATCTGAGGCAGCTCCCATTTCATGCTGTGCCTTGAGGCTACCTAAGGTGTGTTTAGTTGTGGCATCTAAAAGAAGGGAAAATCTTTCTTACTTTTAAGCATTCTGATTTATAGAGTCTAATTAAGATTCTAGTATAGTTCATAAACTTCTGACAAACTAGAGGTATAAACCCCTTGCTCCCTAATTCCTCATAGTTGCAGCTAAACTACCTTGTGTGGAAATTTCTAGACACAGAATATTTACCCAGCAAATTATCAGAACTGTTGTGGTAAATTATCTGAACCATATTTAGGTATTTTTCAAAGCGCACTTACAAATCCAGGGAAAAACAGTAGATCGACACTATTGTATTACTGAGCACAATGAGACTGTAGGAATTTTAACCTACAAGTTAGTTTTTGGTTTGCATGTACCAATGTCCAGGACTGGTTTTTGTCCCTTTTCTCCCCTTCTGAGTCTAGATTTTGATTAGAAAAATTAGGTGTAAAGAACAGTCATTAGCTCTGTAAAATATCACTCTCTCTCTCTATTTAGGCCCAAGATTTTTTGCTATTTTCATGGTAATTATCTTGTACAAATTTGGCCAGCATTTTTTCCTTCTCTTCTCAATAAAACTACTGGTCTGATACTACAGCCACGTTACACAAAGATCTCAGAGTTGGCCCCCTACCAATGTTTTCTGCAAGTACATTTTTATAATCATCTATAAAAACCAAGTAAGTATTTGGACACTCTTACATTTAAGAAGACATTAATAAGGAAGGCTTTACATAAACACTCAACAGTTATTAAGTCTGTCCTCAAAACTCCCTTTGTCAAGTACAGGAGTCCTACTACCCACTTTCTACAGACAGGCAATTTAATAAATCCAAGTGAATAAGCCATGGAAACCCTATTTAACTGCACAGCCTCCTGTGATCTCACAGGCATCTTACTTTACACTGGGAAACCAAAACAGCATCTAGAGGTCTCTAGACTGCACACATCTAAAGTCGCCACCATGCTGCCTCAGCAGAATTAGCTAGTGCCTATGCTGGCAATAATTCAGACTCATACGCTTACATCCCCATAGGTGTGTAATCTGTTAGCTCGCTCTAAGGTTATCTACTATGCCCCAAAGGTACCATGTTCAGTGCAGTTGAAAAGACAGAGCCACTTTCTTTCAAAGGAAGAAAAGACTTGGCTGCTACCCATCTTTAATATATAGGCAAGTATTAAATATTTAATATAAAGTAATGTTTAAGGCATTCAACGAGAAACTGGAAGAGTTGGGTCTAACTGAACACCCTGAGAACATTAAGCCGACATCGCCCCCCATCCCAGCTGAAGCTCTTTAGGCTCCATTTTGGCCCTATGCACCTCATGATTATTCTCAAAACTTAAAGACTCATGACTGTAAACTGTCACTTTGCCTTCAGAAATGTGACACAATAGGTAACGAAACCTATTATCTACCTAATTCTCTAAAATTTCTACCACCCTTACTAAACCTGAATTATTAAAGAGTCCAATAAAACACCAGGGGTGAACTGCCTGGACCTGCACTGCGCTGGTAGGTACAACCTCCCAAGGACCTCAGGGGAGAGCTGCAGGTTACAGTTGCCCACTTGTGTCTACATTACTGACCTTGTGTTCTGCGTCTCAGTACAACATCAAAGAGCGGAGACTTTCAGGATCCCCAGACACTCCACAATTCAGCGTGCTCCACGCAGCTCTCTTAGCATCTGCCTGTTTCACAGGTAATCACGTTATCCACCAAGAAGGGCTCAGTTTGTCGGTGCCCTCCTGCCTTCACACTGATCTTGCTGCATTACCATGCTATGACAGGTGAATTCTTGCAAGGTTCAGTAAAAGCAGGAGGGAGCTAAAGGCTCCAAGGAGGGCCAGGCAAATGGAAAAGTGCAGTCATCAGCATTGCAGCGACGGGCACTAGGTTTATTTTAAGGGCTTCTGAACTCTTACATTGTCAGCAGATCTGTCAGGCTTGCAAGGCCATTGCTGTACTGATTGTAATTCCCCACTGAAGATGTGCAAAGCCAAGAGATGCAGTAACGATTAAGGGTCCAAATGTGATATACTTTCCCCTTCAATGCTACTGGAGGAAATACATGATCATTATGATAAGGGATATAAACTCATCACGAGCTCAGGCTTCAGAAATCTCCATGGTGATGTACGAACTCCACAGGTAAAACCATGTCATGGATTAACCCCAGTCGGCAACCAAGCCCCACAGAGCCGCTCGCTCACCCTCCCCCCCCGCTGGGATGGGGGAGAGAGTCAGAAGAGCAAAAGTAAGAAAACTCATGGGTTCAGATAAGAACAGTTTAATAATTAAAATAAAATATAATAATAATAATAACAACAATAATAATAATAATTTGTAATGAAAAGGAAAACAACAAGAGAGAGAAAGAGAGGAACAAAACCCAGGAAAAATAAGTGATGCAATTGCTCACCACCTACCAACCAATGCCCAGTCAGTTCTCGAGCAGTGGTTCCCACCCCCCAGCCAGCTTTCCCCAGTTTATGTACTGAGCATGACGTCACACGGTATGGAATAGCCCTTTGGCCAGTTGGGGTCAGCTGTCCTGGCTGTGACCCCTCCCAGCTTCTCCCTGGCAGTGCATGGGAAGCTGAAAAGTCCTTGACTAGTGTAAGCACTGCTTAGCAACAACTAAAACATCAGTGTGTTATCAACATTGTTCTCATCCTAAATCCAAAACACAGCACTGTACCAGCTACTAGGAAGAGAACTAACTCTATTCCAGCTGAAACCAGGACAACCATGTACTTCTCACACACGTTCAGAGCTCCAGCCATGTACTTCCTGGGACACACTGGTACCTTGTTCCTGCCACAGAACAGAAACTCCCACTATGTGAGAGTGGAAGTACTTGCCTTTGTCACTGGCAAAGCTATCTATTCTCTAATGCCACAAGCAGCATGTATGATCCTTTCCAGTAACCACAGTGCCCAGGTGTTTCAATAGTCATCAGCATCTGCTGAATGGCATTGCCTGTGAGATGGTCTTCATGCAAATATGTGCAAAGACAATGGGGAGCCCTTAAAAATCCTGCTGGGGCTGTCTGAGGATGAGGTACTCCAGTCCTTGCCCAGCAGCAATCCTGGACACAGCCCTAGTAACACAGCACCAGCAAACAAGGGTCATCTGCAAAGCCTCCTGTCCACCACCAAGATCCCCCTATGCCAGCATAGTGCATCAGCTTTATTCTGCAACTTCAGGCTCACCTGTTTTTCCAATCCTTTCAAACTCCTGTTTTGGTCTTTTAAACAGTTCTTTCACTGTTTTTTCACATTTGCCCTTCTGATACAGCCAGATACAGACTACCACTGTCTGGAGAAGACTTGGAGACAACAGACTGTTCTTCCTCTAACTGCCATAAAAATGGACAGCAGCTTTGTTAAGAGTTAACCAATGTCAAAGTTCCCTACCTCTGCTCATCCAAAGTATTTTTTTTAATGTAGGAAAATTCTTGTTTGAACTCTGTAGCTACAACTTAGGGAAGCTTGATCCATCCCAAGGGTTGTGGGGAACTACAGAATTGCTCAGTGCTCAACATAAGGAACAGTAGCAAATGTCCCAGATGCCTGCCAAGTCCACAGGTTTGCCCAGAAAATACCAGTCACGCATTTGCCAGCGTTTGCCTCTTTCCTCAGTACAGCAGCTTTGCTGCGGAGTCAGGCCCTCCCAGTCCATGCCAAATTCCCCATTTGTCTCTGTAAGAAGCTAACAGTTCATCCCAAAACTGTCCCCCAACCCTGGGACAAGTGGTATTTAAACTCCATAGGACGGCTGAGGCAGTCATAAAGCTAAGAGTCTTCCCAAAGGACACCGAGTACAGAGAACAGTCACATACTTGTACAGTGTAAAAAAACTTTATTTGTTATCACATTTGTTTTCTGGTTTGACAAATGCAAGACAACTGTATTAACCTTATATAGAAAAGTCGCTGGCAAGGAGTAGACCTGAAAGCCAACCAATATTTAACTCCTTGGATTACCTACCACAATGGGACACTGATAAACAAAAAGAGAAGACATTTCAAAATGGGACAGCTGTTCTTGTTGCAGCCAGCACACTCAGAGTCCACAAGTAGAATTGCCCCATACATAAATTTTCATACAGGCTACCCTTGTTCACTAGGACCAGATGAGATCAGACACAGTCCTGCCACACAAGACTGGGAAACTGGCCATTCTTAGTGAGTAAGGCCTTAAGTTCAGAGAAATTACATGAACCAAGGGGCTCTCTTTGGGCTTTATCCCTCCGGCTGATGACAGAGAGAAAGAGAACAAAAAAATATTCCATGCTTTTAAGGGCAACCTGATAAAAAAATACACCTATAGCACCAGCATATGCCTATTGAAATGCGCTAAAAATATGAAGATTGCTAGTCTTATCTGCCCTGTAATAATGGTTTGTGAGTCTGTCCACTTCCTCATTAGATCAGAACGTCTCCAACTTTAATTAGAATTACCAGTCTGTGACAGGGCAACTCCTCCAAATGCCAAAGTCAAAGACAACAACAACAAAAAACATTAAAAAAGAGAGAATACTGTGACCTTCAGTCCCACAAAAGACTATGAACATTCCACTACTGGCAGCGATGAGTTTGTAGGTGCCCCCTCCAAAGCTGCATCACCCATCGACCCAGCTATTTGAGTGGGCTTCCTAGACTTGAGAATACAAAAGCTCACAAGTGAGTCAGCAGACCAGGCACTGTAAATGCTTTATCTGCTTGGAAGTGGTGTGGGATGCCTGGCTATCTCCACACGATAGGTGGTTACGGAGTTTCACAGGAAACTGGCAGTCAAGCTCTCATGTCTGGAGTGAGAAGTTGGACCAGGTTCTTCTACCTTAGGGGTTCCCAAACCTCCACTCTACACAGTCCTGCTGCAGCTATGGTTCCTGCTCATCCACCCTCTTGGTAAGCTTTGTTATGGCCTGGTGGCAATCATACAGGTCTACTGGAGCCAGGAGATCTGGGATGTTACACGGTTAGTGTGCCCTCTGCAGCCTGGACTTCTGCTGGAGAGGTAGTGGGACACAGGAAAATCCATCCCACTGAGCCACTTTGCTTGATGACTCTGTGAAGAAAGCAAGGGACAAAGCTGTCACTCCTAACTGACTGTTCTGACCAGAGATGGGTCAGACTCTCACACAGGCAGTAGCTGAGCAGATACATTTTCTTCTAGACAGTCTGAACAACCTGCTCTTCCTCTGAGCGAAAATCTTGTAAGGTGCTAGGTCCAGATCATGCAAAAGACCCAGTTCTCTGAGCCCAGCTTGTCCTTGTCCCTGCCTTGCTTTATGTGACTACAGCCTCAGAGCTGTTCCCTTTAAAACTACCTAAACATACCTCAACTTATCCTCCCTTTCCCAAACACGAGACCCAAAAACAGACTCACCAATGTCCGAATCCTGCTTGCTATCCAGTAGGAGGAAAGAAGAACTTTCTTCTGCAGGATCTGGGCTGGGTGCCTGCAACAAGCCCTCCTCCACATCAGCTGGCAGATGTGTACAATTCAGTCAGAGGGCTCATAGCCAGCTGTCAAGTGGTGATGGCCTGAAGACGAATAGTTGAGTCCTGTCTGTGAGCTGGGGCCTGCTGGCAGAAGGAGGAAGAGGAGGACTGGCTGTCCCAATGTAAAGACTACAGCCTGGAGTGTTTCAGGCATAAGTGGTGCCTGTTTCAGGATGAGGATCATGCCAAGAAAGATCTGACAATGTTTCTGGATAGAGGTTGGTCTCTCACACTGGTGGCACGATCTTGACTAGTGCATGCCTCAGTGCACTGCAAGCTTACCAAAGGTGAGAGAAGGCCTGAACCTATGTGGGCTTACCAGATGTTTCACTTCTGTCCTCTCCAGAGAGCTGAGAGTTGTTCTCCACTCCACAGACAGCCTGACATAAAAGCATGAACTGAATGGCAAAACCAGTGAGTTCTATAAAACCTTATACTCAGTGTAGAAGCAGGTATCATCCATGAGCAGCTGTACTTAACCATGCTGCATCCTCCTCCAGCTTTTCTGCCCTAATGTAGCACTGGTGACCAATCTGTTGGAATATTCCCAGGCAATGAGTTCATTACACAAGTGGGGCTTTGGCAAAGCTGTGGTGCCAGATGTACTTTTCCCGTGTGATGAATAGACACAGGTGTCCTCTGGGACCAGCTGACATTGGCCACCTGTGCCAAGCAAGGTCTTGAAGAAGAGCAACAAGAGAAAGTAAAGACTGGTGGAGATGATGGCATCAGTCTTTCAGCCTCATAGAAATCAGGCTCTTCCAGGCAATTTTGGTCATTCAGACTGTCTGCTTGGTCCTCAGAGATCACTCATGGCACTCCAGCTGGGAATTCTAATGGCTCAGAGAGTTTGGACGATCAGAGGTTTTGGGTCTTAAAGGCAACTCCGCAGCTTTCTTGCAGAACAGGGTAGACAGAGCCATTGCCCTATGTTCTGTACAAACCCACACCAGAGGCATGTCCCATCCCTGCAGTGCTTGTACACCTTTTGAATTCCTGTATACAAGTGCCAGAATCCAAGACTGTTTTTGTGAACTTCTGCTTCTATTTCTGATTTTTTTAAATGGCTAATCGCAGCTTTGTTGTTGAATGAACGTTTACCACCTCATTGTAGCCTTTAGAAATATATTTATCATGCAAATGCTGGTAGAATGTTAAGTATAGCTGAAATAATGGGTAGTACTATAATAGCCTTCCCTAAGAGGTATTGTGCCATAGTTGGTCACAACAGTCCAAAAATAGAATGATTGTTCTCAAAATCAGTAGCACACCCAATACGTGTTGCTCATTTCTCATCACAAGGGACACTTCTGTTTTGTACAGCTGTACTCTTTCTTGTCCAGATTTGACTGGTCACATGCTATGTTACGTTAGTGTATTTTTTTAATTCTTTTTTGTTTGATTATTTGTATCATTCATTTTGTCATATTTTTTCACTATTTATATTTACCTAAGAGTAAAACACCTATCATACCAAATTATATCAATTGCCTGTATCACCTGCTTTCAGTAGTGACCAAAGGAGATTTTTAGACGAAAGCAATTAAAAAATATATGTCTAGGTACTACTGCAATGCAGGTACAGAGAGAGAAGTGGGAATTCTCTTCAGACACCATCCACGTAGTCAGCTTATGCAGCAACTAATTGGCTGCTCTTTCATTACCTTGAATTGCTAAATATTTTCTTCGTATTTTACAGAATATAAAACCCTGTCTCTTGAAGCGTAAACACAATGCCTCTTTGGATGACTTCATATTGCAATGAGTTTCACTAGACAGGACTAAAAGCCTTTTACAGCTCTGAGAAACTGAGAACTCTCAGGACCCTCTGGGTTGTGAATCTTAGAGAGGAAGGGGTGGGCATTTTTCTTCACACACTGTCTTGCTTTCCTTTTACTGAATATGAGGTTGTTCTCATCTCGCAAGATGAAAAAAGGAAGAAACTGAAAAGTTCAATATATACAGGAAGACTTCACTTTTTGCTTTCCGTGCTAAAAAAAAAAAAAATATACAAAAAGAAACCAGACCTGAGGAAGAATCTGTGTGCCCAAAATATGGCTAACACTTTTTTTTAAATAGGTATAATAATTGTCTGACAATCTCTCCCTAAAAATCCTGCCTCTTGTATAACTTTGGATAATCACAAACTACAACAATTCTACTATTACAAAAGGCTTTTTTTTTCCTTTCACAGAAAAAGTCCATGCCAATTCTTTCACCATTAGAGCCTCTTTCCCCTCAGAGGCACCAGTACAATGGCACAGATGCTGCCCATTAGTTTTTCAGTGACTTGAATTCTTTCTTGATGTATCAAATTTATCCATTAGGTCTAACAGTGTATTTCAATTTTTTAACCTGGCAGATGGAAATACCTAACTAATTCTCAGAAGAATTAAAAAATGTGGGGTTTTTTGTGATTGCTGTTTCCAAAGTTTGTTTGCTACTCTCCAAAAGAAAAAAAATACAATGAGGAACTAAAAGCTAGGAACAGCCAAACACACTCTGCCTGAAGTGAGTGACTCCACTTTGATGGGAGCAGGAAAGGTCCCTACAGGTAAGAAAAGTGAGGTTTTAACTCTACCAAATTTCCCACGTGTTGCCCCAAAACTAGATACCACTTGCCAGTGATCCAGGGGTGAGATACCTGCTGTAGAGCAGAAGATTAAAAGAACTTTTTACTCTGTATAGGTGCTGAACTATGCAGCTGTGATTGCTTAAACATGGGTTGCACCATGTAAGACTTATCCATTGAAGGATAAACCACAAAGAGTGCCTCAGTAGAAATAAATTAATTTAATCTGCCTCATTATTAATATATCTAAAACAACATCAATATATTTAAAACAAACTATAAAGTCCTTCTTATTTTTGAATTATTTTAACTACATTAGAGTAAGATAAAGATTGTATATGAATAAATTGCCATGTGTTAAAAACCAAACCACATCAGCTAACTTTCACAGAAATGCAGTCTATCCAAGAACAAAACTTTGCATATAAAAACTCCTAATTAAGGACCAATTCTCAAATATTATATGTACCCTTAGCTCCCATGACTTTCCTAAAATGCTGGGTGTTCAGATTAGGAGTATATTCTTTTGATTCACTGACATACCAAATTTAAATTTGATGATAGGCATTTTTTGGCTGGAGACAGCCTTCATGAGCAGATTTATTTTTTCTTTCAAGAAGAATGCTTTGAAGTGCTGCTAATAAATTAGCCATTTAGAAAACTACATTTTAGAAATAGCGTAGATAATTAGCCATCCCTTTTAGCATCCTACCACTGTTATCATCTATGTCACTTCTGATATATAGTCAAGAATAAACTACTGAATTACAAACTGTAATTAAACAGTTATATTAACTTTCCAAAATCAATATATGTTATGAAATAAAGATTCAGTCACAGGAAAAAAAGCCTAAATCAACCAAGGCTAAACCAACCAGGTGCATTCCAGTTGAAAAGAAAATAAATGGGGACACTCCACACCCACACAGGGCAGTTTCTAAGCTCATTTTTTAAACACTTCACAGTTCTATATATAGAAGACTTTCAGCAAAAAAGTATTTTATGGTGTCATGGAAGGAAGGAGTTTTACTAAGTAGCCCTGCTATTCAGATATCATTACGGACTGTACCACACTGCTTGCACAAAACCCCCCTGAGATCAAGGCCCCATAATGGTAGCTGCTGTGTGAAGAAAAAGCCTGTATCTTAAGGAGCTTATTGTCTAAGTAGACAGACTATAATCAGTATGGTGTGAACTCAGTCTGCACAGCATTTAAGCTATTTCATTTTTTTTTTTAAAAAGCTACGTTACCCACAAAAAAGATGTGGGCGTGAAACTGGACCTGAATCTCAGCACCCAGTCAATTATTCATGTGCTGTCTTTCAGTTTGCAGTATGCAGTATAAAACATTACTTTGTCCTGTAAGCTTCAATTTTCCTGAAATTGTAAGTTCCTTCTATGCTGCTTATTTCCCACAGTGAAAGACACTATATTCCAAAATCTGACCTAATATAAGCCTATGCACTAAGCAGTACAGGGCAGACTTACAAAAGAACTCACAGTTGCTGAAAATGAAGAAAATTCAGAACTGCTCATATCCATAATTCTTTGTGCCACATGGGAATAATTTGGTGCTTAAACAGTAATTACTACTTTGGAGTAAGAACTTAATTACTTGCTATAACCTTATTATTTACATAAGCATGGCATGCCTGGTAAACTGTGCAACTGTGTGTTGAAATACGGCAGTGATTTCTCCACCCGAAAAGCTCACCAAGCAGCCGTGCCAGTGGCTGTTCCCCTATGGAGAGTGGCTTTTGTGCCATTTCTAGAGCTTTGTTTACATAAAAACCCAACCATGGCAAACGTACAGCATGCTCAACACGCTTACTGTAAGTCTTAATCCAGGTATGGAATGCTAATAGGAGTCATGTGCTGGCCTCAGGCTGACTATTTACCAAATTCAGGAGATATCAGCCATAGATCAAGACTAATTCACCACTCCGGCCAGTTCCCCAGCGTTCCTACCAGACCACGTCACATGTCAACAGATTATGATTCATCATAGCTTCACTCAGTAATGAATGTAAGTCTCCATGTAAGACCAGAGGAACGTGAAAGATTAGTAATACATTTGGCCACCGATGGCCAAGGCTCTGCGTAACTCTTCATCTGACCTTAAAATCAGAGAGTAAGTCACCACAGTAAATGGTGGCGTGACCTCAGTTCACATGGAAGTCACAGAACGAGGGGAATGGAGCCAACTGTAATTGTGACATTTCTCAAAGGAAAAAGGATTGTTGAAAGTTTTTACTTCAATTGTGTAAGGCAAAAAATATTCACTAATCAGAATTAAATTTTGCAATCCTTGCTAACACTAAAAAAGGCTTCATCTTAAATATATTACAGCCAAAATAATAATTAAAAAAAAAAAAGAGACAAGAATCCCAGGTTTAGGTTTCCCACAGATAATATGTTAATTCTGTCTGCATAATCCATGACAAATTAGGTTCAGCAAATTCTGACCTATCCCCAAATCTCAAAAGAGCAACCACCTACCATGCACAATTTAGTAAAACACTCTTCTTATGTTGATTTATATATAGAACAGTGGGTTGGATGGTCTTAAACATTTAAGTTTAGGCTTTTGATAAATTCATATACCGAACAAATTATTTAACTGCCTGAAAAAAAATGATTCAGAATTAAAAGGTCTCAACCGGGATGACGCCCCCATTGTATGTGATAAACAGCAGTAGAAGACAATTTTAACTCCAAAGTCTTCACTCTTTAAAGGCAAAATTAAAGAAAACCACACAATGTGAAAGCAGACCAGCCTGTATTCAGTTCTTCATAGTCATATAATTTCAAAAGTACAGCGTAGAGTATTTTCTCACTGTGTAAGCGAGCCTGGCGTCTGAGGTGAGGGCATCTACCTAGAAGGTAACAAATGAGGTTTTAGATTTCATCAGGGAGAAGAGACTTTGTACTTGGGCCTTCCACTTCCTGGCCAAGGGATCTAGTCATTAGGCTATTACATATAAATAACATAGGCTAGTGTGTGTATATATGTATACATATATATGTGCAAACACACACATATATATAAATGCCACCCTTCTTCAGGTATCTTTTAAAAGGCAGAGCATACCACTTGTATCCCAAACAGCTATGTAAAGAGGTGGCTCCTGCCTCTCGACTGTCTACTTGCATCATACATTTAGGAGAGGGGCAGGTTTCAGCAGCAGGAGGATATGCTGAGGATAGCGGGGGCATCGCCCACCCTGCACCACACAGGGTGTTGTGGATTCTTCTCTGAGGTTCCTAACTCTCCCTTCACAATGCAGATGGTAAATTTAGGGCTGTAAACTTCATTCTCAAGGACCAGTAGACCGAAGACAATAAAATAGAGTACTGCCAAACTCCTTTCAGAAGGAGAAAGCAGGGAAATAAGAACAATCAGCCACTTTCTAGCAGGGCTCTGCTGAGGCAATTTTGCATCTTATCTGAAAAGTCAGAGGGAAAAAAACCCACACTATCTGAAGGCCTAGTTATTTATAGTTTATGTTTACTCTTTGCTCAGTAGAATAAATGTGCAGAGTGCTACTGTGATAAGACATAAAAATGTTACTTGTTATACTGACATGCACTCTAGTAAAAACCTTACAAATGGAAATAATGCTGCTAAACATCTCTTATTTATGTTTCTAAGCCACTGTATTCCTATCTGCCATATCATTCTTCATGCCCTAAGCACCTTCTTGATAGTCTGCTTCTTAAATTGCTTTTTATAGATTAAATAACTTTTCCCAGCAAATCACATCCTTTCAGTATGTAAGCTGTGAAAATTAAGCCAAAGGGGAGTGGTGTGCAAATCAGATGAAGGAGCAGGTCATTACAGATTCCAGTTTTGCAACACTGAGGTTCACGCTCCCATCTCCTGCCACTACACCCCATGTCTGACCAACCTCTTCCCACCTCTCCCGCTGGGATATCTCTCCATTCACATATCCTCTTTGCCCTCTGCAAATCCCCACTATTCTTCACATCTTTCTCCCCACTACCACCTGTCTCCCCCATACATTCTTCCCAGTACTCCTATAATTTGACCCCATTTTCCCTTCTTCATCCTTTCAGTCCTACCTTAATGCCTCTTACCTGCCCATTCTTACTCCCTGTGAGTGGCAGACCACCTACTTGTTCCCTGAGCTACGATCCTCCCTCATGCCCCCTCCTATATTATCTGATCATGATGTGCTTGGCCACAGGAAGGTAATCTGGACCTACTCTGCATGGTTGACCACCCAGCTGGCCAGCCAGAAGGTGTATCTATGCGAGCTATCAGATCAGATCACACACGGTCTCCCAGGTGCTGGTGGCTAAAAAACCTTCCATATGTTTGCACGTTGTGTAAAGCTGCCCTAGATGATCGGACACAAGCTATTGACTTCATTTAGGGAAGAGGGAAGCTCAAAGCATCCTGCATTATCCAGCTAAGACCAAGCTTGACCTGCTGAGGCTGAAGTCTCAGACCCCACCAGCGTACTGCAAGAACTACAGTATGGATTTCCTGAGTGGTCTGACAGCTGTATTCCCTTCACTTGGATGAGTGGTTATGGCCAGACCAACCCCGTCCTTTCGGGAAGAAGACAGACCTTGCCATTTTTTTTTTTTTTGCTCTACCAATTGTGGAATTTGGGTGGAATATGGCAAACTAACTGCTTCACTACCCTCTCAAAATTGTCACAGGGAAACTGTGATTCGGAGCCCTACCTAAGCTTGCTGACTCATTGATTGTTTAAACTCCTAACATCATTTTGTCTTCCTTTCCTACCACACCTCACAAAATTGCTTTTGCATAGAAGTGGCATAAATCACTGCTAATGACTGGGTTACCAATAAATAATGACATAATTCTCTAAGTTTTTGGATGGGGATAGATGCCTGTTAATATGGGATTCTTTTTTCACTGCAAAGAAATGTTAGGCATTTGACCTCTGCCTTTTTTCCCACTGCAATTGTCAGAATGGTTACTATTGCATGTGATACTTACAACTTTAAAAGTAACTCGGTATGATAGACACATATTCTGGAGCATGCAAGTAAGGAGACAAGGTCCAGTTTCACAATTCACAGCTCTTTTCATGCAGATTTATTGCCTAATTGGGCATAAATCCTATCGTACTTTGTGTAAGAAGCTATATAGTTATACTAAGTGGTGGATAAGAAATGGTGATCTGGCATGAAGATGATCACTGCATGGATAACAAGGTGAATATTCAAACAGTGCTCAGAAGCGTTATTAGCATCACATTCTGCCTTCATAAGATCATTAGTGGAATACTGGGCCCAACTTTGGTGTCTGTATTTTAAGCAGATGTTGATAAATTATAAAGCCTTCAAAAGGAGCTACAGAAACAACTGAAAAGCTGGAAAACAGGTATTACTGAACAAAGTTCAGATGTGTAGTTTGCACACAGAAGGTTAAGAAGCAATTTAGTCATCCTTTCCAGATGTACGTATGAGGATATTTTTTATACTAGAGAGTTCGTTAATTTTCATTCAAATGCCTAACAAAGTTCAACAACTGGAAACTGAAGGTAGAAACATACACTAGAAATAAAGAAGTTTTTTTAAGAGTTTGAATAATTAACTGTGGAACACTTCACCTATCATGAATTTCTCGTCCCTTAAGGACCTTAAATCAAGATGGTGCATATGTCTAAAAGATAAGCTCGAGCTAAAGAAAAAAAAAACAAAACCAAAACTTACGTCCTTCATGAAAAAAAAAATCTATTAAAATTACATGGTGATTATGAGGTGGGGTCAATCATGTGACAGTAGTAGTCCTGCCTAGGGAAAAAAGCTATGAATCTTATGATGAGACATACCACAAGATGTAATCCAGGAAAGACCAGACTCAGCTGAACTTTCACTGATAAATCCACAAGTCTAGAAATCGGTGCCTCTGCAAGTCTGGGTACAACACTGCACAATCACCTAACGCATTACTGAGTAAAAGTAACCTTCACACAAAAATGAATATTGTTACAGTACATCCTATACAGTCCTGGAAAAAACATGCAAAGAAAATGGGAAAGTAATTTGAATAGCTCTAAAATCATGTAATTGGTCAGAAAAAGAAAAGCTGTTTCTGTTAAAAGTGGATCATATATTTTCTGTACATTTTTTAAAGGGGGGTGGGGGAGAAGAATCGCCCACTCCAGTAGCTTCTTCATCCCAGATTCAAGCAACCATTTTCATCTCTTCCAAGACAATCAAGAGCAGTTGGCTAGAACAGAACAAGCAGGTTTTGCAGCCAGCTTCCTTAAAAGCATGGGAAGTCACTTGCAATGATCTCTCTCTGCCAGTTAATGTCACTTTGCAGCCTTAGGCTCCTAGCAAATTGGTCGCTGTAGCAGAGACGTTCAGGCAACTCTGATTGTCAGAGTATTTGTCTCAATCTACTGCCTGACATAATGCCATACTCTGTTCTGTATAGTACGCAGAAGGTCATGATTATCTCCGTTTCCTTGACCAGACGTTCCCGTAAAACATACCACCACCACAGTGAAGGCTCATACTTCAATACTGTCCTCAGGATGTCTGACCGTACCTGCAGACCTCCCCTCCCCGTCACTTGCGAGGGGAGAAGGTTTGTGCAAAAGACGAAGCCGTGCATTAGCTGGAAGCAGATCACAAACACAAACCAGGACATCTGCTGACTTCACCACGTTCTGAGTCAAAGGCAAAACCAAGTCTTTAGTTTTAGCTTTCCCACAATAACCTCTTAGCACACCTTGGAAAACCCCCAAAAATATCAGCAGGTCTAGAAAGTAGAGAGCAAGTGGCTGAGTATTGCCAGCCTTTCCCAGATGTACAGGGAAGGCATTCAGATGATAACTCAAAACCTTCACCTCCTTCTCCTCAAGTACAAAGGATTCTCTGTTGAGCCATCCTGCTCTAACATAAACTTACAGCAACATGTATATAGCTTAAAAAAAGCAAAACCAACAACAAAAGTCTTACAAAAATACAGCACGGCAGGCATGATTCTTCCCTGGGGAGAGGATGAAAGAGCAACATGTGACAGATGTTTGTCATGTCATTTTATATAGTATTCAAATGCACTCTGAAACAATAGTGATGAGAATGGTATAAAAACCTAAACAGACCAGACTGAAACAAAGTGTTAAGAAAATAACACTTGAATAAGAACAAAAGGCATTAAATATAGAAAGACCAAGAAAGTGTTTTTAGGAAGCTCTGTTGATTTTTTATGTTAATTTAAAAAAAGAATAAAGTCTCTTTTAAGGACTCTCTCAAATCCCAAATTTGTCTCCATTATCTGCTGACTCAGAGACTTCACAAGACACTCTGGCTGAGAAACTGCAGGGGTTGCTTCCGACATAATATAGCATTGATGTACCACTGAGGGATGTAACAACACCATGAAACAGAGCATCCTCTTAGCCTGCAGGGTTTCTAGCTATTCTCTTACGCTCCATATTTCCTCCCTGCATCCAAAACCTCATTTTCCCTTATGTAAAACTCCTTTCTATACTAGTTTTATAAACAATCAGATAAAAAGAATAAATAAATTATCCTCTGGGAAAGTGGCTGAGCAGTGCAATGTCAGAGTGTAATGGATACCTGATCATACAGGCTGATCATGCCTGATCATTTCAACTATGAAGTGTAAAGAGAAGCGAGACACTCTAATCATTCATTCATTCATACAAATATGTATGAAGGCAACTTAAAAAATTGTTCACCCAGTCTGTGCACTCGTATGCACAACTAGTGCACAGTGGTTGCACATGCTCCTATGGGGAAGATGGCACAGATGCTTTGATTTTTCAGGCTGCTGCTATTCACTAAAAGACAGTGAAAGCATCATCATTCAGTCTGAACTGGGTATTGGGTTTCCATTCTAGACCTGAGATGCTGAAATCATTCTTCAAACATGAGCTGTTACGCAGTCTAAGCAAAGAAAAATCCTGTATAGCTTTTTTTATTTGTGTTCAGGTATTTGGATTCTGCAATAATTAGATTAGGAGGTATCTCCTAATATCTCCATCTCCTGTGGTAGGAGTTCCAGATACTCCTACCACAAATGATAAGAAAACAAAATTAAAATGCAGTTTACATGCAGTTGCTAGAAAAAAAAACATCTGCCACCATAAACTCTTCTTCCTCACAGAGGCTCAACATCCATGAAACTCTACTCTTTTCAGTAGCCTGTGCTTTTGATCTCAGCATAAGAACTATTTTCCACAACCTGTTCCCAAGTATAAGAATGTACCTCCACCAATTTCCCACCAATTTGCAGAAATATCTGCAAATGTAACAAAGTTTTACAACGTAAGTAAAACTCTCATACACAGCATTAAAGAGATGTCCCTTCCTAAGGTGGTGGGACACAGCACAGGGAAGAACAGGACAGAAAAACATGCAGCTAGCTAAAGAACTGAGGTGGATTCATGGTCTGACCAACATGTGCAGAGGCAGAGAAACCAGCTAGTCCAAACTGAACCCCCATGCACCCGTCCTGTTGTTCAAAGGGGTTTGGACAGAGGAAGGCACTGGGGAGGGGCACTACATTCCCAGGGTTGGCGAACTCCTGAACTTCACAGCTACTACAAACTCTGCTACAACAATTTTGCAGAACAGAAAAGAGGCATTCTTCCTTTAGTAAGAGTTTCACAGACAGGGAAACAAAACAAACAAACAAAAACCCCCAAAACCCTCATCAGTAATCATTAGGGGGTAGTGCTGTTCCAACCAACACATCAAAAAGCTGGAAGCCATCTGGGTAACAACTTTTTCCTCTCTCCTGCATCCACACATCCTCAGCAAACAAGTTGAAGAAAGGAGAGGACATGCAGTCAAACCACTGAAGAGGAGAACCCCTCTGCTTTTAAAAGAGGAGCTCGACTCCACTTTTCTTTAATCCATTTAGGAATTAGAACTGATTGATCCACATTCTTACATTTAATCATGAACATATTTAGGTTAGAACAAAATAAAGGCTTCCCATTCGTAATCCCGTATTAACACCCACTGGGGAATATCCGGAAAAGTCTGGGAGTGTATAAAGATGCAGCTGGCAAGTAAAGTTTTCCTAAGTGTCTAAACCACCTGAAAATCCCACTAGCTGCTTTTACACCTTTCAGCACCAATCTTTAAAAATGGGGCTGATGGTCCTTGGTCAAGTAATCAAGTAATCAAGGATTGCAAGATCATACCCTGATTTTGTAGCATTTCCTTAAGCTCCAAGGGGATTATCTGTTCCAGTTACTACCCAAGTGATTAAGTCACATGATTCTGAGCACATCACAAATAAGAGACCAAATCTGCTTTCCTTCTGTACAAAATATTTGCACAACTTGTGAATCAATACAACACATAACTGAGGTAAATTTTATCCTCAGTGGTCAGACAGGAGTATAGAGAAAGGGAGATTAATTTATTCTTTTACCATCCAGTAAAAAAACATCAAAACTAAGACATATATTCAGTCTCTGCTTTTGTGTTCTCATTATTGAAACTCACTTGAAATATACTTTCTAAAAAGTGCCCTCTAAAATTGAGTTAGATTTTTTAAACTCAAGTAATTTTAAGATTGTCAAAGTTAAAGGGAATTCTTCTGGGCAAAAATTCTGCAGATGAAATTTGAATTTCTTGCAAAATTCCACCATGGAGTTATAAACATAGATAATAATTTGGACTCTGACAGGCCTTTTGCAATACTTTCCTATTTTATTCTTACGCATTAAAATCTAGCTATTTATTTATTGCAGTTAACAGGGTAATTTTACTTTTCTCCTCCATTGCTTTTACATTGTTTGAGTGAATACTAATGCATATAGAGCTTATGAGGAGTCATCTACGACCAAGTAAAAGAAAGAATCTGACAGCCTGGATCAGACCAATAAAATAAAATAAAATAAAATGAAATAAAATAGAATAAATAGTATTAAACTACAGGGAGACAACTATTTATTGGGTCATCTTATTATGCTACTGAAGGATCTAAATTTTTATCTTCCCCCCACATATATCTCTCATTAAAAACAGATTTAGCTAATTTAAATTAATCTCATTTTTTTCCCCCTAGAAAAGGATGCAGACACTGAAACACAAACCTACTCTTTGGGCTGTGATGACAACTTTTACATACTTCATTTTGACAGACTATTCCTTGTCATTCCAGAAATACAATATAGATCTTTTCATGTCTTTAAAAAAACCCTTGTCTTCGTGTATCAGGATGTCAAATGCAGCCTAGAGTGTAGTGAATACCAGTTATTGGAAACTGCAGTAAATTCACATAAACACTGCCATCGATGCCTCCCAACCCTATCATATTTACCAGTAATCTGCTCTTTTACAAGGGATCCACAAAGGTTTTGAGCGGTAACTGGGATGTGCAGAAATTTTGCATTAATGGCTGCAGGAGATAGACAGAGCAACCTTACTGTCAATGTGTTACAAAGCCTATCAAGAGTTCCTGTAAGGTACGCCAGATACACCTCAGCGACACCATCCTCCCTCAGCACGTGCAGCCCAGGGCTCCCCAGACCTGCCACCCTGGGCACTGTCCATATCTGACATACCCACCTACCTCTGGGTAGTGACCTACGTGAAAAATGTTTCTGTTTCATCCCAAATGCCCACAGAGCAGCATCCACACCACGAAAGTCACCAGTGGACCTTCCCAGCCAGAGGTGAGCTGCTCTGTTTGTGGTACGAAGAAATTCACACTGCTGCTCTGTAAGTCCAGCATTACAGGTACTTTCCAACTTACCCCTTCTCAAGTGTATTTACCCTGGGAAAATCGGTGTGTTTTACCAAGAGCAAAAAGACTTGAATGGTCACTCAATTATTTATGGGGGATGTATGACACCCCTACTGAAAAAAAAAACCACAGATCCTCACTTCCTCTTCACATTATCCAGTTATTTGTCTCTTCCACAAAGATAAAAAATGATCCATTGGCATCTTTGAGATGTACGGCTACTTCCTTTTCCCTTTCTGATTCTTATTTTATATGTGTATATAACAAAGAAATAAGATGCAGTGCTTCCTCCCATTAAGTAAGGTGCTCTGCAGAAATGAAGACCCCTGTATTACTGGGTGGAATTAGACAGCACCAAATGCAATGAACTGGTAAGACAGTCAGATGGCTCTTTAAAATATAAATTAGCGAACGAAATCATGCACTACAGGGCCATAGAAAACAGAATCACTAATAGCCCTACCAGTTTTAGTTCGCACACTAGAACCCAGGAGAACAAAAGACAGTTGTGATGCTGACTGAGGTCAAGTTGCATTTATTGTCAATACACAACAAGATTTGGCCTCCGTTCCCAGTGATCATCAGCGCTTGACAGTCCCACAGCTCTCTCAGGGTCCCCCAGATCATAAAATCATTTGAGGAAACCCACGCTGTACTAACCAAGTATTGAAACATTATTCTCTTAGAGGAAGTTTCAAAAGGACTATTGTATTTCAGTGATTTTCTACTCCCTTATGTCCTTTTAAAATCCCAGTCTTGACGTGCTTTTCTGTTGGTATACACACTGTCATCTCCACACAGACACTGACTGTAGTAACCTAATACTGAATATTCTACATTAAAACTTACATTTTTTCAATGTTCTATGGTCTGGGCTGCCCAAAATCGTAATATGATTTTCAAGAAATATTAGACGTCCATACTTCCTAATGAGATTAATCATGATTCAGAGAAGCTATGAAAACCAGCTCCATTCCACCTCAACTTTAACAGATAGATTTAGAGTTTTGATACCAGGGCTTACTATCCAAAAATGTCAAGCACACATAATTCTAACATCAGTACAAGCTAGAATTGCTCAACATTTAATAAAAACAAATAGATGAAAACAATTAAAAAAAAATCAAAATACTCCCGATTTCTCAAGTGAATCTCAGGTAGGATTGTCAAAAAGTATTTTCAGCTTCAAATGGCCTTTGATAAATTTGGTTAGGTACAAGTCTTAATTATTACATAGGTTACTCTTGTATTTATTATATATAGGAACATTATTTGTCTTTCATTCTAGGTAAACCTGATACTAATTTTAACTACCCTATGAATTAACCCGTAGCAGAGCTTCTTATTACTGCTAAACTTAAGTGTTTATATTAGAACATATTAGAAAGCTCTCAACTGAGAAATGTATTAAATTATAAAAATGTTCTCAAGGCTTTGTTCACAGCTGCTTGGCAAAATCTACCTATTTACCTGCATCACAGCTGACGGGGGATTTTTAAAACCCAAATCTGACAAGAGAGTTTGAATTTTGCTCAGAATGCAAAAAAAATTACACGTTAACGCCTTGTTCCCAGACAATGTGGTCATGATACCAACCTTAAGCAAATGCTTCACCTACAAACTGCTTTTTCAGCCACTGTGATGCAGCCACCTGACTTTGATTTTCTTTTCCGGTTCTTAAGTCAGCTGTGGTGCAGTACTGATCCCTTCTGAACACAGGTTTGCCACAGTAATTTACCATATAGTGTTTGAAAGCATAAAAATACATTTCTAGAATTTATGTATCGGCTAAGAGCTTGAGCTGAGGAAGTGCAACTGGACTTCATCGTATCATCCATCTTAATTGCTTTGTGGGCAGCAGATTACCCAAAAGTAAAGACGATGAAAACTTACAATACTGGTTCTTGGTTTATATGTGAATGACGTGAATATTTGATGGGTTAAGATATTTGTAGTGGTGTAGAAAGATGGAATCAATGATCACTTCAAGCCAGAGTTCAGCTTTTCATGCTCCAGAAGACTGAACAACAAATCCTTCCCCCACAACTCCTCATGCTGGACATTATGACAAATAATAAAACAGAAATATAAAACAGAAATATGGAGTGCCTGAAAGTTAATGTTCTGGTGGATAATAGTTTGCTATGCATCCAAGCCAAATATTTTGGTCCTTTTTACTCAATATGGGGAGTTCAACCTAACTTGTGGGGATAAATTAAAAAGAAAAAAATTTAGAAAAATACCTATCTTCAGTAAAGTCAGCTATTGCCCCTGTAAATGGAGTAATGAGAGCCTCTGGTATCTTAAAATACAAAGAACAAAGTGGAGCATATTGTGTTTTCAGTTTTGTCCATGAATCCAGAGCAATTCCACAGCAGATTTAATCAGGGTTTACCATGTCTTAACTGACAGCAGATTTTGTCCCCAAACTGTAGGTAAAAATCTCCAAATAGAAATAATCTATTTCAGCCTGTTTACATATTATATTTGTTCAGGCAGGTGAATTCTTTTCCTTTAAAAGAATTGTTCTTTCAAGACTATCCAAATAAACTAACCATAGTTTTGTAAAATCAGTTTGAGGCAAAAGAAAAGAAGACAACACCCTATCTTACCTGACATCTGAGAACAATAAACAACCCCAGTCCTGGAATCTAGAATATCTAACAAGCTACCTAACAAATACTAAACAGTTTGAAAGGGCATAAAAGAACCAATATCTTCAGAAAAAAAATGCTGCAATTCAGTATCTTTAATATAAAACAGGAAGATCAAAGGAGTAACTTATACTTACTTTCTTTTCAAAACCACCTTCATTTGGAATAAAGTTTAAAACTTGGTTGTGAAGCGGGGCCTTACATTTTTCTTGCCTTATCCTGTATGCATCTAGTGCTCCCAAATTTTACTGAAATATTGCAACCAGCTTGTAGGATTTGGGCAATTAAAATCCAGCAAACACAGATCAAGAGTTAAATCTAGTTACCTTTAGTATTGACTCTGAGACCAGGATTTTTATAACTCTCTTCACTTTCAGTGCTGCCTCTACAACAAACAGAAGAATGCCCACAAGTATGAATTTGGATGAAAATGAAGTGCAAAAGCTCAGAATAGCAAAGAAATATGACACAGAAAGTATATTCCTTATATAAAGAAATAAAATAAGACAAATCACAGAATGACAAAAACGTAGAAGAATAATAACAAAGAAACACAGAGATGTATTTTTGGCCAGTTATCTTCCAAAGTGTTCACATACCCTCAGGAGAAAAATCGAGTGCACAGATAATAATCACAACATTAACTTCTCCTACTACAGTGCTGTTGGAAAGTAAGGAATTAAATTGCCTGAACTACCCCAGAGTCCAAGCATTTGGCCATAGGTACTAAATAAATGCATAAATAAAACCTTCAGCACACGTGCTACCCTGGTGAAAGAAGGGTAATGCACTCGGTGAGCATCCTCCTTACCTCTCCCATCTAGCAAAGAGAAACTATCCCTCTGGAAAAGTAGTAATAGCAGAAAAGACACTTCTCAACTAAGGGAAAAGCCCGTATTTGCCATGCAGCTAAAAAAAAAGAAGAAAGACACAGTAAAAAAGATCACTGACTTGATTAGAGTATTGTCTCAAAACTGATATGGGAAACATCTTGAGCCTGTGCATTATAGAGAGAGAAAATGAACAAAAGGACGAATATACCATTGAACTAAAAAAAAACATTATAATTTATCTCTTATTTACGCAAGATCTGATTCAGCTTTCAGAGTTTAGTCTTCAAGGATCAGGCCAATATTGAATAATTAGCAATTACATGTCTCTAAGTCATATTAGTATGTGACCCTTACTACTATTGCAGACAAATGCACCGCAATTATTAATGGACTTACCCTCAGAACATCCTTCTGTGGAACAGACCTATTATTAGTTTAATACTCTATATGATTTTATTATCATTGGGGATTTTATTATCATTGGGGAACTAAGGCAGAGAGACTAAGAAATTTATTTAAAGTTTCTAGAGAACCAGGCAGAGCCCAGACCTCCTGACTTGCCCCTGCCTAATCTACTTAAATATCTTAAAATCTACGTCACTGTACATTTCAAATGCCTCATTGAAAATACTGAAGCAATATGTAGATTTGTCACTTTAAAACAGGTAACAAACATGATACTGACGTTATCATATCTCAGCACTGTGTCAAATGAGGTATATCATAAAGCGCTGTTCTTTTGTCGTTACTATAATATACAGACCCCTTTACATATACAGCTGCATATAAATAACTCTATAAAAGTGACCTTTCAAAAAGCGATGTACTGGTCTGTCTTACTATGGCGAGGAGTGGTTATGCAGCCTACCTCCGACCCTTCCTCCATCCACCCACATACCACCACCAAAGCCCCCAGACGGCACCGGCACTGCTCTCCCCTCCCAGCAGCAGCCACCCCTGCCAAGCCCACGCTGACCCCCAGAGCAGAAGCACCTTGGTTCCCGTCACCCAGCTGTGTGGCTGATGAGCTGCGGTGGAGACATCTCCAGTCTCCACCAGCTGCAAGATGAACACTGCTGTCACGTTTTTAAAGCGTCACATCACCTGTAATGGATTAATATTGGTTTTAAATTATGGAGTCTCCCAACCCTCTTCTGCGTGCTATAAATTTTTGTTTTAACTTCCCTTCTGGTTGTTCTTTTTTCTCTTAGGGTCTGTTTTGGGTTTGTTGGGTTTTTTTTGGAGGGGGGGTGTTTATATCTTTACTCCTTGAGACAGTATCTTTATCAATATTGAGCTCCTCAGGAGCTACATCCATTAGCCGCCATGGATAGGAACAACGTAATGTTTCATATATTGAGTGTTCTGGCATTTGAGCTATAGAATAAGACACGTATTTAAAACACAGGGTAGAAGTGTGAAAAGAGCTAATTACTCCAACATCTTTGAAACACAATGAGATTACGCACATAACTCCTTTCAAATCACAGGACCGAAGACTGTGATACAGGAGAGTGTTTATCTGATTGATGCTGAACATACTCCAATGTACCAGTAAGGACCCAACACATGGGATCAGGGAGCTGCTCTGGATGTTTTGACATGGTACAGAAAAACTGAACCTCTTCTGCTAATTAAATTAAAAAAGCATGCCCTAAATCAGAAAACAATCACAAAAAGAGGACATTGTACATACATAACATGCTCAACAAAACTTGGACGAAAAGACAGATTTTGGGTTTTATTCAGAAATCCTTGATTCTGTTGGTTTAAATCAAAGTCTTAATGTTACTTTAACTTAGTCACATATGCATTAAACATACAGTTTCTCCAAAGGTTTTTGTTATACAGATTCACAAAAATTGGGAGGTGCATAAAATTTGTTTTAGACCAAGTACATTTATTTCCTCTTCTGAGCTGAACTATATTGTACGATGAAGGACAACAAACAGCTTTAACGAGCTGTTAAGATGGAACTTTTCAACTAGTATCTGCATGTCGATTCTGGCTCGCAAGGCACCACGGAGGAGCCTGCCAAGAGCACTGGCCTCTGCCCCGCTCCCAAAGCCCGTGGGACATGCAGCCTAGCAGTGGGGGGAAGCGGCACAGCAAAGAGCTCATCGGTGGGTAAGCCCTTTGGGTCAGCAAGGCGGCTGACTCCATGCTAAGCCAAAGCCTCAGCGCTGGGCTCCAAGCAGCGGGTGGGTGTATGCGACAGAGCCAGGTCAGGGCAGCACTCCTCTGCAATACCAGCATGAAGCCCTCGGCGGATTCTCCCTCTTTAGGTGCCAAGCTGACTGGAAGGGATGTCGGAGGAAAGGGGAGAGGGGAGGGAAGCAAAGCTCTTCTCTGGAGATGGGCAGCAAGAACGGTGGGAAGTCAGTTGTCCCAGAGCTAAGGGCACAACTCCCCTCCGTCTCCCATGGTTTCCACAAGCACAAGGGGCTGGAATCGTCTCCCTGGGGAAAGCAACCTCCCTCCCTTCTCTCACAGGATGAAAGGCTCGTACCTTCCCCTCTGTAGTCAAGGTTAGGGCACCAGCTCCAGGCCTCTTCTATCTCCTAGGTTGGGCTGTAGCACAGTCCTTCCCATGCATCAGAGCCAGGGCTCAGAAGGCAGGACGTCTCCATTTCCCAGTGAAACTTCCCAGCCCTTACATTAGATGCTGTCCTTCTTAAAAAACAACTGAAGAGTCCTATGCTAGGATACGTAATCTGAAAAGATGGAAATTCTCATGCCGTAGCACCAGCACTGCAGATTGACAAATCTTTGTAGGCTGTTAAGCAACAATTACTCAGCATTGTCTTCCACTCCTACCTCTTTTTTACCTCTTTCCTCACTTTTCTTTGCTGGCCAGATTATTCTTTATATTTATAATAAGCAATTACAGAAATACTTTGCAAACCTTTCTGAAAAACAAGACAATCCAAAATTTCCTTGTTTCATAAGCAGTTCTAAGACAGAAACAAATTACAGGCATTGCTTGCGAACAGCTTTAGTAAGCAAAACTCAATTACAAACCTTTAAAACACAGCTCTAACACATGGAAATGCAAGATCTACAGTTGATTGGCAATTCTCCTACAACAGAAACACGAAATATTGCACATTGTACTGTGAACTTGATAATACTGATATGAAATTGCCCTGAGTAGTTGATATTGGCACATGAAAATAAAGCAAAGCTCAGTAAGACACATGAAATTCATGCATTTCCAACATAATTCCAACCTGTACAGCATAAATCAGCATGGGCATGTAATTCTTGGCTGTCTTGTTTGACATAAGTGAAGCAGAAATTATGTGTTGTTGCAGGTGCTTTGCAAGCAAACATGACACCCAGCTGATTGTTAACAGACGAGCTTTTTTCAAAGGAAAATGAGCTGAAGGAAGATCTCCAAGCTGACTAATAAAAAAAAAAAAACAGGTGGAAGTAGTTATGACCATCCCTTGGCTGAAGCAGTCAGAAGCTATTGTGTTATGTTAGGATAGCACTGGAAACAGGCTGCTCCTACGGGAGCTAGGAGCAGGCTCCAGCAGGCTCGTGAAGCATTTCTGGGGATGGCAGCCACTTCCAGCTGCGCCAGTCACTGGGCTGCTCAGCATGGGCAGCTCCATTTGGCTCAGACGTTGTATGAAATGTCTATCTCACCCTGAAAGCTACAGAACACCTCCAATTTATGCTGAGAAAACTGCAGTTTCTAGCCCCTCAAAGCCAAATTCTAAAGTTATATGACCTATAATATTGTTAATCAAATTGATTATTTCATTTTCAAATGTAAGGGTTGTTTCTTATACAAAGCCCCAAATGTGTAAAATACCTTATAGGACTTAAAGACGGAGCCTCTCTGCTACAGGTCTCTTTTGCTTTTGAAGGTATGTTTTACATAAAATTTAAAGCATTCAGAGCAGTCAAACAGCCCTTGCGGTGTGCGGGTTAGAGCAGCAAGGGGGGGGGAAGGGTCAGAAAAAAATCTGGTATTTGTAAAGTCATCTATACTTCATAATAAAATTTAACCATACGATTTAGAAAATAATTACTGCAAATTCAACAGATATGCTCTTCATAACAGAAAAATATAAAAAAATAAATCTGAAATATAAAGAGGGATCCTTGACTTGCAGACCTGGGTGAACCATCTTGGCTGTTTTTTTTTTCCCCTCTCTTTTCTGCTGCCCCTCTGAAAAACTCCTGTGTAAATCATGCATTGCAAGTCCACCCTCCCTAACTGCAGGCTGTTTTCAGGAGACAGCAGTATTTGTAGCTGCCAGCCCAAGGGGAAAAAAAAATTTAAAAAGGCTATAGAGACACAGAGGCTAGGCTGTTCCTGGATTCGATCAGAAATTGCCTCTCAGCAGTGACACACAACACTGTTTTCAGGCAAAACATGAATAAACATGTGCATAAACTTTTGACTCAGAGCAATGCCACAGTTTGCGATCCATCAGATCTTAGACGACGAACATGATGAGATGTGGTCAGCTCTTGCTAGGCAGGCTTCTGAACAGGAACTTAAAAGCTGCAACTAGTTGATGATTGAGCAGATGGCACTCTTCTTGCTGTGCATAACCTGCGTCCAGCGATGTGGCAGGGAGCACTTGCTTTCAAGTTAGACAGATATAACTAAGCTGAGAAAGACTGGTCAGAAAACAAGGATTCTGACCTTGCCAAAAATTTTTTGAAGGGTTGGCATTTGGTTTCATTTTGTGGTTTTGAAAAATAAAACGGAGGAGAAAGAAGGAAATCTTTCAAATATTAGTTGAGGAATTCCTACCCAAGTGTAGCCCTCCACCAAGGGTCACTGGAGATTACTGTACAGACGTGCTCCACAGGATGGTCTCTGAGTCAGTTTAGGAGCCCATTCAGGTTACCTGCTTGCAAGCGTGTATTTGGGGACAACTTTATGGTGCCCCATCTGATATTCCCTGAAGGAAAGCTCAGGTGCCCCACCACCTAGATAGCTATCCACTACTCACTCACCTGTTTTGGGATGTGGTTGGGCCCAGCACTCTGCGCAGCTTTGGCTATCCCATCCTTCTGATGACAGTGGGAGACACACACATGCATGGAAAAAACTCAGCGCAGGATGACCCCAGCACCCTTCAAACACAGGTATTTTCATCTCCTGCCACGAGGACACCCGGCATGCCTGAACAGCCCAATAGCTGGCTGAATTCAGGACAGCGAAGAGCTGGTGATGGTCCTGGGAGGGGAATGATCCCAGTGCTATTCCATCAAGTACAGTTTGGATTGTTAACTGTGGTGCCTGAGCCAAAGTCCCGCTCATCTCACCTATTCCCTGGTGATATTGGCTGCACAGAACATTACACATTTTCTATACCAAATTCTTGTGTGGTATTGCCATGCACTGCGAACCAGCTGCCCTTTTTCAGGCCGGAGACATCAGCTTGTCAAGGTTTCCTTTGTCCTTAGTCCTACAAATAACTGCACCTGTAAAAAGCCTCGATGAATTAATAATGCACACGCAGGGCAACAGTGTGCTCATGATCAACTTCAGGACCGAAGTCCTATCAGACTAACTACATAATGAAGGGTGCTGTACAGGTAACAGTACGACGTGGTTGTCAAAAGGAGACGTGAGTTTTTTCACCAGTTCAGATGTCCATAATGTGCTGCACAGGCTTGTGCCAGCTTTATTTAAAGCACCAGTGGTACATAAAAGGGGATTAAGAAAAGGATTGCAGAACCTCAGCTGGATGTCATCCCTGTTACGCAACTCCTTTCTCCTGAAAAATGAGGGTGGATTCATCAAGACCTAAGTACTCTGCTCTCTCACTGATTGTCTCTTTAACTCTACACAGGCCTCAGGCACGGAAAGAGAAGCACATGGAGACCTTCTAGAGCATCCTCACAGTGAAACGTACTCCACCAGCTCAGGCAGACATTCCTCATACCAGGTAAGTGCTAGGGAGTCCCCCCACCCTTTCCTTTGCGCCAGCCTCTCCAAGGGGAGTGGAAGGGAAGAGTTTCCAGTGAGAAATGAGAAACCGATGCCGAAGTGAAGAGGATGAAAGCACAAAGAGGGACCAACAGCTCTCCACAGATGGACAAAAGTACAGAGCCACAAAGTACAACCTTTGGTGTAACTGAAACTGAAATGGCCTTAACGGAGTACTGCTTGCATAGACTTTTAAATTACATTGCAGGGTTCTTCACTCTGTTATTGATTGATCTGAGATTTTTGGCAAGTCATTTCACCACTGTGCAGTTCTGTCTCATCCTACCTATCCACTGTGTCTAATTAGCCTTTATAAACCCTTTGGGGCAGCGACTGTTTCTCATGACCAACTTGTAGTACCTGTCTCCATGGGATCTGATTTCAGTTGTCTTGATACACCAATAATAAAATTCATATAATCATAGAATCATAGACTAGTTTGGGTTGGAAGGGACCTTTAAAGGTCACCTAGTCCAATCCCCCTGTCCCGTGGGGCAGGGACATCTTCCATGTTTTAAGAGATTAATTTTTTAAATAATAAAAAGAAAAAACTAAGCAATTGTATTGGAGAAATACAGTACCAGTTCTATTGGTAGACCATATGTATTTGCATAGATCCTTTCTTTCTAAAAAGGCTTTAATTAACATTAAAAAAATCAACATAAAAAGACAGCAGACAGAAAATATAATCACTACGAATGTGAAACTCAGCAATTTCCCAAGAGTTTTTAAGAACAGTATCTCATAGCCTAGATCAGAAGACCAAAGATGCGAGGAAGTTTTACGCCGTCCCAGCTTCCCACCCCACACTGAAATTCACTGAGGTTGGTGAGGACACCAAGGGTAACTCCCTGTTGGGGGAGTCTGAATAAGCTCTTTTTGTACAGGATTTTTAGAATCTGGAAGCTATTCAGATAGTTTAATAACAAGAGTAATATTAGTGTCTAGAGGGATACATGTGAAGACTTCTGTTTTAATGTTTCAGCTTGAAAACTCTTT
>NW_008825150.1:3572125-3582841 GCF_000699105.1 Pygoscelis adeliae
GTGCAGATATGGAGGGAGGAATTCTGCAGCTCACTGCAACCAGTTCCTACAGCAATTGGTAAGAAACTGGCTTACTACTTACTGGAAATCTACTTAGTATCAACCTGGAAGAACACTATTGGATCCCAATTGGATCTGCTACACTTCCTAAGAGAAACTGATACTACTCTGTTCACATGCAGGATGTGCTTTCTCAGGTATGCAAAAAAATCTTCAGTTTCTCCAGCTTTTACATTCAGAAACATTAATTTTATTACCCTTAAAACACACACACGGGCATGAATCCCTATCAAGGCAAAGCAGCTGTTATACTTCTTCAAGTCAGATTAACTGTACACAAACCCCTACAATATTTCACACATATTTAAAGGAGACATTTTTACATTTTATGGGTTCATCTGTTCTGAAGAGTATTTCAGTACAGAAGTACCACAGGCATAACATAAAAACGCAACATAAATATGAATCCAGAAGACCTATTAATTAATATTTTAATTACTGACTTTTAATTAAGAAAACCCAACATCTTGATTTTACTGTATTTTCCAGCAAAACCTCCAGTGCTGTGATGCATTCTTTTCCTGAAATCTTCTATGCTATTTTTACTGGAAAATGACCAAATAGACTGTGTTGAAAAAGCTCTTTTTACTGGCTTATCAGAAATTCCAGTAATTCTTCTAGAAGTTTACAGGGGAAAAATGTTCTTCCACAAGTAAATGGAGCAGATAAAAAGAAAAACTAAATTGTTCAGGAAATTTATGCTCTGTATACGGTATAGCTAAGGTTTTTGAACAGACTTCACTAGCACTAGCTGTAATGGAAAGACCATGAGACAACAGACCGGTGCTACCAACAGTAGAAGCTCCACAGTAGTCATAACTGGGTATTTTCTCTTAAATCATATTGCTCAACTTTTATGCACTTTACACCTTCTGTCACCAAGACTGATACATTGTCAATTCAAGTTACAGATCCTATGATATTCTATGGTACAGAATATTTCCAATAGCTATTACCAAGAAAGTCATTATAGCTAACTCCGAATTTAATGTGAATAGTTACTTACATTGCCATAGAAACTAGAGACTCCCAACTTGAAGTTGTCATGCTAGTTGCTATAACAAAAAGGCAGTTCCTCTCACCAAAAGGTTTCAGACTTCATGCATGAGACATCAGGCAGATCTAACAAACCCACATGGAAAGAGAAAACAGAAATACCAGCAAAAACAATCACTGTCAATATAAGGAACAGAAGTCACAGCACACCCCCTAATATTGTCAAGTGCCGAGTAGGCATCTCAGCGGAACTCAGCTTCAAGGGGAGTTTTGCAAAGAATAGTGTAGCGTCTGTGCAGGAAATCTGGGGGGCAATTGCACTTTACCTAAGCCAAGCCCATGATAGTTTCAATTGAAAAGGCGTTCACCTCCTGCCCCGATCTGCTGCAAGAGTTAAGCAGCTGCTACCTTTCCCACTCCACAAGGCCTGCACTTCCATGATGGGAGCACCTAGTGCTCTATTAGCTTACTGAGTTTGCAACAGGACTCTGCAATACTCGCCAACATAAAATGCTGTTCTTATAAAAATACAAGGACAGAGAATTAAAATATAATGGGATTCTATCTTGTTTATACTAACATAGCATTCTGGAAGCGTAAGAGAGGCTTACATGACATTTATTAACGCAGATTTAGCACACAGAAGGACTTAGTAAGGAAATAACAGAAAGTAACACAGCCATTTCATTTAATATTAGGTAAAGAACCAGCCATATGAATTGACACATTAGAAACTATTCAGTATCACTCATACGGGTTACAAAAAGGACCTTTCCTCAGTTTTCAATCTGAGTTTAAGATCAAGCAAACAAAAAATGTGTGTGTTGTAGGAACTTACACGTGAAATGTCCTGGAATGAGACTGATGCCCGTTTGTCCCCTTTCAGCTTCTGTAGCACGAGTTTGGTGTGGCTTTATAAAATGGATACATTTTATCAGAAATATGCAGATTAATTCATGATTGCCATGAAGGAAACAAAGCTGGAAGAATTTTTTTTTTTATTAAAAAACCCCCCAAACATAAAATGTGCAATTTAATAAAAAAATTCCACATTTCATTTTGGCAAACGTAAGGAAAATGTGAGATACGAAGATACCAAGATTAAATAGGTAAGCAATAAAAGACAACTTGTACCTGTTTCCAGGAAGGATTTCCACTCTGGAATACTAATGTTACATTAACAACTACACAATTTACTTGCTAGTATACAGTGTAGAAAATTTTGCTCATTATATTCCTACTGCTATTTTCCAATTGTTCTGCTATTCATAGCGAATCTATCAGCACTACTTGTAACTATAAAATCTATTTCTAGTTTTTTTCTTTTTTTTTCCCTGCATACTGAGGACACAATATTTCTTCTATTCTGAGTTTTTAAAAACAAACTCGCTATGACTCTGTGGATAGTGATCTCAATTTTGTCCTGAGTGTCTGACCTAACAGACTTCCAAAGGAAAACCCTAGCCCCCAGTGTGATAATCTAGGGACTCTGTGAACAATTTAATAATTCCGGATAATTCAATGAAATGACTGCCATCAATGGCTATAGAGACTACCATATGTTGTCAAGGCTGTGTCACGTATCTCCCAGACCAGGGACAATGGGAGATTGTTATACCAGGCTTGCGCTCATCAGAACAGGAATGATCTGGAATCACAGAATGCCAAAATTCTGGGTCAAAACAAGTTTTTGCATGCTTTCTGAAGTAAATTCGAGCATAGAGGGTACAAATATCTTACTGGCAGAATAAACTAGTCGACGCTAATGCCAGACCTGAAAGACGCGCTACTTGAAAGGGTCAAGGTGAATTCCAGGGACACAGGAGGCCCTGAACAAATATGCTTCAGTAGCAGAAAAGCTGTGGAGCAGGCAAGAAAGAAGGACATTGGTGGCAGGTAAGGCTCCATGGTTTGTAAAAAAGAAAAGGTATATAGGGGGAGGTCCTTGAAGTACACTGATCTGAACCAAGGATGATACAAGAAACTCAGAAAAATGTGATATAGAAATGTAAGGAGGCATTATTTCACCTATGGATTTTTTCTGGCAGTGGACACAGCCACTCTGTTTTGTCTGCAAACCATAAAGCACATGCATGCTTGTTTTCTTCTTCCATTTTCACATGGTCTTGAACACCTGAACTGTAACCCTTGCTTCCCAAGGTCAGAGGTCTGAAAAGAAAGGCACAGAAGTTACTTAGTGTTTGTGGGCCAGCACTACTTCTGAAGGTCAATGACACCACGACCGTTTTGGTACCAGAGAGGGAGGATGCAGGTGGTGAGCCAGGGAGGTCAAGGTGCCGCCTCAGCAGCAAGGGACCCAGCATGCAGTTCTGGCATGATGGCAACTAAACACTACTTGGTAAATCTCCATTTTTGTAGGATTGTCACACACATACGAAAGTCATCCTATACAAATATGTGTCACCCAACACAAATATGTATTTCCCCCCCATTTCTCAGGGGACACCATTGTTTCACCCTATTTTGGTGAGAACTTGGGACAGAAACATAGATGCATTAAGAACAACTCGTGATGTCAGCTAAAGAAGAAGGAATACAATTTTTTCATTGGAATGAGTCAATTGTGGGTATTTTAGAGGGCCAGCTTTAGGCCAGCATGAGATTTCAACATATTTTGAGGAACTAAGACAGACCTAGAAAACGCACGTTCCCTGTGCTGATTTTCCCTGTGCTGGAGAATCTCCTCAGGGCTGTACAGTCTCTCTTGAATGTGACAGAACATGTGATTTCTAAAACTAGTGATATTTTAGTTTAATAATCTCTGAATTTTTTTTTCCTGGGACTTTCTCTCCCACATTTTACTTTCTCCATTTTGTTCCTTGTCTTACTTTCCTTTGTCTTGAGTTCAGGCATTGTGGCGATAATCAAAGACAACCAAGAGAAACGTCTGAAGCTGATAAGCAGAGTGAAACAGCATTATTCATATATTACTAATGATAACCTATATATGAATGAGAAGACACCTGCAAGTGCTGTGTTGACAGCAACATACCTTTTGATTAAGCTGTCTAGATCCTAGCAATCTGCATGTGCTGACTGAGAGTTCAGAAATAATGCATTTGTGGTTCATTTAAACACTATAAAAAGGGTAAATACATGGCAGATATAAACAAACAACAGCCTTCTGTCAACTAAGCTTCTAGTGAAGAGTCCAAATTATGGATAGGAGGTTTGAATAAATGAGACTTTTTAGGCTAATGTTAAAACAACATTCAAACCGTAAGTATTGTTTTAGAGATAATCAATTACCAATGAGAATTTTTGTCCAGTTTAGGAATGCTAGATAAAGTTCCTTTTTGCTAAAGCCCTTCACTCTCTTCCTTTTCTCTTGCTTCTGTCTGCTATTCCACTTTCCACTGTGGTAGCTTCAGCCTACAGTGAGAAAACTATACAAATGGCCAGCAAGACTATTACACCTTTTTACTGGGTAGATTTCCATGAGGTTAAAAGAAAGTCCATTTGTAATAAATTAGGTGTGCTGAAGAGATACTGTTGGGATCACAGCCCCCATGATTTTAGAAAATTCAGTTAAGGCCAGCATTGCAATGACATTCAGCAACAAAACCCACAGATAGGCACTTCGCTACTGAAAATAATACCTTCAAACTCTGCACTATAGACTGCACCTGCTTGGGTGGGCATCTAGTCAATCCTTCTCCAAAGTTTATGATGATTTTATTTCCTACTGCAGAATACTGTGCCATACTGCACATTGCTTGGCCACCAGAATGAACAGGTTCATTGTACCTATCATATATATGCATCAAAACTTGTATGAAAAACATTCTAGATTAGTACTGTAGCCCATAAATATCATAGAATCATAGAATCATAGAATCATTAAAGGTTGGAAGAGACCTCCAAGATCGAGTCCAACCATCAACCCAACAACACCATGCCCACTAAACCATGTCCCTAAGCGACATATATCATTATATATTATATCATTGTGTAGCAATACTACACGAAGTCTTACACGTTCTCAACCTACAGATAAAAAGTCCTACCCATAGCTCTCAAAAAAAATATATACAGATGTATATGTATACTGATATATTTATAAACACATATTACATGTATGGAAGAAAAAAAATTACTTCCAGAATGTTAACACGGTCAAGCAATAGCACTATGTTCTTTGACCCTTGCCTTGATGCTCTCCAGCAAAAAAAGCTTCCCTTTTTTTTTGTTTATACTGCTATGAGGAAGAGAAGAACAAGAAACATCTGCTTCTACAACTACTGCAGCACTTTCCATCACCCTTTCTAAATCACAGTTATGACCACCTCCTCACATAAATCCCTTCTGAAGGAGCACTTTTTCCATGTATATACCACTTCTTGTATACAAAAAATGTAGATGAATAATTTATCAACTCTTTCATGGCGTGAAAGGAGCTCCTCATCTATAAGGAGCAAGAAGATGATCACGAACACTGAAAGCAAAAGCTCAGAATCCATATCTTTCATGAAATGCTGAATTAATGCAGGTGAGGTTATAGGATGCATAAAGTAAGCCAGACGCAATTTTACCCCCTCATACCAGTACTTTCCTTTGATGTCAACAGTATCAACAGATGGACAAGTGTTAGCGTGAGATGAACTTTACTGTGATGTGACTCAACAGAACTAAGCAGAGCACTCTCATTTATTTCATTTCTTCAAGGAAATGATGCACTAACAAAGTCATGGCCCCATCCTTTAATGACACATTTGTAATTCTCAGAGAAGTAAAAAGACTGATGAATATAATTCTACTGCCAGTGAACACACAGAGTTCCTGACGTGAAACACCACAATCTCTCTGGAGAAGCTGAAGAATAAATCACCGGCTACATGAGTCAGAAGTCAGCTTCAATGGTCTTTAAATTAAGATGGACAAACATAAGAATGACATAAAGTAATGGTAAAAAAAGAACTCTGAATTTAATTTTTAGCAAAAACCTAAGGAGCACAAGTTAGGAAAAAGGAGTAGGTCTGAAGTACAGTTTATTTTCAAAGAATATCTTTGCGTTATATACCAGAAGTGCAACCATGCAGGTTTTCATAGTTCTTTGGGTTTGGTTTTTGCAAGACATCTGTGATATTTTTTTTTTTAATTTGGGAAAATCATGCAGCTTTCTATTGTAAAATATTGTTCTTTGTATTAGTGAAGAAAATTTTATCCAACATTCACATCTTGGAAGATAGTATGTATCGATATCCAGGGAGAAAAAAAAACACAAAAAGACAATCTGTATGTACAGAGTATTTTAATGAATGTAGAAGAGAATTATTGATGAATTTAAATAACCAAAGAAATTTCTTAAAAACATAACTATACATAGGAAAATGTGTATGAAAACGTCTGTAGGAAAATAGTAACATTTTAACCAGCTGATACAGTATTTACATGTGCAGGGCAAAACTTTGGAAAACCAAAACATTCCTGTACTTCTCTGTCGAAAGGGTTGTCACAGACTTTTAAACAAAAAAAAAGTTAACTGCAAGCCAGGTTTTAATTGCAAAACTCATGGATGAACTCATTAAGAAAAAAAAACAACCCAAACACAAAACTGCTACAAGGTTACTAAATCCCTGAGCCACAAATCACTGGGTGCTGGGACAGTATTGTCCTGTCCCTTTACTCTTCACTGGGAAACTGCTGTCACCACTACCAGAAATAGGATGTGGAGGATGTGGACCTGCAGTCTGCCCAAACACGGCCACTCTTGTATCCATCCTAAAGAGGGTCCAAATCTTCTCCTGACTAGGAAAGCACTTGCAAATATGCCCAAGTCCATCTATAGTCAGCAAAACATTTTAGCATATAATTACTCCTAAGTAAATGATTAGACTGGGAAAGTAAAATTGATTTTTAAGCCCCTGCTTACATTATGTGTACCAAATGCCTTTTTGCATAAGGAGCTAAAGCATTATGGGTTGAAGCTTCAAGTCTGACAATTTAGAGTCAAATCAGAGACATTAGAAAGTGTCAATATAAAGTATCAATGTTATTCAGTTCAACTACTAGTTTCATATGGCCATGCAGCTAAATACTTCTAAAACTAAATTAAATTGCTCAGTTAGATCACCTGGTTACTTAGTATGTCCAAACCATTTTCCTTGAGGAAGAGATGTGTCAGGCAGCAGCTCCAGGACAAAATCTGCTGCAATGCTCCTGACTTCCGAAATCCATGTTTTCAGACTGTTTGTTGGGATTCTGCTGAGTGCATCTGTGGAAGTCTGTAACTCTATGCAAAGAATAAAGACCCTGGTTTATGCAGTACAATTGAGTGAGCAAGACATCCTGCATAAACCAGGATGAGGGGGCAAGACAGTTGGCCTGCATAAACCAGGATCTTTATTTGAAGGTCCTACAACCCTTCAAACTAAAACCAAAGCTGTATTGGAGTCTGCGCACGTCATGGACCTGTGTCGCCTACTGATGGAAATTACTGGAGATACTGTGGATCTGAGACAGCAGTGATGAACAGAGAGTGGAACTGGAGACAACACTGCTCCTCACATGACTCTTCCCCATGTGATTACTTATCCAATTTAGGATTCCTTTCCTTAACACATTGCTACTTTTACAACTATGCATCTGTGCATCTGTGGGAAGAAGATACTACTCAATCTAAAATGTTCCCCATGTAAAAACAATCACATTTGAAATTCAGAATTATTTCTTTCAGAAACAGTAAGGCTCTTCTCTTCACCAGAGTAAGTAGAAGGTGAGAATGGGTAACATTTGCAAATACACCTTACTGATTTGACTGCTGTACAAAATTCTCCCATTGAAAGTGTATATATTCAAAAAAGCATAGGACATTACAGAGGAAATCCTGCTTGCTTTATTTGATGTCAAGGACAGCTTTGCCATTGACTTCATCTGGGCCAGGATTTCACTCCATGTGTTTTAAGAGAATCTCTGTGATTCCGCCAACAGTAGCACAATAAGTGCCTCACAAAAAAAACTAACAAAAAGAAACCAAACAGGAAATAGTCTCCAAGGAATACTTCTCTGCGAACTCTTACAATTAGGATTAAAAAATAGTAACAATAATGGTTCTTACAATCTTTTCTCCCTATGCAAAACCAGGCAATAATTTCCTGCATTAAAACCTTATTTCTTGGGTGTCATACTTAGGACTGAGTTCTATATCGGATCATATCGTGGAAGTGCTAATTAGTTTCTCATGATGTTTACTCCTCCTGATGATATACAGCAACGCCTACATTATATGATTGTTATTTCTAAGTTAATATTTTTAGCTCAAGATGTTCAGCTCATGTAAAACAGCAATATTCCATCAGACGTGTTTTAAAGAAGTATTTCACCTTGTAATGTGATAAAAGATGAAGTATTTCATTATTTTGAAGAGGGGGGCTTTCAATCAAACACAACATAATGAAAAATCATGAAAACACCTTTATTTTCCGTACTTCAAAACAGCTAAGCTAATTCCTGTAAACTGAATTAGCCATTCCCTGATTTCCTCTATAAGTGAATGTTCACTGCTGAATTGTCAAAACTTTCAAACAAGAGAAATACTCACAGTCCCTTAAGCATCACATTATCCCTACCTCCACATTTCTCTCTCTGACTTCATTCCTAGGCAGCACTGAAGAAGCAGCTACAGTCACATGGTGCATTCAAGGTCATGCTATTCTAATTTACAGAGACATCATTGATAAATTATGCGGAAACAATGATAATGGAGTCATTAACCTTGTTCCATCACACTAAAGGTTTTTTTATAATTAAAAGGAGAACAAAAGTTATAAAAACATATAAAGATTTTATTGCCCAGCGTTTTCTCTCCTACACACTGCTGCGAAGTACTGTTGGGGAATAGTAATTTGGTACTGTGAGTAACGTAGATGCCTGCTGTCTGTGCTTTGTAACCAAGGGGTGCAGAGATTAGCCTGAATTACGCTGAAGGAGGAGTTAGGTGGTAAAATACACAAGCCATTGACTTTTTTTTTTTAAATAGGAAGTTGGATCCAGAAGGCCTCTCCCTTTGGCGAAGTAAAGGATGCTGGAGCACAAGAAAGATTATTCCAGCCAGGAAGTCTCTCTGAGTCCAAGAATCTATGCAGAACTGTCATTTCCAAACACGCAGTCATCTGGCCAGTGCTTTCAGGACTTGCATCAAAAGTATAGTGTGTGAACATACTGAAGGGAAACTCCTCAGAGATATATATATATAAAAACTAGGAAGAATTTAGAATTCATCCTCCAGATCTCACTCAAGAAACTTGCAGTAATCCACGCCTGACTAATGTCCCTAATTCATGTATGACATATCTTTATTAAGGATGCACACATGAATGAATCACTGGTGATTGCTTTGACTTAAAAGAGAAATAGTAGAAAAACAGTGGAGAGGTGGGACAGAGACTGTTTCACGTAGTAAATTAACGTAACCTTACATTGGCATTACTGTAAAGCATCTATAGGATTTCTGCAAAAAAAGAAGTAAGAATTTAAATAACTTAACAGACAATGTACCCTTATCTTCTTGACACTTCCACTGCTGCTGCTTTTTGAAACCCGTCACAGTAAGACCACTCACACTAAAATTATTAATAAAAAGAGGAAACTATAGAGCAGGTTTCCTGGAGTTCAGGTGCCCAGAGATGACACTATACTGCAAGACAGAATCCATTATACTCCTTTCTAATCTTCACTTATCACATAAACTATTGTGTCTCCCTGCATTGCTTGACTATTAAGATACGATCTACAACATACTGCACAACTTGCCCAAAAGGACAAATAGAAAAATCCCAGATCATATCTGTATTTAGAGGTTTGACCTTACGTAGATAACTGAATATATCATAAAGTACATTCTGAAGGCCTGAGTGAAAGTCAGATTCTTTCTACTGATTCCGTCGTGTTTGGATAAACTAATAATTGACATATCCTTCAAGCATTCAGAAGTATCACAAATGACACTTTAGACAATAAACCGCCGATTACAATGAGGAAGTTAAATTACAAAATTATACCAAATGGCAGAGGAACTCTCCTGCACGTCCTCTGAGCAAAGGCTGCTGGCTATAGTTACAGAGCACGAGCGTCCCCGATGCACGGCATCCAAAATCTTCCCACCGCAGAAATCCCCAAGTTTTCCATGGCTGAGCTTACTGCCCGGCTGAAACGCGTACTTTAGCAATACTGATACAGCCGCTGCACCATCCGTGGCCGAGGAGCGCCTACAGACTGGGTTCCCAGAGCAGCTCACAGCTCCTGTGCTTCAGAAATGCTGCTGGGTAGCAGAAACCTCCTTACAAGCGTTCGGCTGCAGACAGCCCAACTCAGCATAGTTTAAAGAGGACAGAAACAAACATGTAAACAGCATCTGTGGCGTCTCGTCTCTATCGACTTTCCTGGAAACGCATTAACCTATTACAGTACTTCAAAAATAAGTAAGAGAAACAGGAGAGGCAAGAGTGGACCGTTCTCTCCCGAAAGTTTCTTTCTGCCTCTCCCTCCCACTTTTTCTCAGCTCCCCGTTCCCAGGATTAGGCGATCGTTTTCACTAGGGATCAAATGAATGACTTTTCCGCTAATGACACTTAAGAGATGCTAAAGCCGCCCTTAATGCCACCAGGGACCCGGCGCGCAGCGGCGAGCCCCCGCCCCCAA
>NW_008825150.1:3585073-3585663 GCF_000699105.1 Pygoscelis adeliae
GGCCGGCCTCCCCGTCCGCCGGCGCGGGCTGAGCCCCCCGCCCTACCGCAGCGACGGGGTGATCCGGCAGCGTCCGGAGCGTATGCCGGGTGGCACCCGCTTCGGTGGTCTGCCGGAGTTTGGGAAGTCCGCCCGAGATGGAGAGGAAGAGGGATGCTGTGGTCCAGTAGTTCGGCTCATGGCAGGGAAGGACCCAGCGGCAGACGGGCTTCGAGCTGTGGCCAGGAAAAACAAAAGACAGCCATTTACTTCGAGGATCGCGATGTTATGAACGCTCGCAGAGTAGTTTCCCTCCATTCGGAGGTCTCACGCTTCAGTTTCCTAAGTTGTACACGGGCATAATTTTTGATGCTGGTTACTGTGGCCACAGGAGACAGGAGCCAATAGCTCAAGTGGGTGTTACACCTGAAGAGGGTGCAACAAAGAGAGGGGTGGCAGTTTTTTCTATAAAATCTACTTACCGTCACCCGCCAGATGTTCACCACCCTCATTCAGGTGGCCATCTGCTCCTTGGCCTTAAACCCCGAATGACCTTAGCGGCCCAAGACCGGCATTTCCAACCTCCAGATCTTCCCAATCTGCCCAAGCAG
>NW_008825150.1:3585715-3590157 GCF_000699105.1 Pygoscelis adeliae
CCCTTTAATTAGTTCTGTCATAATGCCTAACACGTGTGCGAGCAGTGGAGCGTGGCAGTTGGCATGTCTTTCTGAGAAGCTTGCCATGCCTAAAAAAATAGTTTCCATCCGAAGGGGAGATTGACAAAATACAGGCAGACCAACCTCCTGACTTCAGGAAGCATAGTTTTTGTGCCTGCAGGACAGAGGAGAGCAGGATACGTGAAGGCAGACAGGTCTGCAGACAGCGTACCGAATGGGGGAAGGTGGGAGAAATGCAGCGTGTGTTACGGCAATTTAAAGCTGGTCAGATATTTTTAAAATTTCAATTAAAGTGACACCGCAATGAAATTTTTCACAAATTGTATTGCTGTTTTTCCTCTAGGTTCCTATGGAAACAGGCCTTTATGCGATCATGCTTGGCTGTGTCTCCTTTACTTCTCCAATAACTTTTGAAGCTGTTGGGCAGTTTCACCCAAATCTATCTCAAATATAATTGAGTTATTTCATGAAAATAGGCAGCTGGGTAGGGCTGAGAGATCCTGTAAATGTCCCAAAGGCTGTAACATGAACTTGGCTCTTATTAAACAGTGATTCACATGGTTGAGAGACCATATAAATGTCTTGGTAATGAGAAAAGTTTCAATTACAGCTCATTATCAGCCTCAGTATAAGTTTTTGGGAAACTAGGGTTCTTCAGTTCATGTTCTCCCAGAATTACTTGCTTAACGTCCTCGTGCACTCAGAGATGGAATGGGCACATGCAGGGGGGAAGAAAGCAATGAGAAATTACTAAAGTCTGTATCCTGCAAGTCATTTCACCTGCTTCGCTGTGTGGGCCTGGCCAATGGTGCAAAGCTCTGTATGTGAGGGGCTTCACAAAAGTGGGATTAAAAAATAAAAAAAAACCAAAACCGAGACACCACAGAACTGGAAATAAGAGATCTATAAGCACGGACAGTTGAAGATGGGAGGGGAACTGGAAAGGTACTTTGACTGGAAGGTACTAAGAGGTTTTCACTGGTGGGAGAAGGATTACAGTAATGGTCTCCTCTTCCAAAGACCATCAGGAGTGTCCTGCTGCCACTAGGAGCAGGGTCTCTGGTCTGGACAGAACTGGGCTAAAACACTTGGAAAGAGAGCAAGAGAGTCAGTAGGTTTGTTTCTCTCTGTAGCCCTGCCCTTACATTTTGTCTTGCTTTTTAGTTCAGAAGTGGGGTAGGAAGCAAATGGCTAAAAAGAGAAATTGCAAGACATAACATCTTGTTATCCTTCAGTTTCCCAAATGTTTCCATAGCCACTTATTTGCTGAGTCCTCTGCTCTACTAAAGTCTACTCTACTAAAGTGGTCACCATTTCTTAATTTAGAGTTTATAGTCATTCTGCTAGTATAGTGTTGCAGTTGTTGATTTGTCTGATAATTAAAAGTAAATTTCTGAATAACTTCATGTTCACCACAATATCTGTACAACACTAGGGCATCTGCCAAAAATACAGCTTTTAAAAATATGTCAGGAAATATGTGTCGTTAATATTTGAAATAATCCTAGAAGATGGGGGAAGGGAATCCTGTGGGTACTATATTCCTATTTCTTAGAGGTCTCCAATAATTTATTGATCAGAATTTTTAAGTGCCCATTACCAGTTTAGGTCAGATGACATTAACACTAGGAAGTAGGTGGATGCCTTGCTAAATTATTTGTGGCACAAACTCCCCTTTTAAAGGGCCTACGAGTCAGAGCATTTCTGATTTAGCACATGTTGTGGACAAATCAAGCTGAATGAACTCTTCATTTCTAACTGGTTTAGATAGACGTATTCATCTAAAATAATACCATGTAGAGCTGATGGAGGTGATGGTCCAGGGGGAGATCAATGACAGTTGCGTTAACTTTGCCTTCTGAGGTGGGCAGCAGCATGAGCCAGACCCCAGCGCAGGCATCTGCAGTTTGGCAGAGAAGTGGGGGGTATATGGAGGGAGCCTTAGCAGTTTTCCCAAAACAGAGCTGCATGTTAGTTGACCTTCATGCCAGGAAACGATGGCAGTTTTCAGGTTTAGAGATGAGCAAACGCTGGTGAGTGGAATGGCAGGTCATACCTGTTAAGGTGAGGATAGAGTGAAGAATATTGCAATAGAAGGATGATGGAGGGATACGGCATTTCTCTGCAGCGTTCTCTTGTAGCGGGGATAAGTTTTTAGTTTGGGGTTGACTGCGTATGGATAAAGTCTTGCCATCATGCCATCACTGGTTTTATGTTCTCAGGGTTTCGGGCAGTAAGGACACTGATGGAAATGCATAGTTTGCTTTGGTCTTCTATTTGAAAATATATTGTAAGGAAATGAAACCGCATATAGGGTCCTTTTGCAGCAGCTATACTCTTCCAGATAACTTTGTTTCATTGTTACGGTGATAGATGGGTAACTGTAAAACAATATTATCTTTGTCACTGACAGAGCAAGTGTCCCAGCGTGTGGATGAGGGGGCGAGTTTGCAGATTTTCTGCCTGGCCCCTGAAGAGCCTGAAAAGGACTTTGTGACTTGCCAAGATCTTTCTGTCAGTCCCCTCCGTTGGGTTTCATCCCAGGAGGGCATGAAATAGTCCTGAGTGTGAATGTAAGGGTATCTAACACAAGGGATTTCCTATGGGTAAAAGTAACAACAGCACATAATGAAACACGTTCGCCAGATACAACACAAATGTCTTTTATTATTCCTTCAAATCTGGTACACATGAACCAGTAAGTCACTGTACTTTTGGGAGTAAAGTTGAGCACATGAGTAAGCTGAAGTGTGAGACTTCAGTAAATAAATGTATTTTGTAGCTGGAAAGTAATCCTTCCTACTGTAACGCTACAGATTCAGTAAAAATGTAACTGAATTCTGTCTGTATTTTCAGTGTGCAACATTTTTGGATAAGTGAATTCCTCAAGTAGAAAATGATGCATTGCATGTGCCAAAGGGGAAAAAAGGAAAATGCATCCATTACCTACTATTATTTATGCAGGAGTGGAGTTCTCTGCCTTGTAGTTGTGTTTGTAACATTGGACTTGAACTCAGAAGACATTAAATTTCCTTCTTCAGCACATGCTGAAGGAAATTTCTGACATGCTGTCAGAAAAGGACCTGGGGGTGCTGGTTGACAGCCAGCTGAACATGAGCCGGCAGTGTGCCCAGGTGGCCAAGAAGGCCAATGGCATCCTGGCCTGTATCAGAACTAGTGTGGCCAGCAGGAGTAGGGAAGTGATCGTGCCCCTGTACTCGGCACTGGTGAGGCCGCACCTCGAATACTGTGTTCAGTTTTGGGCCCCTCACTACAAGAAGGACATTGAGGTGCTGGAGCGTGTCCAGAGAAGGGCAACGAGGCTGGTGATGGGTCTGGAGAACAAGTCTTATGAGGAGCGGCTGAGGGAACTGGGGTTGTTTAGCCTGGAGAAAAGGAGGCTGAGGGGAGACCTTATTGCTCTCTACAACTACCTGAAAGGAGGTTGTAGCGAGGTGGGTGTCGGTCTCTTCTCCCAAGTAACAAACGATAGGACGAGAGGAAATGGCCTCAAGTTGTGCCAGGGGAGGTTTAGATTGGACGTGAGGAAAAATGTCTTTACTGAAAGAGTGGTTAAACATTGGCACAGGCTGCCCAGGGAAGTGGTTGAGTCACCATTCCTGGAAGTATTTAAAAGACGTGTAGATGAGGCGCTTAGGGACATGGTTTAGTGGGCATGGTGGTGTTGGGTTGATGGTTGGACTTGATGATCTTAGATGATCCAACTTTAATGATTCTATGATTCTATGTTTCTATGCTTCCTGTGTGACTGGATAGTAACTACATGACGTTGCCATCTCTTACTTTTTCCATTTTAGCATGGGCATAATCCCTCTTTTCTCTCAGAGTTTTCTATTTAGCATGTCAACTACCCAAAAGCCTTATTCTTACGTGAGGCTTCTTGACACTACAACCTAGCTCCACCAGAGGATGTATGTTCATCTAGGACTTGGGCAGAATTCATATGTTTAAATCCAAATTGACAAAAATTTTGCCTGTGACCTTAGTTGCCTGAGAAGATTATAATAGCTAATCTTCCCACCAGGAGAGCTCCAGAGTGTCTTAGCTGCTTTCACTGTCTTCTGCTGGGAGTTTTAAATGTTCTCCTTCGGATTCTGAAAATATTCTAAGTCCTTTCTTTCTTTGGTTAAAATAAAAATTGCAAATTCCTATCCTTCGCAATTGCAAATTCCACCAAAAAGACACTAAAAGTTTGTTATGATATTTATTCATATTTCTTTGCCTCAGTCTTTAACAGGCAGACCAGTTATCCTCAGGGTACTCAGCCCCCTGAGCTGGAAGACGGGGATGGCGAGCAGGATGAACCCCCCATAATCCAAGAGAAAGCAGTCAATGACCTGCTATGCTACCTGGATGCTCACAAGTCTATGGGGCCGGATGGGATCCACCCGAGGGTGCTG
>NW_008825150.1:3591436-3601756 GCF_000699105.1 Pygoscelis adeliae
TTGAGTCACCATCCCTGGAAGTATTTAAAAGACGGGTAGATGAGGCGCTTAGGGACATGGTTTAGTGGGCATGGTGGTGTTGCATTGACGGCTGGACTCGATGATCTTAGACGTCTTTTCCAACCTTAATGATTCTATGATTCTATGATTATTACTGCCACTCACATCTTTTATGAGCCTAGTTTTACTAGTATGAGCCTTGTCTTATTACTAATGTAATCTTTTTCAATTTTCTGGCTTCACATTTTGAAAACTTCTGCTTCAGAAAGGCTAAAACCTCAGGCTATTTATCTAAAATCTCTTTTCCCAAGTCCTCCACATTCTGAAAGCTTTGATAAAAAAAAACCTGTTTTATTTTACTACAAAGCCAAAGCAGGATTTTTGGGTTTTTTTTAAGTCTTAGACCAAAACCTTCCATAGTTTTGGCCACCAGGGCTTCAAAACATACTATTATTTAATTGTAAACAAAACTTTGTAAAACTTATGTCTGATTAGAATGGAAAGTAACGAGAAATACTCAGCTTTCTCAACCCATTAGAAGATTTCTGTTGTGGCAATAGCTCTTGCAGAGGGCAAATCTGATCACTTCCGGATGTGAAGAAAATAATCTCCATGCCTGTACCGAAAAATAAAGGCAGCCTTTGGGAGTGAAGGAGAAACTAAAGACAGGAGTTCATCTCGGTAGTATAGATTACAGTGAATTTATAAAATTGCAGGAAACATTTTGTTTTCTCCTGATCATCTCTGTATTGGTGTTTGTTTTAGATGTGATCTTTTCCAGTTTCCTTTCTCTCTTTTCTTATCAAACCTCGGTATTATATACTTCCTGTGCTGCTCTTGCTAGCTGCTCATGAGTTGATTCAGGTGAGATATAGAAAACTTGTTGGACGTTAAAAACTTCCCCAGGGACAAAGTTCTGGGAGACAGGCTGTCAAAATAAATTTGGTAAGAGCCATTAAAATAAACAAATGATGGCCTCTTTCACAGAAATGCAAGTTTAAATTGCATCCCAGTAAATACCCACACTAGGAGACAGAATAAGACAGAAACAAAACCGCACAGAGTACCCTATCAGAAAATAATCCTTTAAATTTGGCCTGACACTAGCAAGACAGCAAACCTACTTGTATCTGTTACTGCGAATGGGTAGAGAAGTGTGAGGCTCACACAGTGAACTGCTGCTGCCGAGATCCTTGCAGCACACAGGGCCGCGGTGGCTGGGATTCTGAAAAATACCAAATGAAGTGTCTGGGTAGCTGCCTGGGTTTAGAGTGACGTTTTCTTCACTGCCATGGCACCGGTTTGTGCACTCACTAGCTTAAATTATCCTGTACCCGCTCATAAGCCTCATTGGATAGCACTAGGGTATTATGGCATTGAATAATGTGGATTAGCCTGTATCTTTCACTGAATTTGAATTTCTAGTATCTTCACTACCCATTATAATCTTTAGTATTCAATGATTTATTTCACAATTAAAATATCTATAAAAAACTAGTTATCGCTCTTACATGATGATCTCTTAGATTAACAAACTACAAAAGACCTATTCTCTGAATTCTTTTTTCCTTGTTGCATTTCCATTTCCCTTGGATTAGACTGAAATGAGGCTTTCCTCTTTCATGTCTATAATCAGTTTCATTTTACGTTTCATATGAACAGTGCTGCTGAGAATGATCTCACAGCGTGGCTGGGAAAGAAGATGAATATTTTATGTACTTATAAAAGATAAAATGAAAGCATATTATTCTAGGGATGTATTGTTCGTGTTCCATGTAAAATTGTGACAGCATGTCCATTCAGAACCTTATTTGCACATATCTCTCATCTCCTTGAGAGGAATCACCTTTCCGTGTCAAAATTCTTGCGCTTAATGTGATTGCAAAGACTTTTTGTCATGAAAATTAACAAATATTTCTGAAGTTAGAAGTAGCCTATTTTCACACAGACATCACTATGGAAATTTATAAAAGGTTATCTGTTTTGTAGATACATTTCCATAAAAATTAAAGCATGGTGCAGTGAGGAGTTCAGAAAAAACGACTTTGAAATAATACCTGCACAAACTCACCCAATGCTTGTCACTGCTCAGAGGCCGAGCATGAACAAAGCTGTGTAGGAAAGATTGACGCCTCTGTCAATTTAGCACTTCAGTGCAAGTGGTGCCGAAGCACTGAACTGGCCAAATTCTCAACTGTTTTACCTTAGTAAGCCTGAAGCTTTAGAGAACTTAGTTGGGTGAGGATAATGTCTTATTTCCATTGCTTTACCAAGCTTTTAAATTCAACGGAGTTGCTGACTTGTGCTGCCCCATGACAGCTGGAGGGACAGGGCATCCCCTGCCTGGTCAGAGGCTGCTGAGGACCAGGATCCAGCTCGTCTCGACTCCCTGCTGTGGATGCTTTTCACAACTGCAAAAACAGTCAGATTGCTTCCAAAAGCTGGTTGTATTGAAAGATTATCTAGTAATGGATGCATGTTTAGGTAAAAGTATAAAAAAAGTAAAGTATCACACTGAGGTTAGCAGCGAAAATGTGTTTGAATTACCAGGGCTTCGTTCCAGAGTCATATATAAATACTCCAAAAACTTGAACACTAGGGTAAACTTGGAGGCTGATATCCCCTTCCGTCTGCCCTACACCCAGACTGCGTGTGCTCCAGATGATGAGACATAATGGTATTTGCGCCACCATGCATATGCATAGTGTCCTCATAAAAACTCATCACCGAGGTTTTACTCAATTTTGTTTATAAAGTTCTGGAATTGGTGCATGCATGCTTAAAAGCAAGTGATGGGCTTTGCTTTGGAATTGGGATGATAAACAAAAGTGCATTCAAGGAGGCTGAATTACGTTATTGTGCAGTTTTGGCTTTACTGTCAGAATATGGCTTCATGCTCAGCCATGCTAGTGGTTGTACATTAGACTCAATAAGAACATTTCTGCACAGGTGCTTCCATCAATAGTAGCTCACAGAACAGGACTGCGCTGTATTGCTAGGTCACTAATGCTGAAGGTCTGTTCTCGGATGACTTTTTCACAAAAAAGAAGCGTCAGCTGATGACATAAATCTAACGGTTTGAAGACAGAAGACTCAATCAAGATTTCAGTTCAAGATTTTTGCTCCTGTAAATTGTAGGTCAAGTCCACAGTCTCCAGGAATATTTGAGGCTCAACCACAGAACCCCAGCTTATCCTGGGGAAAACTCTCAGATAGGCACTTGCACTGAATTTGAAGAAGTGTGCCCCACCCTCACGAAGCAGGACAGGCACAATTTAGGTCTTACTTTGCTCAGTTGAGAGATTTGTGTTGAACACACAGAATATAAAAATAGATAAAAAAGTTTCAAAAGTCAAATTATTCTGATTTTGTCTTTGGAAATGTGTTTGCTTGCGCTGGGAGGAAAAGATACTGTACTTTATCATTGCCTTGTTATACGATAGCTGGAAATGAAAGAAATACTGTGTTTGCTAGACTGGCATAGGTGTTGAATTTTTTATCACTCTTCAAAGGGAAAAAGGTTCTTACTAACTGACTGTGTAGTTAGAAACACACGTGAAAAAGAAACACTGCCTGAGAAATTAGATTATTTTGGAAAATTTCTGCAGAATATTTAATTAATCTGAGATACTTCATTCAAGGACAAGCATGTTGGTTTTCTTCTACCTAAATAATGTTGAAGCTCTCATAACCTTTATACCATAATAGTATTTTGTTCTCATAAGGATTCTTTTTTTGCAAGTCTTGTTCTTTCTTGTCATAGCTAGGGTCTGGGTTGCTGTATCTGAAGACAGTAGCACTTACTCTTTTATCCCTTTCAGGTAGTGACGTATGAATTGGTGCCTCCTGTCCACAGTTCTGCTGCTGCAACATGATGTCCTTCACTCCATTGTTTTTCACCCCAAAGTTAATAATAAGGTAGTGGAACAAGCATGAACATACCATCAGGTAAAAAAAGAGACTAACACCATGTGTTGAGATTTTAAAGTTATTTTTTTAGTAGGGTGGAGAGGGAAAGGGAAAGAACTACTGTCATCAGAAAGAACTTTAAAAAGAATCAAATTACTTCCCCAAGACATTGTGATATATATTGATTTGGGATGTGTCTTGTTTTCACTTTCGCCTTCAAATTGAATGATGATCTAGGCAGATACTGTTACTTGCATTTCTCGTAGGACTCCTACTATCACCATGAGCTTTGTGCTATGCAGTTATATCATAAGAGGTGGTTTATGCTCTGTACAGTTTATAATCCAGATGTCATGGGTAATATGGGTAAAAGCAGGCAGGATCACATAGCTCCAAGATCACTTTCTAAACATAGAAGATGAGGGTGTTTGAACACTAGAACAGGTTGTGCAGAGATGCTGTGGAACCTCCATCTTTGCAGGCACTTAAAACCCAATGGGACTCAGCCCTGAGCAACCTGCTGTACTTGACCCTGCTCTGAGCACAGGGTTGAACTAGGTGTCTCCAGAGGACCTGTCCAACCTCAGCAATTGAGTGATTCTGTGTGATTGTGTTAGGAGCAGAGTCAACTGGACCTAAGTCTCTGGAGTCTTACGACATAACTGTCTATTGAACCACATCATCTTTGCCATAAGTTGTACGAAACCAATATTGTTATGGATGGAGACCAGTTATGCAATTATTAGATTGAGTGGTACTTCTTCCTACCAATTGTCCCATTGACTTATATATTAAATTGACTTCTGAGCACCTCTTGACCTGAAGGTTAAGCTGTTAATATGCAATTCAATTTAAAAATTAATTGGAACTATTAAGACACTTCTTCCAAACCCAGATTAATATCCCTCTTAATTTCCTGACCTAGGAGCCCTGAATGAATTAATAATATATTAACTGGGTTAATATATTGGCATTCCTAGAGTAGTAAATGGGTGCGACTGGTATTAGTTCAGCTGGTCTCAGATTGGAACTGATCTCTCCCAGCGATGAGAGAAAACGGCAAATTATTCATTTGACAGGATTTTGTCTCTCGTGGGATACACTTTAGAAAGGAGTGCTGGAAATAGACTAAAATGTTGCATCATGCTATGCAGATAAACTAATAATGATTATTTTTTTTTTTACTTCTTTACAGGAGGTCTCAGTAGGTGAAACGAAATTTTCAGTGGGCCCCACATACTGCTGCATTTAATGTCTGACTTAAATGTTGTGTATGCATTTTTACACGTCAATGACGTCAATGGAAAAAATCTTCTGCCCTTGCTGCTTGCTCTTAAAAAATGAGTGCTGCACTGGCAGCTGTTTCCCTGCACTGCTGGTATGAGAAAAAGTGTGACCTACTCAATTAACAATATTATTTTCTCAAGTACTTCAGTGTTTTCCTGATACCACTCCTTCAGTTTTGATATTTAGTAACCTCAGGATGCTCTTCTCTCAAAAAATACACAGGTTTCCACCTGCAGATTTTGTGTATGCACTGATCTTTCTAAAGCCGATCTGAACATTGTTGTACCTTGGCTCCTACTAAAGTCCATCAGTCTTAGCATTGTCTTCAAAAGAAATAAAGTTAGTCAGATTTTTTTTTAAACCTGTTTGTATATGAAAAAATACTGAAAGTTACTGCTTTTGGATTGTACTGGTGTAAAATCTAAAAGACATTCATTTTTAAACTAGTATCTTCTGAAGTTAGCCGGTTTATTTTTAAAAAAATTAAATCCACAGCAAAGAATTAGCCTAGATTTTTCATGGTGTTTTTATTACAGAAAGAATTTCTGAAGAACACGTTTTCAGTCATTGCAAAAGAGTAAGAAGTCACCTTGTTTCTTAGACAGCGGTAACCAAACTGATAAGAAATAGGTCAAAGTTGAACATTTTCAAGGTTGGTTTGGTTTTTATACATTTAAGGAAAATAAGTAAATTTTGTGATTTAGAAATAGCAAGTCTATTCCAGCCAAAAAGAACAAGTAAAGTCATTTACACTCCTTCTTCTTGGTGTAAATATGATAGTATTTAACTCCATTGAATTGATTTGTTTAATTATCAAAATAAAATTGTGTTAATATTAACAGACTCACTTTAATCCTAGTGGAAAAAAGAGTTAAAAATTAAACTTGAATTTCTGTTCTGAATGATTTATTCTGAATTTCAGTTTTCTACTATATGTGCATACGTCCCTCAGTTTACCTTTAGTTTGACATTTATGTGTTATCTTTGAGTAGTTATAAGATTAATTTGTCATTTGAAAAGTGGATGATTTTCTAGGATAATTGCTGGAGATGTAGAAGGCCACATAATTTTTTTACTTTCATCTGACAAAGAATGTAACTGCTTACATTTTTTTATTCTGAATCACAGCTTTTTTTTTAAGATTCTAGAAACTATGATTCAGGCAGCGATTTTAACTGTTACGAGTGCTTACTCTTTATGAGCTCACTCCTTTTTGCAAAACCATGGCGCTTGACAGTATTTGTTACTACTAACACTTGGCTTTCTGCAGTGCTCAGAGGACGGTAGTAGGCAGGTGTTACGCTGTGACTACTACTTACCAGTAAAAACTTGCTCCTTATCCTAGCCCTTACTCTTCCATCTGCTTACTTCACTCACTGTTGTGTCTGGCTATAATCCAGATTTGTAAACTCTTTTGGGGACTTGGATTTTTTTATATTCCATGCTTCTAGACGACTTAACACAGAGAGCGCAATAATTTTCTGTGCTTGTAAGACTGAAGGGCAAATATTGTACTCTGCAGTCTTGCCTCCTGACCATCAAAACTTAACAAACTATAGGGCCGCATTGTGGCTCCATCCCTGACCGTGCAGCTCACTTTTCTTGTAATAGGAATAAACCTCCTTAAGTGTCCTTATTTGGGTTAACAAATAAACAAATACATAACAAATAAATAACAAGTAAAATATATAATAAAAATAACAAACAAATATATAACAAAAAATTTTTAAAAAGGGATTGGTGTATCTAATACACAGACTAAATCAGTAAAGAAATTTAGCCATCTATCATCACAGTATCTTGGTGAATTGAATTTAATCGACCCTTTTTAGTTAAAATAAGGGTATTGCAATTATTAACAGTTAACTTAAGCTTCTAAATTAATCAATGAGCTAATCTTTGGGTAAAATCAAAGTATAGTAAATACTTTTTAAAAAAAACTGCATTTTTTCAGGTTTGTTTCATTGTTTCATATTTGGGTTTTGGATGTTTTTTCCCAGAAGTATTAACAATTACCGTAGCCTGTTGTAAAACTGTGATTTATGGCAATGTAAAAATACGAATGGATTTAGAGTCTTAATGTACATATTTTTACATATGCATTGAACTTTAAACAAATAAGCAGTTTCTGTACTTTTGGAGGATAACCCATTAAAGGAGTACAAAATTCCTGCAGGTGTTTCTGAGATCAGTGCCCTAAATACTTACGTTGACATAGAAAATGACGTTGATATGGCCTTTAAGAAGCAAAAGGGGAGAGAATTTGAAATTATGTTTGAGGTATACAAAATGAATTAAAAGATACTTTATCTACAGAGTTCACAAACTTTGCTCAGACTCTCCCTCATGTTCTTCAGATGAGCTCTAAAATAATTCTGTTCTTATATTTCCTAGCGTTATTCTTAGGTTCATCTTACCTTGCAAATTTTACAAGTATAGATGAAGTTTCAACTAGTACAATGAATTATGAATCCATTATTCCATTTTATTAGCACAGTAATGAAAATCTGATGCTCAAGTGTTTAAACTTAAACAAAATATTTCTGAATGTATGGGCCACACACTTGGGAAAGAATCAGCTGGACAGAATGCTGTCCCCATGCACTGCCCTTTGCAGAATACCATTCTCTGTTATGTTGTTGTTTATTTATTATCCTTTTAATGCATTATTGCACTCAAACAAGATGTACTTATATAACAGGACAGAAAAATAATTTGTGGAGTAGTAGATGGAAGTTAAAACACACTGCTCTCTATGGTAGACAATACTTAGTTAGAAACCTAAAAGAGAAGTCCCGGAAAATGTAATTTTCCCTATTTTTTTCCTCGTCCTAATCTTTTCTGTTTCTTCTCTGTACATGGCGTATTTAATCAGATCCGTCAGCCTGAAGATTCCTGCATCTTTAGATATCCCTTGTTGGAAGAAATTAATGTAAATCTAGCCGGGCCCTGATTTGAGCAGGGAATTATCTTAAAACTGGCTTTGAATGACAGTCATGTTTGACTTTTTTCTTACTTAGAAATATTAATATACCTATCATACTAAAAAGCTTTTGAGAGTGAATTAGAAATCATCCTGTTTCTCAAGGGGGGCACTTTAATTACCTGTATACACAACAGTGAGAAAACAATAAAATAATTATTGTTTAGGAAAAAAATATTACTATTGTGTCCAAATACAAGTTAGTATAATACTTCAATCATTTATGATTATTTCCGAGACCTGTTTACATAACAAATGTTTACATGCAAACATGATCAAATCCGTACTATGACATATGGTGCAATGTTTTTAATGGAACATGACGATTAGATGACTGAAAGAGGTGCAGGCTGGTATTTGATAATATTATTAGGAAGTGGATTTGCTTTCCTTACTGTGTGCCTCCTGTCTTCTCTGAAGTGTTGGATATAAGATTCAGGACCATTACTGTAAGGTGCTGGTGTTCATTCTTCCTGTTCAAATGAATAGGTGTTAAATTTAGTTTTGGTGTCTGAAGGTTTCTTTGATAACCAGCTGAAAAACTGGGTGTACCCAGCAAAGTCCACCCTATCCAGATGCCTCTCAAGCACCTTTAGCATGGCTCAGAGAAATAACTGAGCTGTCAACAGCCACGAGGTGGGTGGAATCACTTGGCTATGAGGTTTTAAGTCCCTTCTGAATGTTTGGTGTTACGTCAGAGAGGCGAGATCTTCCCCTGCTCAGTACATCTCAAACAGGAGGGTCCTACCACCACCCTCAATCACATGGCTTAGCCACGGCTGTCTCAGGAGCACCAGGAGAGAAGCAGAAACTCTCTGGTCTGCAGGAGCTGGGTGGAGACCTGCAGTGGGAAAAGGGTGTCCACCCAGGGAACAACCACAGCACTGCAAGAGATCCCAGGAGCAATACGGAAAGAGCAATGGTGAGGCAGGGCTCAGTCAGGTTTCATGAAAAGTTGTAAAATGCTTTGAAAATTAAACTTACTAGATATATTTCCTTTGTTATTGTGCTATATTCCTGCATAGATAGATATATGTGGGTGAAGTATGGATATATATTAGTCGCCTTGTTTGTGTGGGAACTCTGAATCTTAAAATTAATGTGTATAACAGGTTATGTTCAGAGAAATTGACATTAGTAGCTGCAAGAAGCATATATGTAATTCTTTATAAATATAAATTCTACTTTTCTTAATACCCATAAAACTCTGCTGTACTGTGGGCAAGACTCCAAATGCTATATTTCTGTAGAGCGGCTACTGAAATCAGCTACTGTTCATTTAAAGTATCATTTGGAAACCAGGTTTTCATGGAAATATGGAAACTTAATTGGGAACAAAAATTAAATCCATATACTTTGTAAAATATTGTAACGAATCTAGATCCTGCAGATAGCGGATAACATGGCTGTGGTGAAACTTTTCAAACAAGACCAAACAGGTGGGGTCCAAAGTCCCCAGTTAGGATTATAAATAATCACCTTGATTTCTAAAAACTCCTGCAGAAGAGAGTAATTGACTGATGGGTACTAGACCTGGGTAAGCATCTTTCAAAGATACATTACACTTATTTCAGACGTAGGACTCCAGAAGGACTTGGGTCTTGCAGCATTATAGTGTTGCAGGAGTCAACTTTGAGCAGTCAGGGGAAGCTCGGAGCTATATGCCTGGATATGTATAAATTATACGTTGATAATTACATGTCTGTGGTATATAGGAAGAATTAGGTGCCCAAGAAGGAGATCCACTGATGTCTTCAGTATGAGCATGAAAATTGTTACGATATTCTTATGCCCCGCGTCCTGTTAAAATTGCAAGAAAGGACATTTATCTGCACAAGTCATGTTTTATATCTATTTTTTCCATCACCTAATGGTTAGTCTTCATTCAATATGTGAAAAACCTGGGATCAACTCCCTTTGACAGCCTGATGACATGGTACATGCATTTCTCAATTTCTCATGAAGCAGCTTTTCTATTTTATGAAGACTAAATAACTATTTGTATTCAAGGGAGAGGAAGCATGACATTTTGCCCCCCGGATAGAGCGCTAGCTTTGGGTATAGAGCACACATTAAGAATTGTACCACCTGTATTAAATAGTACTTGGAGCAAGGGCTGAAATTTATGTAACTTCCCAGCA
>NW_008825150.1:3601783-3617286 GCF_000699105.1 Pygoscelis adeliae
TGTTTGTAATGTATATATCATATCACACACAGTCTCTGCCTTTGGTTTCGTCAAATGGCTATTTCTGTATGTCATGCACAGTGGAACAGTTGGAAGGACTGCAAAGTTCCAATAGCCTTGTGTTTAAAAGCATTAACATGGAAAACATGGCAGGTTCAAAGCTCTGTGGACAGAAAAAACACTTTTTTCTTGTTCATCACACAAACACTGTGCTAGCTGCTGGGTAAGAGGGAGGTGTTTTTATCAGCTCTTAATTCAGGGGACTGAAAGGTGGGTATGCTTTGCTATTAGAGCTGTTTGTAAGAAAAAGGTGATGGAAAACCTAGTATATGACTTTCAACAAGGGCTAGACATGGAGCTGAAAAGGGGACCACAAGAAGGAATGAGTATACCCTGCCTAAACTTGTTCATAGTTAGACTAGCAGTTGAGATCTAATCAAATTTAGTAGTAGCTGCAAATCTTTTCCAGCTAGTTTCGTATGGCACATACACAGACAGACAGACCAGGGTACTGTTTGAAGGAAGACCTGGAGGAGGGCTAAAGGCATAGGAATGAAAAAAGAAATCCTCACTGAGCAAAAACTGTGTGGGTGGGTGTGAGAGGGGAGGGGAAATTATTTTCATTTTTCAACCTTGTTTTGCAACTAGACAGAAAACTCCATTTTATTTTTTTTTTAGAACACAGTCTAATTTTCTCTCATGATAGGAGGACATGCATTAAATCATTTTAATGAGCAGTTGCTTAAAGGAAACATAATCAGGGAGATTAGGGTTTTCTGTACTTTTTCAGCTTTTTATGTCTATCTACATGTGTGAGAATTTTCAGGAATTAATCATTTAGTTTAAAAAATGCTTTGGGCTTTTAAAGTAATTCTTTTTTTAAGAATTGATGTAACCACATATTTTTCCATTCATGGTTCAGAAATAGGATTTGCTTCCCTGTTTTTTATCTGTCAAAGTCAGTAGAAATCGTAAGGTATTTATGACATAGTAACCAACTTATTGCTCTGTGAAACACAGTGTTGAAAATGTGGGTGTAAAATGTTCAGCTATTTCATGACTTCCTAGAGCTCTCTGCATGGAACACATCTGTGTAGTATTTTGAGAGTTTTAGCTCTATATGTCTATTTACCTCAATATAGAAATATTTAAGCGAAAGTTCAGCTGGTGTCTCCAAGTCTAATGATGGTTTAGGCCATTGTTATAGTGACTGAAAGGAAAATACAGAACCATTTTGAAGGATCTGAACACCAACCCAGAACATCCTAATCGGAAAAGAAATACCATGGAAAAGCAGGTTTTTATTCTTACAATTATGAAATTAATATTTGGAATATGTCAGAATTTTTCCCATGTTTTTGTTATTGCCATCAATAGTTTCAGCCTAGCCAAATCAGCCATTCCTAATAAAGAACAAAGGCACATAGTAAATTCCTGACCAAGAGCACAAACATCTGCTACTCAGTTGCAAGTACAGCAGGCTGACATGGAGGACAAAATGCTGGAAATAGGGAATATGGGTCCGGAACCTGCCATTATGAAGAAAGATAATTAAAAGATCATATGAAAGCACAATGGACAAGAGGATATACTGGAAATTAAGAATAAAGCCTAGTGCAAAATACTTAATAATTAAATTTTTCTTTTCAGTCTTCCCCAGGAAGTGTCAAACAGTTATTTTGTCTATGTTTTTCTGCTTATATCCTCTTTCCTCTTTTCCTTTTATCACAAAAAAATTCTTTAAAAAGTACTTAGAAACAGAGAAGTCAAAGTTCATGCTTAGAAATAAGGGCATGTGGAGGAGCGTCCGCTTTTCTCTGCTGCAAAGGGTTTTCAGAAAACGTCGCCCATGCGTGTGCTTGTTTACACTGTACAAATGGTAAGGCATTTCTCAGAGGAATGCGGCAAGCAGCATTTTTGAAAGCAATCGGGAAATTCTTGCTGATGTGGGAGTCGCCAACACTCTCCCCAGCTAATGAAAAACCCGAGATCAGGATTAAATGCGAAAGAGAAGTGTCTGCTAACTGATTTTCATTATGTACGGAATAGGAAGCGTTAGAGGTAGAGCTGTGGCTCCCTCCTGAAAGGCCGGACACTGCTGGTGCTCAGGCTGCTGGTGCATTGCTATCATCTCCCAGCTACGGGGAACCGTCTTCAGTCTTCCTTGCAGTAATTGCTCTTCTGGTGTCTCCTGCGCTCACAATTTGCTGCTTATTCTCCTCACTCACTCATTGATTTTCTTTTCAGTTTCTGCTCGGGCGGCTTGCTGTAGCTTTGCACACCCAGTCGTGGTTACTTTGATATTTAAAACCCAGCCGAGGGAAGCAAGGCTGTGCTCGCGAGTGCTGCTGCTGGCACGCCAAATGCTGCAGTGCACCGAGTGAGGACTTTCTACACTGCAGGCGTAACTGAGAGCAATTTATTCTTGCAGAGGGGATGCCATTGCCCACATCCTACAAACATTTCTGCTTGGGAGTATTTCTAGTAATTTAGTTATGAGCCCTGACCTCTGGTTCCCTAGGAGGGAGGTACCTTTGCTGCCCAGCAGCAAGAGCTGGGATGATGCTGAGTATTCTGGAGTGCCATCTGCTGGCACTGTATCCTCTTGCTGTTTACATGAGGAATGATGCCCCTGTGACAAGAGATGGACGGGGGGTAAGTACCAGTAAGCATGAACTATCAGGACACTGTAAACTGCTCTACCCCAGGGCAGGGACTGAGCTATCACGATAATCAATGATCCATAATTGCCTTCCAGTCCTCCTCCTTCCCGCTACAGCAAAAGCGAGCAAGGCAGACCGGAGAGGCCGGGGCCTGCATTTTGCCTAACTTTATGTTACAAACATTACTTACATTAACATTATAAGCATTGCAAGTCTGTACTTTCACCAGACATTTCTGTTTGACATGACACGTTTACGAACAGTTTGGTTTCTCCAGCTTCATTCAGAGCTCTGATTTGAAGGGATTGAATCTATATTTCCTTTCCATTTCTATGGAAACAGCTAACCCTCTTCTAATATAGCTGTTTTGTAACTGCTGGGCCTGATTTCCTTCTCTTGTGGGCTGTTTTTAAGCCAGTATTGCGCTGTCGATCCCACCTGAGTTACCTGAAGCTGAGAATTATAATTGAGAGCATTCAGATCTGCTGCTCTCCCAGCACATTGCAATGAAAGGCACTTACATGCAAAATGTAAGCAGGTTTGGAGCAGATATTGTAAAACATCTCTTACCATCCATCATTTTATTTTGATAGCCCTAGTTCTAACTCCAGAGCTAGAACAGCCACAAATTTCCATTATGTGGCTCACACCGACCTGCCAACTGTGAAGAATCAGCTTTTTTGTATTCATTAGGAATACGGAGTTAGATTTGGTTTTCCTCCAAAAGCTTCAGAATAGAGGATCAGAATTGCATTTGGGTTTGGGTTTTTTTCCCATTTGCGTTAAAACACATAATGTTCTGTGTTTCAAAATTAAAAGGTGTTCATGATTGTTCATCCTCTTATGCACTGGCCTGGAACAGAAGCGGGAGAGGTCATTGGTATGTACACCTGACTGTGGGAGAATTTGTTCTTTGGCACATTTGTACTATGTGCCTTCCTCAGAAAAACACAATAGTTTCTCCTGGGGCTTACCATCTTTATTACATTTGATGCTGAAATGAGGCTGATGTCAAATGGGTTTGATCCTCATATCAGGCGGTTGTGGCCTCCAGAGAAATCCTGAATGATGCACAGAGAGCTGGCTGGTCATATGATAACACCTTTCATGTTTCTAATGAGTGAAACCATGTGAAAAGTTAGGCAAAAGGTGAGTACTTCCCTAAAATGGATTTTCTGTATTATTTGGTCATTCGGAGGCTGGATAGAAAGGTATCCCACACAGCTGCGTAACAGTCAGAGCAGGAGTGACCACTACCTCCATAGGCTTCTTGCAGCTCGTGCTCATCATCTCCCGCTCTCCCTGGTTCAGAGGACTTCTGACTGAGCTGGCGACAGCAGCTAGCGAGCCTGCACACATTTAGCTCTTGGGAACACTCCTCTTCCTCTTGCTGTGGCTGTGAAAAGAGCTAAAATATGTACGCATGAGGCAGGCTTTGTATTTTCACTGTGGCTGGCACCATGAGGCAAGTTATTTCTGAGTCGTATTTGCACGATTCCCTGATGGGTTAAGTAGACACTTTGGTTCTTATTGATTCTTGCTCTCCTGAATTGAATCAACCCATGGGCCAGTTCTTCTCTGTTCTACTTTAATTTTATGGTAGTAAATATATTTGCTAGTTTACCAGGCACAGTAGCTTAAAAACAGAGCAGTATTATGGAAAAACTGTTCTTGACCTGTAGCTTATAATATTTTGTCTGAAGAGCTAAAACACACACAACACTAAAAAGAGACTGTTTATATGCTAAATAAACCAAAGGGAAAAATAAGAACAAAATATTTAAACATATACTGAAGCATATGAAATATATATAATTTCACATTTTCAGCTAAATTATACTGTAGAGATACTGACAAATCCATTGCTAGAGGATAAAAGTTGGGGTTGTGGTAATATGACCAAAAAAGAAAAGGCATAAGAATCTATGCCTTATCCAGCTTGGGGAAGCAGGGGGTGTTTGGTTTTGTTGTTGTTTTGGGAGTTGTTTATTTATTTACTTATTTATTATTTAATTTTTATTTATTTATTTATTATATTGTCCCTAGAGTACTGTCATATTCACTTCCTCTGAATATATAGTGGATATATTTGCGAAGAGATCTGACAAGGTTGATATTTGCATTGGGCAACTTTGAAACTCTCAGCGTAAACCCACTTATTAATGAAACATATGTGCCTGGTGTTATACTCTCTGTTGTTATTCACATGGAGGTTTTGGGTCTGCGTGAGATCACCTTCCTAGCTGGGGGGTACTCTCTAAACAGGCATTTGCCTGGGAAAATATGCAGAGGTGCAGTCAGACCATCTGCTTTTCTGATTAAACCGACATGGGAGATTCATGCTGTGGGCCAGGTAGCAGGGGCACAGTTTACATATTGCGATGTATACGGCTCCTCTGAGGCCACAGGAGGAGGAAGAGAGTTGCTGTGCATGGACCCTAGTAGAAAATGGCATTCAGGAGGCCTTCTCTGAGTGCAGGGCCCCGGTCAAGGTGTCTCGGTCCCAGCTACTGCACAGGGATGTAGACTGTCCTGCTGTACCTCTCCGTGCTTATTCATACAGCATAAATGTCAGATGCTGGCTTGGCGGGCGGCTCGTGGTGCTAGTGTCAGGCATGCATCAAGGTGATGTCCTGTGAGGGACAGTATGGAAATCATCAGGTGCAAATTAGGTTATTCTTTAAGTTAATCTCATCACTGTGTCAACATCATAGGGGCATGCCCTAGTACCACTTCAGTTTTGGACTCTGGAAAGTGGGCAACCTTTTCCTTGGTGGGGGAAAAAAAAAATCGAGGCACCTGTGTGACACCGAGTTTCTCTTGCAAAAGCTGGGTCAAACACACACAACAGGCTTGAATCCATGACCATATATATCCCAAGTGCACTTGTGTTGGTGCTACAATGATAAAATATAAAAGCGGCACAAGACAGCTTCCAATAAAAGGTTATCACTGCAATTCAGAAAAATTGTGTTTAGAGATTTAGAAATCCATTTCTAAGGTCTATAAGTCTTTCTGCCTTGAGCCTATCTTTTCCATTTTATCTCAGTCTCTTAATTGTAGTTCAGGTTTAGTGCTAAGATGTCAACAGTACATGGAGGGGCCAGTAAAATCTCTCACAGAACTGACCATTTATTGTTTTTAAGCTGTATAAGACGGCCTGTATTATTTAAATGCCTGTCCTTTGTTTTTACTTTGCAGAAATTAGGAAGAACTCTTTCTCTTTAGGGCAGCACAAATATAGGTTGTGTGAGTTTTAGTGCCAGCAGTTTTCTGGCCGTTGGAAGGGCCCACCCCATAGGTGAGAGTCTCAACTTCTCCTGTCATTGCACATGATAATTTTTTTAGGTTTTTGGTTCCTTCAAGTGAAAGGTCTTAAGTCAAATACAGTGGGATGTTTGGTGCGTAGTGGTACAGAAGATAGAGGGGACGTCCTTGGGTGCCCTTCTGGCCTTAGTGACAATGACACGCTTGCCTGAGATTATGCAGGACTGGACTCAGTGACCCATGTTGTCTCTTCCAGTGTTAGTTAAGCTGCCATATAATTTCAGGAACTGAAATGTAATTTAGTACAGTGATTCCCATGCTGTGATGTGTGAAACAATTGCACCTGCAAGGCAAAGAAAATGCTCGGTGATACGGAGAGTTGTGACTGTGGACATGGTCCTTTGCTTCAGATGGTCTGAGAGTCTGTGGCTGATTGACAGGGAACCTTGGATAAATACAAAAGCTGCATGTGATTTTTTAGGCCAGATCCTAAGATCTCATAAATTGCCAATATCCTCAGGATGTGACCCTTTGTCATCTGTATAAATAACGTGTAAATATATGGAAGATATATCCATAGTTGGTCTAAATCTGCCTACATCTTAAATAACCTAATAATTGCCTAGTGTTCATGCATCACACAGCTTCAGAAATCAAACAATCAGCAGTCAGGAGACAGAGTTAAGCTTGAAAACACAATTGCATGTGTTCTTCCTATAGAGCCTTTCTGTGTAGCATTATAAATAATTGCTTACTCTCAGTTAATATCTAATTTAATGCAAAATGGAACTTCTTATGCACGCTGGCATAGAACAATGTTCAGTGTGCCTCTGTGATTTCACTGGTTTGTAGGAGTAAAGGCATGACTTCAGCTTGTTTAGATAACAAAAGGTGATGTAGCTCAGTTATAATGGTAACACACTATAGCTCAGGGGAGGCTGCGCCCTCGAAGCTCCAGAGCCTGGACCTGCAGTAAGGAGTTGGTTTCATGCATGACATTTCAAGGAGATCTAGAGCTCATCTGAAAATATCTGACTTTGAGAGAGATCTCTCCAAGTGACTTCCTCCTTTTCTTCCAAATATGTCCAGACTTTGGTGAATTCCCAGACTAGGGTCTTCATTGTGTCACTGTGGATCCATGTTAGGAATGTGTTTCTTATGTCTGCTTTCTTCCTTTCATACATTGCCAGGTGGTTGTTTTTTTTCTCTTCATAATTTGAACAAGAAAGACAGACCATTATGCAAAAGCTTACTTGGAAAAATAAAATGCCTTGAACTAGTACAGCTGCTTTGCTATAAATAAAGTTAAATATACTGGGGTTTTAACCTAGTTTTTTCATTAGGTTAGATTTGGAATAGCCTCACTAGGTGCAAGCCCGGTGCATAATATCCCTGAAGAACTTACGTTTTATGTGTATTTCAGTTCTTGTGAGCAGAACGCAGGAACAGTTTGTTATGAACTGTTATTTATAAATCACAACTTCAGGCACACAGAAGATAGGCACTCCGTTGTATATAAGCAGTGCAAACACTGAGCAAAACAGAGATGGACCTTCAGCAATGTGTTACATCTGAATATCCCACAGATCTGAGAGATTGTGATCTGCTTAGATCTAAAATCTTGAAGGACTGTGTGATATGAAACAATAACTACTTTTCACTTTTTAGTCGCTTTTCAGTAATAAATGTTTCTGATACATGATTTTTCTTCTTTGTCCAGAACATATGAAATAATTTGGCATAAATAATAATCAGGCATAATGAGACGTCTGGCATTTTGAAATGGATTCTGATTCCTGGTAAAGCAGAAAATCATGAGTAAAACAATTAATAAATGTCATTCCTTACTTTCTAGCACAATAAAAGGAAAACAAATTAAGACAAACTGTATAAGCTTTTAAATGCGTATATCCGTGTGGCAAAATGTAGCATAAAGATCATATCTCTTCTGCCTGCAGTGTTTTAACTAAATGAAGCACGTCAACTTTTCTTTAGAAAAATAAGTACAGATTGCACAAAAATAAGATGAAAATAGATGGCTTCATCTGTAGAGTTTCTTGCTTCCTGATTTAAAGAGTGATGATAAGAGGTAGTGAAAGCTTGTTGGAAATTTTTACTTAAGCAGGGACACACTGAGACTGACTCACAGTTTGAAGCTTGTCCAGCACTTGTAGCTGACCCACTACTGTCTGATGCACGAGGTGAAATTCAAAGGTTCCAACATTGTGGGACTGGGGGACTTGGAGGTGTGTGAGAAGATTGAGATCTAGAGCAGAGCTGTTGAGCTTTGTTGCACATGCAGGCAGAAATAGTCCTCAAAATTCAAGAGAGCAGATGTTACCCATGGGATTATGACCTTTACCCTGACGTTCAGGTTTTCTCTGTTTACACCGGGGATAAGCTAGAATAAATATATTTACTTCAGATTGCCTGGGGCCCAAATGGTCTAAAAATATTGAAGCTCACTGCAGCATCTCAGCAGTGAGTTTATTTGAACAGAATCAGCATTATTTTTATAGAACACAAAAATATTTTACGTACTTACAACTAACGGAGTTTGTTATTAAAAAACCATCCTCAGCTCTCCTCCAAACTATGTAGCCTTGTGCATGGAGAAATACTTATCATCAACTAAAACCTTGAAACAGTTTCTTTCCAGCTTTTAAAACACCCTTGAAAAGCTCTGAGGAACGAAAAAAAAAAATCCAGTTACTAGCCAAGCATGGAGCAAAAATTTTAGTTTGAGTATCAGTGACATACAGTGTCAGTAGTCCCTGAGCTCTCATAATCAGGTATCTGGTACAGCAGAGACATTCCCACTCAATACTCCATAATACTTCAAGTATTTTCCTTCTAGACCTGACCAAGCCCTTAAGAAAGTACAAGACCTTGAAGGCTCTCAGCACCTTTGCCTCTTGGACTCCAGGCATAGGGCATCAATCCTGGGAAAGTCAGCCCTTCGTTAGCAGGAGGCTGACAGGGTGCTGCTCACTTGTCCAACTTTATTATTCATTCTTCAGAATATGTCCAATCTCCTTGTTATTTTTCTTTCATTGCTTGTTGCTCCTGGAGCCTGAAGGCATGACATTCAGAGAGCACTTATTTTTATATCCCTGGTTGCAGTCTCAGTGGCCGCCTTCCCTACCTGCTGGTGAGGGTCTGGTGTGGCTTTTCAGAACATAGCATGTTTCAGCAGCATGTTTTTCTTTGTTTTTCTTACTCATTTCAGACTGGTACAGATGGATGAAGAAAAAGTCCTGTAAGAAAGGAAAAAAAGTATTGTGATAAAACATAGGCAATCGGGTTAATAGGATGGTCAATGAAGGAGGGTCCTTAGGCAAATTCCTTATGTTATGAATGACCTTCAAGTTTGGGGGTCTCTGATGTGAGAAATCTTGGACATGGTGTACAAGGAAGCCAAATGCTCTTTTCTTTAGCTGAAAGCGATGGAAGATTCAGGCGCATAGCATTTTTCGATGAAGTAATGGGTAAATGAAATTGATTGACCAAGTTTTATTACATTCAGATTAGAGGAACAATTTTGACTTGACCTGTCTGTACCTGAGTTTTCCAACCAAAAAGGGAGAGGTAATCATCTTTCTCTATCCTGCACAAGTGGTCTAAGGCTGAATGTGCTCATTTGTGTGAAATGAGGCTCGGCTGCATTGTGTTTGAAGCACCATGGAAAGACCTGTGCCTATGGACAGTAGAATCATAGAATCATAGAATCATAGAATCATTAAAGGTTGGAAGAGACCTCCAAGATCATCGAGTCCAACCATCAACCCAACAACACCATACCCACTAAACCATGTCCCTAAGCGCCTCATCTACCCGTCTTTTAAATACTTCCAGGGATGGTGACTCAACCACTTCCCTGGGCAGCCTGTTCCAATGTTTAACTACTCTTTCAGTAAAGAAATTTTTCCTTACATCCAATCTAAACCTCCCCTGGCGCAACTTGAGGCCATTTCCTCTCGTCCTTTCGCCAGTTACTTGGGAGAAGAGACCAACACCCACCTCGCTACAACCTCCTTTCAGGGAGTTGTAGAGAGCGATGAGGTCTCCCCTCAGCCTCCTTTTCTCCAGGCTAAACAACCCCAGCTCCCTCAGCCGCTCCTCATAAGGCTTGTTCTCCAGACCCCTCACCAGCCTCGTTGCCCTTCTCTGGACTCGTTCCAACACCTCAACATCCTTCTTGTAGTGAGGGGCCCAAAACTGAACACAGTATTCGAGGTGCGGCCGCACCAGTGCCGAGTACAGGGGCACTATCACTTCCCTGCTCCTGCTGGCCACACTATTTCTGATAGTAAATGCAGTAAATGCATTTCTAAGCAGCTGTTAGTCAAGGACAGCATTTCTACTTCTCTGTGCCAACCTTTCAATAGCTTTGTAAATATGAAAAGAGGGTTGTGGTCTACTTGTGTGGTATTGTTACGCATTTTGTTCATGTTGCATTTCAAGCAACATTGAACATAAACATTTTTTACATTTTTTTGTCAGTAATTTTTCCTTGTGGTAAATTCTTAGACTCTGACATATTTTGAGCTTGCCTTTAGCGATCTGTACACATGTTTCTTATTAGGATCTCCCTTCTTACATCATTTATTATAACACTGTTTTGCCAAATGTTTGAATTAGGAAAGGCATGCCATTTTGACGTTATTCAGGGTTTCTTGCAGGGAAGCAAGGTAAGGTATAGATGACACTCTGTTTTGAGCCCATAAGCACAGACGTTTCTGATTAGGGTTTTCAGCAGCTTATAAAACCAAATGGGATTTGATAGAAACTAGCTATAAAGGAAGTTTTGCAAAACTTCTTAGAAAGATTTGAATCCTTAATTTGTATGTATTCCCAGCTGAAGTTTCATTGTGTAAATGGGGAGCTATTGCATAACCAACAAACTCCAATTCTGATTTCAGAGAAACATAATAAAGTGAAAATAAATTACATGGTAATAATTGTTTTGGAGTGCAGGGCTAGTGCAACTTCCAGGGAGAAAAACAAAAGCTCTGATTCACTATGGTATTACTCCATTTTTATACTGATTTATCTGTATTGCATTCAAGGAAAAACACTGGCAAAAAAATTAGAATAAAGGCAAAGATGACTCAGGTCCCCACAGTGGTGGTTTATTTCTTATTATAACAAAGCACATACAAGGAACCTATAAAAAAATGAGTGCACCTCATTCGCTTGACATTTTCCAGTGATAAAGTCACCATCCATCTGCACATATTTTCTTTTTAATATATGGTAGTTTGTTCAATTGTACCCATCAGCACAATATCTAGGTAACAGTGTCCCACAGAGAGGCAGGAAAATATTATTACTCCATTATGGACTGAGGCAGAGAAAGATTTAGAGACTCGTTCAAATTCAGGCAGGAGGAGTAAGGCAGAGACCACATCTACTATTTCCCAATCTAGTGCCTTAACACAGGGTTTCTGGTTTGCCTGATTTCTTAAAGATGGCCTTCCCCCATACTTATGGGACCAATGGACCACTGCTTCTCCCTGTTCATCCAAGCACATTGCGGTTGTTCATTCATTTTAATGTATATGTCTTCCATGAGCCGCATGCTAGTTCTTTGCAGTGCCCACCATGAAAAACTACCCATGTTAAGTCTAACCTTAATTTCAGGGTTGCTTATTCCGTGCCTATGCTATAAGAAACAGTTAGAACAGATGAGTAAAGATGAAAGGGATTGAAAAGGCTTCTCAGTTTGCTTGCTTTGTGCACTGCCAGGGTGTTCTCTGCCATTACCCCTCCTGTCCTGCTAGTCAGACTCAATGGCTGCTCAAGGAATGGGAGTAGAGCAGGATCCCTCACTCTGGAAGCTGTAGTGCTTGAAGCTGCATTTTGTAAGCATCTAAAACTATTATTTTGTTAATCATGTCACTATTCATTGAATGTTTAGCACAGACAAGTTTTTATTACTGTTTCTATGTTCCAGCTTCCACATGCTTTACTTCCCTTTCCAAACAGGAGGTATTCAGCTCCCTCTAGCTCTGCATGCCCACTATATCCTTTCCAATGCCGGTTGCTAACTGCCTGTCATATACAGGTGTTACCCACCCAATAAAACAAATCCCGCTCTCCTAGCTTGAGACAGGCCTCTCAGCTGGTCCCATTTCCATCCTTCTCTCCGCAGGTTTCCAGAGAAGTCTGCTAAGGGCAGTATCCCAGTAGAGCAGGAGGGACACGCAGCAATGTGCTTAATCAGCTCTGGGAAACTGTACCCAAAACAACTCCTGATGAGATCTTCAAAAGGAGAATATTTTTGAGGAAAAGCAGTGTGAAATGTCAGATGAGGAAAGAAATACATAAGGTGATCATTGGGAGAAATCAATAGATTCATCTCTCATGGCTCATCTTTCCAATTAAAGACGTTGTCCTTTTGTTGTGCCTTCTCTTTATGGAGAGTCTGGTATTGGTATTGAAGATTAAACCAGTGCTGGTTTTGGAAAGGCTCAGATTTTCAATCTGGTCACCCAACACTAGTATTTATTTGCTCTGCTGAGAGAGAGTATTGAAAAGAGATATACCTCTATTTTCAGACCTGTGTACAGACGATGTCCCCAAAACTTTGCTATATTATCAGATTCCAGAACATACTTTGCTTTGTTTCTGTCCAGAGGGTCACTTTGCGGTTACAGGCTATCACCATACTAGAAATGCACTGATTTTTGCCATTATTTCCATGAAGATGAATACAGCAATATCATTAATAATAATAATAATAATAATAATAATTTTAAAAAATAGTTATTCTTACAGTTTCCCAGAGGTTTGTGTCTAATCTGGTCCAACTGTTGTCAAAATCTGTATGTTATGTGATACTGAGTGCTTTGTTGAATTTAAAAAAAATTACCAGAAGAAGGCTAGGGGACCACAGAGGCTGTTCCTGGGGGAGTCCAGTGGAAGGTCTGCCCTTGTGCCAGGGAGGCGGGGACTCCCCAGCAACTTCTTAGCAACAAAATCACTGTTAGTTCTCTTCACAGCAAAGTTAATGAGGGAATCGGTTTCACTGAGCAGCTGCCGTGTCTAGGGAGCTGCTGGTTTGGCATAAAGTTTGTACTGATTTGCTGCTTCATTTGATTCAAACCAAAATCACATTTCTGGAAAAATAAGTCTGCAAACTGGAAACTTGTTTTGTATCCAGATTTACTCTGTATTTTTTGAAAATTTAGGTTTTTTAGGTCCTTAAGTAGGATTAAAATTATGCAATAATATACGTAGCCAAATATGAAAACGTAACTAACTAAATAATAAATTGCTATAGTTTACAAGAAAAGCCAGTACCACAAATCTACAAATAGGATACACATCAAAAATCTGGGTATTAAAAATGGTAGTTTGGGGGACTTCTGAGCCTCTTTTCTGGGCCCATACATTTCCAAACTTTCCAGTAACATTGTAAGGAGTAGGAAATGTCCATTTAAAAAAAGAAAGAAAAAAAAATTCCTGAGGATTTAGGAAAAATGCCAAAATTTGTGAGGTTGTGATAAAGGCATGGGTGTTAGCAACATCGAGAGCAAGAATAACTTTCTGCAAGCATTGCAAACACTGCTCTTCTGACAAAGGCAATGTGATATATCTTGAGGAATAGTCCCCTTTACTATGCTCACGTGCCGCACTGACATTTCTAAAATTTCCTAATTTGCATTGTGCCCACTGTTTTGACACAATACTAGCTTTGTACCTCATTGTTTTTAATTGTGCAAAGTAAAATTATCCACATGCAAAGTAAAATTTAACTATACGGTATAAATAAATGCTATATAATGTTGTTTATACATGTAAGTAGAAATTGCATTAGCTCTTTATAAACTGGCAGGCATGATAAAATATAATAAGCAAATAGTGATTGTGTATTGTGTGTTTCTCAGATACCAGTGATCAGATGGAGAAATTGAACCACTGCTGAAGATGTCTTACACCCAAGCTAGGCTTTGACATCTATATTTTACAACACTAATGCTTAAAATGGGCATTCCTAATGTTTGATGCATGAGGAAATATGGCACATAATCCAATAGCATGTGCCTGGTCCCAGCTCTGCTGGAACTTTAATCAGTACAAATCTGGTGCCTGTTTGTGGATGGGCTTTCTCCTTTCGGTGTGGTGTCTGCATCTAGGTAGGTCCTTGTCCTAGAGCAACATATATTAGCCAGAAAGAAAATATCCTTCAGAAAAAGGTCCTGTACCCATGCCCAGGACATGGTGCAGTTCTTCAAGGCTTTTCCATTGTTTTCTCCAGCCTTGTCACTAAAGAGTAAACTGACGAGTATAATTATTCTGGAAGATCAACTATAGTTTAATTTGTTTTGAAGCAATTTAGCATTATGAACATTATTCCGGAAAAGTAAGGTCTGGAAATGGATGTTCACATAGAGAAGCTACTCTGGAATAGTGGTCACAGAGCAGCTTATTTCATGGTGGTAGCTATGGCAGTTAGCATCCCTTGTCAGAAAAGACTCTATGAGCATGCATTACCTGAACTTTCTTAGTGAGTCATATAGCAGCCAGACAGTCCTTGACTGGGTACCTCACTCTGCCGATCCCTCATGAAATTTTTTATTGGAATAGCCCACAACTTGTTGCTTCTTAATTTTTGTGGAAGCTTTTGGGAAAAGGAACCTAACTCTCATCTGGATGCCCTTATTTGGCTTTCTGTGGAAGTCTCCAAAAAATGCTGTATTGTATTTATGTGTCTACAGTTGGAGCTTGCACTTTCTCTTCAATGCAGCTCAGGAAGCTGTATATTGTGTAACTAGTAATAAGTCATTTCCTAGACAAAATTATAAGTCAGGATCTGTTAGGTGGATCCCAGAATTCTATAGCTTTTTATTTATCTAGAAAGCTAAACATGAAATGTATTGTTGTGTGTTGCAGAACTTTCTATAAACCTATTAATGCAACGGTCTACTTGGATTTCCCATATTCCAAAAATAAACTCCTTCAGGGCTGAACTTGGCTCATATACCTAAATAAGAATCTTCATGGAAGCAGCCTAATCCTTTTACAATCCAGCCTCATGGGAAAAGCTCAGCTGAAGTCAATGGGAAAGACTCAGCCTATTGGCATCAGTTGGAGGTATGTGGATCCATCTCGGGGATATGAGATGAATTCTAGTTCTAACCAGGCACATAAGATCATCAAACTAAGCTGTTGGTTAAAGAAATGTGGGTGTTTTCAGTTGTAGCACTAAAGGGTGAAATTTAGTTTAAATAAATACAATTTGTATTTTACATCTGAAGGTTTGCTTCATTACTTGGCCATTTTAGTGTTGGACTTGATGCTAGAGACCATAATAGTGTGGACAATGAAGGGAATAAAATCCTAAAATCCTTACACTTCTTTTGAAAATGTATCATACTTTCAAGTGTTTTTGATATCCTTTCCAAAAAAAACATTACTTGTGAAATTCATCCCTTGAAAATGACAGCACAGTTGAGCATTTCTTTGCTGAAATGTTAGTATTCTTTAGCAACTAGGCAACTGGCATATCTTGGATCTCTCCAAGTAGGAATTTGTTTACTTTTTTAGCAAGTAATGTAGTCATTAACA
>NW_008825150.1:3617332-3655810 GCF_000699105.1 Pygoscelis adeliae
ATTAATGCACATTATTATTCACAGCCTCCTGCAGAACTGAAATACTACTGGCTTCTGAAAACTTAAAAACTGTGGGGGAAATGTTAATGTACAGACTAAGAAATGAACACTGAGGTCTGAGGACCTAAGATTCTGCATTGTCCTGTATTTTGCATCAGTGTTGTCTTATACAGTGGATGTGTAACAGTAATGTTGAGATTCAGCAACATGTCACAAGTATTCTGAATTTACTTTTTAGAAACCTTCATGGTAAATCCAAGTGCAAGTGGGAATCAGACCCCTGAAACTTCTGTTATAGAACGGTCCTGGTTTCAGCTGGTATAGGGTTAATTTCCTTCCTAGTAGCTGGTACAGTGCTGTGTTTTGGATTTAGGATGAGAACAATGTTGATAACACACCGATGTTTTAGTTGTTGCTAAGCAGTGCTTACACTAGTCAAGGACTTTTCAGCTTCCCGTGCTCTGCCGGCTGAGAAGGCTGGAGGTGCACAAGAAGCTGGGAGGGGGCACAGCCAGGACAGCTGACCCCAGCTGGCCAAAGGGACATTCCATACCATGTGACGTCATGCTCGGTACATAAACTGGGGGAAGCTGGCCGGGGGGGGCCGCTGCTCGGGGACTGGCTGGGCATCGGTCGGTGGGTGGTGAGCAATTGCATTGTGCATCACTCGCTTTGTATATTCTTTTTTTATTATTGTTATTATTATTACTATTTTATTTTATTTCAACTATTAAGCTGTAAAAAAAAAGATTCTCTGCCCCATCCTACTGGGGGCAGGGGGGAGTGAGTGAGCAGCTGTCTGGTGCTCAGTTGCCGGCTGCAGTTAAACCACGACGAACCAAAGGACAAGTTACACACCCAAATTACACACCCAGTGAGAAAATACAGTTCATCAGGACTGTGTGGATGCAATTAAGATGATTAAGATGGAATTAGTTTAACAGCTATTTTAAAATAATAGATACTTAATAATAGATGGTTTAAAATCTGTTGATAAAAATCTGTATCTGCACAGATGACTGGCAAAACATATGCTTTGCCATTAAAGACTTCTCTCAACTAGAAGGAGAAAATGAACTTTCATTTGCTGCTTTCATAGGTGAGTGGTTTGTCTATTAGACTAATGAATAAATGGGGATGAGGAGAAAGGTAAAAAGATATTGGCAACTTTGCTGCATTTTTTCTTTTTCTTTTGAAGAGGACAGCCTGCTGTTGTGTGTTCTGGTCTGAGAAGATTGTTGTGTTCAAGTTTGACAGGGAATAAAACAAAGCTCCTATCTCTCCATCACAGTGTGACACACTGGAAGCCAGGTGCTAAGGTGCTTGGCAGACTGGTGGTAGTTCAAGATAGGCTCAAAGTAAACCAGCATCTGGAGAAATGTAAGGTAGAATAATGAGGCAAGCCTGAAGTGTAGGTGTCTCCTGGACTGCATTCAGCTCTTCTGTTGCTGTCAAATTTACATTGTTTTGCATGTAATACCTACATTTTGCCTTTGCCATGCTCAGGTGGCCAAGCCCTTCACTGGCTCTGCACCTTGGTTCCTCTTCCCTCCTAATAGCACGTGGTCACCCCTCAATGACAAAAGTGCCTGCAGTTCACCTGATTTTTATGTGCCTCATTCTAGTTGGCTGAAAATCTTTTGTTGTGCACAGCAACCCACTCACCCTGGTTAGGAGTCATCTAGTCAACTTCAGAAACTTAAAAATTAGCTGTTTGTTCTAAACTATCTGTGGAAAGCGGTAAGTGCCTTGAAGGGCTACTTCATTCCTCTCAGACGAATAATGGAGGATGACATGAATGCTGATGTCTCTCCACCTACAAAGTGAATCTAGTTAGGCTGGATATCTAACTTCAGATGGCTAAACATAACAGAAATATCACCTCTATTTGGGAATCTTATCCCTTAAAGACAATATTTCCAATGGCTCAAGAGTCACTTCTCTTCAAACTCAAGAGAAAAAGATACTTCTTCAGGACTATCCATTTTTCTTAGATGCTTTTGCTTTTCTCTAAAGGTAGCTCTAGCTTAGGGTTTTAGCTACATGCTGACATAAAGCTCAAAGTCTGCAAATTATAATATTATTTGGATTCTTTAAAGCTTTAGCCAAAGCAGTGGATTTACATGGCTTGTTATTCTGGTTTTCAGGTGCTTTCCAGAATTCCTCTGAAAAAAAGATCTTACCAGATTTTGGCTGATTCTTTTATCATCCAGGTATGAGCAAGTTATACTGACCCTAAATTCTACATTATAATTGGAAGTATCAGCAAATGAAAAACCTTTCTCTTCATTATCCAGGGTATCTATAGCATTTGATATTTAGAAAACATAGCTGACTATAGAAAATGAAATAATTTGTCATTTTATAGTTTCAGAAATCTTTAGACACCATTGTGAGCCATTTTCAATTTACTAAGAGACTGAAGTTATGTTCTCCACATACAATTGGTAGCAACTGTGACCGTGATAGTGGATTTTCTGCCTCTTTCTTCTCCCATCTGTTTGCCTCCCTCTACCCCCATAATGAACCAGCTGGCCATTAAAATTTGCAGCCAAGTAGAGGAGTAAATTACTTCCCTCTGCTATGGGAAAGGCAAATATACCCGCGAGTTGGTTAATCAGCTTGCATGGCTGTCAATCAGTGTGTCCCGAACTCAGAAGCAGACAACGCATGTGCTACCACCTACTTGAAAAGTCACTAGGGATGCTGAGTGGGAACTTGGGATACAATGTACTTGTTCAGAGAAAAAGGGGCATGTGAGAGACTTATCTACAAAAACTCGCCCTCTGCTGCTCACATTGTTTCTCTCTTTCTAGTGAAAATGAGGGATGAGAAATAGAGCAGCCAGAAATAACAGAACTGTTAGTTCTTGTGTACTTGAAGTTGTGATGGAGAGTGTACGTGAGCACATAATGTCATACACCTGAGAACCAGGAACCAGAGATTAAAATATGTATGACATACTAAAAGGCAATGTATCGTATTAAGTAGAGAAGTGAGGTGAGAATTTTTATTTCAGAACTCTCTATTCTGTTTATCTTTACCATTTTGAAGGGAATCAGAATGTAGAACTGAATTGCTATGGCAGCAGAGTATAAATAAAAGCAGATAACATTACGCTACAGGCATGATCAAGAGTTCAGCTGCAGAAAGCAGACAAGACTGGATTGCCTCTGTCATGTATTTTAGTTTTATAGCAAGACAGGTTAGGAGATCTCAAACCTCATGTTTGACTGGTTATCCCTTTTGTATCAAAATAACCTCGTCACTGAGAGCCATGACATCTTATTTGCCTCAGCTTCAGATATGGGCCAGATTTTGTATTCCTGGAGAGGGTAAGAGTATACATAGTTATTCAACAATAAGACAAAATAGTATGTACAACCATATGTGCAGTTCCTCTTCTGGACAGTAGTCAGGTTAGCTAAATATTTCCTCTGGTTCTACGCTGGAGCCATAGGCATTGATGGGAAACTCTTAAGAGTTACTATGGTCTTCAGGGTATCACAGGATCTCTGGCATGGATGACGTCCTGAAGATACCCGTACACTATGCTCTGCTGTGCTTTGCCATCTTCTTTCTAGAACAAAAGCTTTCAAGTTGCTCAAGGTCAGTCACTTGTTCTTTTGAGTCCCTGTCTGCTGATGTGGCTGCAGACTTGGAAGGTGGTGGAATCTTCAGAGGTTCCTCTCTGAAGGGTTTGTCTTATAACTAGAATACAGATTTGGGAAAGAAACTAGAAGAAGAGACTGTTTGAACTAAAATTCTTTTAGCATCTGTGACCTTAACATTTCTAGAGACTAAATTTATGGCTGCTGGCCTCAGTCTGGCTAACCACTAAATTTTTTCATTGTCCTAGAGTTGAATGTCCTCTTCTACCAATGGAAAAATACTGCTGTATTCTTTAACCTCAAGGGCCTCAACTTAGAGGAAGACAGTATTTTTTTCCACAAGTCATAATATCACAAAAGACATTCTTCTATCAATTCTGTATGTTAGTGCTTATAAGAATGAAAGTATCCATGGCAATAAAGATAAAAGTGCAAGGGAAATTTGACTTTATTGACAAAATAATTTCCATAGTGATCATGCCCTGACAAGATCTATAGAGATAAATACCAGAGACTCCATTGTTTTGTTTACTGTATTTTTTGTTAAATGAAGCCCAGAGGGAATGAAGGGAAGGAATAGAGACTTGAAAACTTAAATACGAATAATCAGTTATTATCAATGCATATTCTGAATAATAAATGCTTTCATGGAATGACCGATAGGTCTGCAAAACTGTCTTCCAAATGTTAATCGCTCAAACCGATTCTGTCACTGGAACGCTTGTATGGTGTGGGGTTTTTTTGTCTTTGTCCACCGTGAATCACAGGTATTAAAGATGAACAAAACCAATTACAATAATCTGCTTCATCTTGAGTCACATCAGGATTGTTTCTTGCAATGTTTTATTTCATAGTTTTTCTAGTGTGCTTGTACCTATCCCTGGAGATGGAGTTTCTATTATTTCCCTTTAAAGACTATTCCACAGTCCAACAGGTCTTATCATTATTAAGACATTTTTTTCTCACATTCAGCCTGAACTCTTCTGTTTGTATCTTCTCATTATTACCTTGTGACATGTCTCCCTCCTTGATATTTATGCACCTCAAGTGTTTAGAGATAGTTATCATGTATCCCCTTATTGGTTTTCGTTTAACACACATATGAATGCAATATATATTAAGTGCAAAAAGTGTATCATAAAAGAACAAATTTTAAACTGAGGAGGAATCGTCTTAGCTCAGCTCAAGCTAAGAGACCTTTTGTACTTGTAGTGGGAGATAATTTAGTTCTCTGAAGTAATTAATGTGATGTTATTAGTGCTTTTAGCCAATGCAGCTACATTATTATGGTGTGGTATATACACAAACAATATTTAATAGTATTATTTTTCTTGCATAGCACTTTCTCATGAAAGGAACAGCTTTGCTGAAGGATTTGCTCTGAAGATTTATACACTTATAAACATTTTAGACTTAATACTCAAAGTGCATTTGCTGTAATTGTTCTTTATGATCAATCTTTCAGCATTTATGCAGTGTTCTTTTTCAAACATCTTTCTACAATTTATTTATCTTAATATATTAAGACTGAAAACATTTTTCTGTGTGAGGATTTTAAAATCATTAGATTAGAAGCTTCCACTGATAGAAAAGGGAAGCTGAGGCACAGGGGAGAAAATTATTTCCTCATAGGCACACATTGAGTCAATGACAAATTTGGGATTGGAGCATAAAATGCTTAGATTAATGTTCATGTACATCTTCATGTACATGAGAGAGAAGGTAACAATGGAATCTCCGTCTCTAATTTTCAAAACTACTTCTGAAATCATTGCTCCTCATTCTTTTTAACACGAACCATGGAAGCTTTATATGTATTTATCTGAGATCTTTGCATAGTGAAAAATGGTCTTCCCTGCACACTTCCAGAGTGCCAAAATTCTGAATTGCAATCCCACCTTTACCTATGATGCTCATTTCTGTAATTTCTCTCTTTGGGCCAGAGTAAAATCACTGGACATCAGGTGCCACAGGTGACAGGGGTGCTGTCCGGCTAGGACAATGCTGAGCAGACATTCAAGCCAGAATCTACTCATCACCCAACCTTTATCTGGGTGGGACTTGCAGGCTCAGTGAGAAGGAACCCTCCAGCAACACAGAGGGGCATGTGCAAATTAGCACATTGCCCTTGCAAGCAGTGTGGACACAACTAGTTTCAGTCACGTGGCAAAGAAATGTTGGGAACATAGTTGGGTTTGGCTGGCAAAGACTACTCTCTAGATAAACTCTACTGTGCTTAGATGCTTCTGTTAATCCCAGTGAGTAGATACTTTTCAGCATCGTAAGGTGCTCAGATACCTCTGTAAATCCATCTGCTTGTGCAGCTCTTCCCTTAGGGTGCTGTAAAAAAAATAGCTTATTGTCAGTGGGCACTATCTGAAGTTGGTATATGGAAATGATAAACATTAGCAAGGCACAAGACTATCTTACAGCATCAAAACGCTACTGATTCAAAACCAGGTAAGCAGTTCCCACTGTGAGAAACCTCCACAGATAGGTTGCAATTTCTAAATCATATTCTGACCACAACCTACTATGTACAATGGAGAGCTAATTAACTTGCTAATATTAACAATAATTATTATTATAGAAGTGTAGTGTTAAGCAAGAATCTGTTTGCTTTGTTGTCGGAAAGGTTATACCCCCGGCATTTTTAATGCAGAACCTTTTCATCTTGTTATTTGCCTTTCATTTCCTGCTCACAGTACGACATGGTAAGCTCAGTGTTTCTAACGCACTAGGAACACTCAGAATATTCAAAGTCCTTTGACCTCTTGTTTTGCCCCTCAGTCCTAACCCCAGAGGTATATATTACCCCATGAGGTATTGCCAGGAATGTGTTACCACTCAGTTTTAGTATAAAGCACAATGTTAAATCATGTTCTAAATAATTCTGAAGAATAGCTATTATCGACGAACTCAGGTTAAGTAGTTTGTGTGTTATGTTCATGCCAGATGGGATACAAAAACTTGTTGGGTGACAGCACTTTATTAGTACGAGAGAAAAGATGCAGCGTATGTAAACATGGTTGGTGTCTGAAGGCATTGCAGGGCTTCACAGAATGTATGTAGGTGGGATTGTTGATTGGGGATACAATGATGTCAAGTGAAAGATAATCAAAAAGACTCTTTCCTAATGACAACAGCAGAAAGAACAGATAAATTTAGCTAAGTACACTCAGACACTACAGGAACGGGAAGGAGGAGAGACAGACTGTCCAGAAAATTAAAAACGTGTGGAATAAAGAGGAATCGGGTTTCAGCTGGGGTCAGTGCTGTGACTCTCGTGATGGACTTCCAGGGTTTGAATGCATGGGTTTGACATCAGTTCTAGGAGTTTGGTTTCCATTTGATCTGGTTGCAATAACATCCATTTCTGGTATGAATTCATGCCCTACATTCTCCACCTCAGCTCAGCTGGAGGACGGAGGAACAGGTGGTTCTGGGGGATGTGGAGCAAGTTATTCTTTTCCTTCAGGCTTCAAAACTGCACTAGTACTGCTCTATGGTGCGGGCATTTCCTCCTATACTCTCTCATCCTTGTTTCCCAGACTCAGTTAGGTACTAGCACAATTCCCTACGTGTAGGTTGGTTGGCTACCACAAACATACAGTCAGTCCTTGTCAATTCTAGTGCATTAGGAATGGATGAGAGAAAAATACTTTTGCTGGCACTGCATAGTACGTGGCTCCTTCACTTCAAGCTATTCCTCACCTCACAGAGAGTTCAAGTTAGAAATTTTAATATTGCCATTTTGGTTGCTTTGTAGGTTGAATGGAAAAGAGCTCTATCTATTAGAGTATAATTCTTCTTCCGCTAAGAAGCCATTAGAAAATAGATCTTAAAACTTTGTGGCAATGCTGATATGAAAATTGAAGTAAAAGGCTTGTGAAGGAAAACAAAATAAAGAATCCCATCTGCTTTCCTGGGACTAGTCACTGCTTTGATTATATAATATTACACATCGGGCTCACTTGTCTTTTAATCCACAAACTGGAGGTAATGGAAAAATGGCATGCAGAAAAGTGTGCCAAAAGAAGCAAGCACAAATAGCGTTACGATAATACCAAAACCCTCTGAAGGACCAGGGCCCTGTTTTATTGTCTCCATGCAAACTGAAGTCAGCTAAGGGTGTGAGACTGCATGTCTGGAGTAGTTGCAGCTAACTTTACACACCTTGCTCAGGAGCCTCCATGAGAAGTACAGTTGTAGCATCTTTCTTCAGCCAGAGGAGAAGGACGGGCACCTCTGGGGAGACTCAACCCACCCCAGCTGTGAATGGCTCTTGGGAGTTGCTTGTCTTTCTCCATTGATTTTACAGGAACTGAGGACAAGTACTCTCACTTATATTAGGTGTCTAAAAATAGGTGAGATGAATCTGAGCTGAAGCGTCAAATGGGCAACTCAAATAATCTGGAAGGATGAGGTAGCAAAATGATCAGAATTAGCAGAAATAAATGTCAGTGTCTGCTTGCAGCCTGAGATGATCTGTAGGCTTTTTGGAAGGTTTGGTGAAGAGTGCTGGACAGTATCTTGGAGAGTGGGTGTGCTCAAGGAGTCTGTGGAGTCCAATGAATAGGAGCAAGACATCATGAGTTCAAGGACAGAAGGCACAGTCTGTATTTAGGAAGTGATTTTCCTGTGGCAAAGGTTTGAACCAAGCAAGCACAAAACAATTACAATAGCATGAAACCATGAATTCTTCTCTGCTGATTAATTAGCATTTATCCCATTCTCGTTTTGAGTCACTATGTTAATGGTCTTAGCCTGTAAGGCTTGAGAACCAGAGTGACTCTGTCATTTGCACAAAATAAAACCAGTTCAGGGAGAGCTGTGGCACAATGGAAGTTCACAGAAAATGAAACTCAGTTTGGAGCTGTCTTCAGAAATACAACACCAAGTTCCTGAGTTGCTAACACAACTGGAGTCAATGGACTTGTTGAGTTCACCCAAATTAATTCTGATGTATTTTAGTATGAGATCAAATCCAGGTCTCATGGGTCTGACAGAATTAAAATGTTTCCAGTTAGCTCAGTATCGTTTTGAATCCTTAACTCTGAGATGTAATAAAGACCTAATGATATCACTCTTAACTGTTTCATTTTGGATTGTTTTAAAGTGAAAAAGAGCTACTGTTCTTGGGTGGACTGGCAAGCAACGGGTGAGTACCAGATGTGGTTAGAATAAAGATGACTGTCTGCTAAAGTAATAACGCTTGAAGTTCCATTTAAAGGTATTTCAAGACATAGCTGCCCAAAGGGGTGAAAAGATTCCTTTTGCAGTTATAAATTTCTCATTCTTACTTCCCTAGAGTATCATAGGAGTGATGGAGAACATAATATAGCAATTAGGTTCTGCAGCTAAATTCCTCAGCAGAGATGTGTATTGTAGCAGGCAAAAAAAAATGTGTTTTTCTATAGTTGTAAAAAAAAAAATAATAGAAAACTACTGATAAAACCTTGTATAGACTGTGCATGAACCCTGTGATGTTTTATACAAGAAATAGTGGAAGAAATGCATATAAAGCCAACCAGAATCGTCTGCCAATTTCTGCTTACTTGGAACATCCTCCAGTATTTTACCTCAGCACAGTGGATCTTGACCTGTGTTAGTCGGGGGAGCCACCACTTCAGGGTAATACATTTTTAAAGCTTTTTAAAAAAATATTGTCAGTTGTTTGCCATGTTATACAGGTGGCAAGAAGAATTACATTTAATTATGTAAATCAAATGTTGCAATTTGGTTGATAAGGGAAGTATCTGATACAGCAACTGGTTTGAGAGTCTTGCCTAATTGTTGTGTCAATCTGACTTGTTTGTTGAGGCAGCCAACTTCATCCCACTAAGACATTCTGTATCTGTTTTCAGTTGCCAATTTCTTAGCTGTATCTCATGGGGAAAAAAAGCCCTTTTTAAAACACGAACCACATTCTGTATGTGAATTGATTAATTCAGATGAATGACATTATGGAAAGTTAAGAAAAAATGAGCTCTGACTTATAAAACTTAATAAGATTACTACTTCAACATACTAACGTTCTTCAGTCCTTTCTGAGTTCTGTTTCCTTTCGGAAGAAGACTAGAAGAAAAAATGAAAAATATCGAGGGCAAGTAAACCCAGATTTGTCGCAATGGATTATTTTACTTTTATTTGGGACTTTAAAAATTATAGTTTTAATAATATAAAATTCTGGCTTTCCTTTCAGGTGACCATTTCATTTCAAGGTTACAGTGTAACATTTTCTGAATATCATGAAATAACAGCCAAGATTCTGTGAAGCAGTTAACCCTGCTTAAAGTGAGAGAGGCACTGAAACAATGAAGCCTTCATTTTGAAATAGCTGGTTTCTGAATATTCATGACAGGAATCAGTTAAGGTATAGTAAAAATGTCTCCGGGTGACTGGGCTTCTAGTTAAAGTTGAAAGCATAACAAAGTACGAATTTGATCACTCTTTCTTGTGTTCATTAAATCCTGTATTTCCTATGTAGGCATTGCTTCCCCAACAGAATTTGCTCTTAGAAATGAGCTGCTGTTATGTCCCCTATTCTTAAACTGTTGACAGGTTCCTGTAAAGTACAGTGGCCATAAAATGTGTGCTCTGCTGCTACAGGAGTACAGTATCACTCTGACGTAATGGTAAGAGTACTGGTAACTTTGTCCAGTATTGATCCCAGTAAAGAGGTTTGGTCCAAATAAACTCTCCAGTAGTATCTCTTTAGACTATCAATACACTTCATCTTTTCATTCACAGAAAGAACAGAGGTTGCAAAATACTTATTTAAGTGACGCTCCTCTTCGGAGATCTCAAAAAGCATCATTTCCATAAAAAAGGATGTGATAGGTTAATACCTTTATGCTTGTCAATTATTACAATGCTGTAAAAACATTTGTCTTTAGAGCAATATACTGGATTTTTTCTATCTAAGTGGAGTTATGCTCTTAAGCAAGTTTTCAGAAGGGAGACATTGATCTTCCTTGCTTTTTGACCAAATTGACTCGTACATTTGTGTTCTTAGAAATGGCTCTTTTGTAATAGGCAGTCAGTGAACCCTAATAGTCTTGAGACTACCAGCTAAATTGATAGTGTGTGACCAGGAAAGGGTGCTGCAGAGAAAAAAATGAAAAGAAGATGACATCTGAAAGTTGCATATTTCAGTTCAATAGTTCACTTTTATTAGCATTGTATTTTAATATGTACTTGACGAGGCAGGCATTTATTTTCTCATGGAAAGCTCACATAAGGACAAAAATGGATGAAAGATTAGAGCTGATCTTCAAAGAAACTGGCACAATATTAACATATGAATGGAAATCTAATCCATATTTTAGATCACTGAAGAAAACAAGTAAATGTGAAGTGCTTGAATGATAATGGACTCCAAAAAATACATTATGCGGCCCAAGAAGAAATGGACAGCAAATGTTTAGGATTTAAAGATGGTTGAAAACCAAAAAGTGATATTTTAATTCCCAGAAGCATGAAATGTATATATTCAAATTTCCATCTATTCCTAGGGAGTCACACTTAGGACAAGTCCAAGCTAAAATCCTGATTCTTCCGGTTCTACTTCAGACATAGGAAGAACATCACAACAGCAAAATTTTACCGATTTGGGATGGCAGAAATCTTACAAGGTAAGCCTGCAGAATTTGGCCAACATCAAAACCAAACCTATATAACAGGTCTAAACTTCAAAGCCTCATCTGAAACTTAAATCTGATCTGAACACAATCACTGCCCATCTATCTATAATAAATATAATGAAAACAGACGGGAAACCTTTCTCCCACACAAACTGTCCATACAGTTCAGCAGTGACCTATTACCACTGCAGCACAACAGAAATATTGAATAGGATTAAAGTCAACATCATTGGCACTGAGAAAAGCTCATCTAAAACCTGAACATGGCCAATAAGTGCTCTGACCCATGCATTTATGTGTTTTGTACTGTTGCCAATTGCTACAACATCTGAACAAATTCCTGGGAAAATAGATTGGCACTAAACCAAAACCTATGGTGAAGGTGTTAAGTTTCTGGCTTTTTGCCTGCTCCACATTAAAATTTTTCATGCAGTTGGATTTGGGGCAATTTAGAAAAGGGAAGGTTATAACCTCTTTTTAAGTTTTTTTCTGGGGAAAAAAGTTATTGTAGGAATTTTATGAAGCATTGTCTTTTGATTGTCAGATTTTGGTTTTATCCAAGCCCAGTGGAGGACTTCTTTCCTAGCTAAAGAATGGTCCAGCATGCTTCATAAGCCATTTTTCCTCAGAGAAATAGTGAAATAATCATTTGTCTGCTACCCAGCTCTTCATTACGTAAAGAATACATTAGCAACTGGGCAATGACTGGAAAATATTAGATTTTGGGTTGGTTAGTATTTATTTTTTCAAAGCATATTTGTTTAACCGAGAGCAAAACTAAGGTCTAAAGTGTAACTTTATTCTGTAAAAAAGGAATTAACCAGCAATTCTTCCAATGTGACTGAAAGTAAGGACTATTTTTTCTGAGTTATTTCATTTGCAAATCAGATACAATGTTACAGGGGTCAATGAAAATACTCTGGTTTTAAAACAGCAAAAAATGGAGAAAAACCTGGCCCCAGAGGACCAGGTTTATATCAGCGTTTCCATACCACAAAGGAACTTCCAGGTCTTACTATTGACATAGGAGGCAGAATTAAGGTCTAAGAACCACAATCTGTTCCTGGACTGTTTTTCTCAGGCTGAACCGAGCCAAGCTGTGTGTGGAAGGGGCATCCCTTTATCACAAGGTAATGTTCAACGAGGGTGGGCTGCTCCTGTTGGGGAGAAGGTGATATCTTCCTTAGCTCTTTAGTTAATCCTAGTACCAAGTTATTAATCCCTACACAAAGATTAGGTAGTAGACTCTCAATTTTCCTTTTTCACTTTTAAATAAAATGTCATATTTGTCAGAAGAACCAGGCTGAAGTGTTTATCCCTGGGCCTATAGGAGAAAGAAGCTGATGGAAGGATTTTAAATAGCATTTGAGGATTTATCCTGGCCATAGGCAGAAATGTTGGTTTTACAAAGACTTATCCCATACAAGCTGATGATACAACCCCCCCCCAGTTCAGAGTCCAGAGGTCACCACTCTGCTTAGCTGCAAGGATTTCAGTGGCTTTACGTGCAGTAAGACTGGAGTAGCAGTGGAGAATGAAGCTCTCCAAAGGGGACTTGCAGCATTACAACGAAAGGAATACCTGCTTAGAAAGGTTTTGCAGTTTAAGCAATGATACATATCAAAAGAAAGGGAACAGCCTAAAAATGTAATTGGAAGAAGTGAGGGGCACTCGACCCTGGTACTTGACTGCCCCCCGAATGGCCAGTGCCTGTGCAGAGCTGCAGCAGCTTCTGTGGGGGCTGGGGGTCAGCGTGGAGGAAACTCAGGACAAGGCGGAGGCCTGGGGCAAGACACAAATGGACATGCATCATTTTAAGCATATGGATAGCCCTATTAAAGAAATAAGTAAAACCCTTGTAGGCTTGATTCAATGGCACTGCTCACATACTGAAGCAACTCATGTGCCTAAATGACCCTATCGGGTACAGGGTACAGACCCGGCAGGTCAGGAGGGAGTGAAATTTGTTACCATCTCTTGACAGTTTTGTGATCCATAAGAACAAAGCGTAACAGGCTCAGAGAAGTTTACAGTGGACAGGTGCCCTTCTCAGAAAGTTACCAACACATTTAGCCACCTTCACAGAATCACAGAATTGATGGTGGAGGTTGGAAGGGACCTCTGGAGGTCCAACCATCCTGCTCAAGCAGGGCCACCTTATGGAAAGCCACATCACACTATCCAAAACCTGAGCAGGCAGGTCTGTTGGGGGAGTTCCCTTAGGTCATGGCAGAAAGGCATTTATGGGGTTGTGCACGAAAAGCTGCTTTATGGCTGTTTTCATTTTTCTGAGTGTAGAAAAGGTTGCTGATTTAACGTTTTCCCCAAACACTAAATTCAATTAAAAGAATAAAAACAGCAACAAATAATTAAAGGCCAGTATTTATTCGCTAAATTTGTGCTGTCTGTAATAAGAAGAACCATCCTTTTAGTTTTCTCTACAGTTTTCTTAAACTTTTTATAAAGCAATCTGGGCATACGTGTAAGAATCTATCATCAGGCTCATTCCTGATCAGTGTTGATCACTTTGATCTCATAACGGTAACTAAGCAAGCAGCTGCTTTAGTGCTGTTTTGTCTTAAAATGAAATTTTGTTTTGCCTTCTAATTCTGACCTTGGGTAAGAGTTACACTCAATGTATAGTAAAGTCTTTTACTGGACACCTTATAATTTCAGAGATTATTTTTTAACCTTTGCCTTAAACAGTTTGGTGGGTAAATATACCATCCATGGCCTGGAAATCATGCTGATTTGGTTCCTGCCTTCCTTCTGATCTGCTGAGTGACTATGTGAGTCACTCAGGTCCTAAATTACATCTCTTGTTGCTGATTTGAATGTTGTTTTGCCACAGAGTAAATCCTATTGAGTCTGAAAGAGCTATGGCTGGGGAATAATAACCCCCTACTGAGACTACACATGCAGATAATTCAAATGCTAGTCTCTAACTTCAGACAACTTCAACAGTTTCTGACTACCTGCAAAGCAAATGCAGTAACGGATCAGGTATGAAAACTGAATTTTGGTTGGTTAGTGAATCCCTTGAAACTGTTACTTTTTTGGTTTTGGGTTTTTTTAATAGAAAAGAAGTCGGAGATCTTTGCATCAGAAATTTCTCTCTTACGTAATGCCATTTTCAACTATTCCTATATATGTTCATACAGTCTCATAAATGTTCATAATAGGAAATTTCCAATATTTCAGATGATCCCCAAAAAAGGCTGAGATGGGTTACCCAACTCATTGGTGTGAGATATAAATCTAATTCTCTCTGTGGCTTCACCTAAATTTAGATGAAGAGTCATAGTCTGAGCGTATGAACCTGGAAGAGTAATCTCTGCAGCTGAGGAAAGCACCCAGCTGTTCTCTCCATGTTGTGCTAGTTACAGATTGAAACCTTTCCTGGCATATTTTAGAACAACAGACAGTTTACTCTAGAGAACATCATGGAAAATGGACTCTGGGCTGGCTGGCTGTACCTTTCCCTCTTTATTCTCACCTATAACAGATATTTCCCTCTGTCATGAGCATCCTTTATTTGCCTAGCAGAGACTGGGGATCTGGGCAACGGATTTCAGTACACGTGGGATTAAGTGCATCTTTTTTATTGTGAAGGACATCAGGATTTATTGTTGCTCTGGGAGAATATTGACCTTGGCATCTCCTCAGTTAATATTTAACTCTTGGGTCAATAAATCTGGATATTCACTTATTCAGAAGTCAATATCAACTTCAGTGTTACTGGCAGGACATACTGTAAAAATCTTTGGAGGCTGATAAATGAGTATTTGTTACTAAATACTATGAAAAATATATATATCATAGTAAATAGCTGATGCAGTGATAACAAAAATTATCTCATGGTCATAAAATTTTTGTATATGGAGCCACCAGTTGTGTTTGAGTAGAAAAAAATGCTAAAAAATAGACACCAATCAGCAGTACATGTTTGGGGTTTGGTTCTTTTCTTTCTTCTATTTGTTTAGATCAGTAGTAGCAGAAACTATTTCAGTGAATTAGGAACAAACCCAAATTTCTAATTCCCATTGAAGATGATTACATGATAACTAAATGAACACATAACCAATATTTCAAGGGAGCACAAGTACTTCTTTTGTCTGTCTGCCTGGAAATCTGTTAAGCACAAGCACATTCTGAAAGTGTTTTGGTTTTGGTTTTAACCTTTGTGCATTCATCACGTACCAAGCACACTAAGGGCATTGGTCCACATCTGTAGATAACACAGTATGGTGTCTGCTAATAACAATATCCTCTTCTCCTTCTGGTGTAGCATGATGCCATGGTCCTAGCCACAGGGAAAGAAGTGGGGTCTGAGCTGGAGCTCCCGCTATTCCCATACTCGTAACGAGGAACTACGATCTCCTGGCTGATGAAGGGCGCTTCCGCTCTGCTGGATTTATATGAGAGAGCTATAGCACATCACCTGCCCAGCTACATTCAGAAGTGGAGGAGCACTGGACTGTGATACAGAGATAATTCTTCACACCCACCATTTCATTTTCTCCTTCAGACCCAGTATTGTATTTTTTTCTGCCTCTTTGACACTGAGGCTCTCCATGGGAATGACGTAGGCACCCTCGTGACTAATGACTTGAATAAAAAGGATGTATTATATACTTTGCAATTTCTGCTCATCAATATAAATTCACTTAAAGTTCTGCTTCTTGGAAATGTCTTTCAGTTAGGCTGCTTTTAACATGCCGCAAACTTAGCCATGCCCACTGTGAGATTGGTGGAAGTTTGGGTACATCACTGTGACCAGCAAGACCTCAGTAAGGTCTGCTTGGTTCTTCTGGAGGGGCCGCTCTGTGCGGCAGTGCCTGACTCATCCCTAATGAACAACAGAACCCAGCACTCCCATTGGGAGTAACAGGAACATCATTTGCCCTGCACAGAAGCAGAGAAGGATGGCAAAGATTGCATCTGTTTTCTTCTGGGCACTCGTATGTGTCCTGCTGTTTGGCACTTTTTCTTTTAACTTCTTGTGTTGTCCTGTGATGGATAGGAAATAAAAATGGAGAACGAAGAACCTTTCTGGGGCTAAAATCACTGCCTATGTGATGGTCAGATACCTGATATATTACCATATATTAATAACTCCTACACAGTAGAAAAACATCAGTCCTTGTACGGTTTTTGCATGAGTTAGCAGCACTCAGGATGAAGATACAAACAGTTAAACAGGTGGCAACAGGCTGATGCAAGAAGAAACAAAGATTTTGTTATATATAGATAAGCTAATATATAGATAAAGACACATAAACATTGCTTATATAAATAGAAATCAGTCTTCTGAGATACCTAGCTCTATTAATTAGTACGACAGACATATGAGTATGCATGCATGTAAATATATGAGTATGCATGCGTGTAAATAATTCACTTTTGAGATTATAAGACATTTCTGAATTCAGACTGTGTCGATGCCAAACATACAACGATACTGGCCAAGTCAAGCTCTGACAGCACCCTGACCCTAAAGATGTGGTTAATGCTGAAGTGATGTAAATGTAAGGTCTAACAGATAAAATAGGGTATTTCAAGGATCATGCCAAAATACACAGGTAGTTAGAGTTCACAAGTGAAAATGTACATAACATGGCTGTGGAGATAAAACAGCATGACTGAGAGGTTTTCCTACAGTTCTTCTTTTCAAAGATAGATTCTCTGATATCTATTGCTCCTATTCAGACAGTAGGGCTTTGAGTGTAAAGGAAACAATCTTTATAATGGTTTATTCTCCTTTAAGCCTTAGTTTTAATGAAATTTAGTCTACTTAAATCTTGCCTAAATTTAGATTAAGGGCATGTAAAATCCCTCAAAGAGTCGACAGCAACCTAGTGTGACGGTGTGCTCCCCCGCCCAACCTGACCTTTATCTCCTGTAACCCTGCTTAAGTGATAACTACCAGGGGCAGTCGTTAATGGATGCTGATGGTGATACTTCATCCATTAACGAAGTGGATTTGGGAGCCAGATAACAACACAATAGCTTTTGGTTATTGTAAGAAATACGCCCACCTAACCACAGTTATCAGTATGTAAATACGACTATGAGTCAATCATCTTACCCGTATAAATAGTGAGCAGCCCAAGAGCCCTTTTGAGCTCTCCTGCATGGCAGTGGGCTGCATGCCAGGATCTCCCCTTGAGTAGGGACGCATCTCAAGGTTACTCCTCGAGGTTGAGAGATTCCTTGCCGCAACAGATACTCGGTAAGTGACTAATACCATGCTAAACTTTGAAATCTTAGCTAAGTGATATAAAGGATTGATTGTGCATATATAATCCTTTAGACATAAACCATTGACCATGTCTGGGACTAGGATTGGATCCAGCTGCACCTAAACTCCTCTCTGAGAAGTTTAGAAAGCAAGGAGGTCCTTTCTGAACCTTATGACTCAATGGGAGGGTCCCCCTGACAGTAATGTCTGACCCTGTCCTCTATGCAGTAAATAATCAAGTGTACTTTGCCATCAAATCTTGTTCACTGTCGCATTTACCATTGAACTTTGTTAATTCACACTTTAACTCACTGTTTTCTATTAAGAAAGTATTGTTGCTTCTCTCTTATGAGTGAAGTGCAGTTTCACTCCATCTGCAACACCTAGTCTGTCTATTCTCCAAGAATATTGCCTCTGTAAGTGCTTATAATCATAACATGCCCTTCTGTTTAGCCTAAACATTCCCTAGATGCCTAAGTGTAGTCGTTTGGTTGCATGGAGTAGTAGGAGTGAGATGAGCTCCCATATCCTGCCTGAGGGTGCTTTGTAGCCAGATGGGCACCCATCTCTGGCAAAATTCCCAGAGAAAGTGCCGATGTTAAAATGGTCAGCACTGCAACTAGTAATGATGCTCCCCCTTACCCTGCTTTTTTTTTTTTTTTTTTTTGCAAAACAGCTTAATAATTAAGAGCTGTCCACCAAGAACTTTGGTTCTGTGCCTGTGCTTCAGGGAGCCTTGAACTTACATTACAGGGTATTTCATGTCTCATTTCTGTTGTGCAAATATACAGTCTTCTTACAATAACTCTGACAGCTTTCTGTGACTGTTTGCTGCATGAACTTAACTGAAGAATTCTGATTTACCTGGCTTATCATTAATAGTCAACAGGAGTAAAAGGCTTATGCAGCATGATAAAAAGCAAGGTGGCTGCTTTGAAGAATAGGGAGGACACACTTCCTTCATCAACCTCTAAATAGTTCAGCAAATGTACTATGTGAGGACCCAGCAGGCATTTTAAGACAAGGTAGACCAATAAGCAATGGCTAAAATGGCATCAGTCAGCTGATGGGGTTAAAAAAAAAGAATAGGCACTGAATGTGTTATAGTTACCAGATGTGGTGGCACTTAATGAAATTGCTGTTGCACATCTGAAGCCATGTTTCCAGTGCCTGATGCATAATACCTGGGACCACATTGCTCCTGCTCTTCTCCCTCTCATTACGCTCACCTGCTCAGTAATGGTGGTGAGCAGTAACCTTTTGGTACCTGGCTGGCACAGTATTCCTGCAGGTGGATGTAATTACATCTGCTCATTTTGGACACCATGCCTAACAATGCTATGACTATATTTATTTAAATCTGACATTTTAATTTTATGAGGGGAAAGCGTTCTTGCACTCCAACTGGCAGCGCGGTGTGTCCAGGGCGTTTCTTCAGCTGGCTGAGGTGGGAATGGCATGTTCTGCTAGCACTGACACCGGAGCAAGTCTGTCTGCAGCAGTGGGGAAGCTCACAGTTACCTGGGAGCTGAGCAACTCACACTGCATTAGATCTGCCACAGAGTTGTCATTTATGATACAAGACTTTCATTAGACTTACAGGGCCGAATTCAGATTTTGTTATATAAACAGAATTCCTGTTTTCAGCAAATCTATTCAAACAGGAAGAGCAGGTACCCAGTTGCCTGGTCTCCTTCTAGACATTTAGGTCCTGCTTTCTTGACTGGCAGTGGTTTGGCTTTAACAGGAGGGGGACAAAGCAGGCTGATGCAAGAGACTACCTGTGCTCCTGGAATAATATTCAGTGCTGTGGATTCAGGATTTTAACTTCTTGGGTCACTGCTTTAATTACTGGACTAAAATGCAAAAGACACAGAGCAGCAGTCTGGGTCCATTAGGTTCTTGTCCTTAGAAGAGGGCTGAGTAGTCTGGATGACAAGTGGATGAACAACCTTGATATTTCTTACTGATTTCTTGTACTCTGCATGGGCAATTCACTTTAGGCCAAGTGACTCTCCTTCTGCTGGTTTTCAGCAGCACTAGTGAGAGCACAGAAATCTGAGGCAGATATTTTGGGCATCATGGGCTGCCCCCAGAGCCATGTGTTTACCATTTTGGTGAGATAATGCTTATGTTAGGAACTTCTGTGGGCGAGCAGGATTCTGCTTGGAAGGGATGTGACCGGCAAGCTCATGCGTATGTGTACATCCCAGGAAGCAAAGCCTTAACAAGGTTTTAAGGAGAACATCCCCTTACAGGACCCTGATGATGAGACAGTCATGCAGCCACCAAGTTGGATCTCTGTGTTTCTCTCCTGACAGAACAGAAAGCAGACAGGACTTTGGGAAATGGTATCTACCAACCCTCAAAATCACCTCCTCTGCTGATGTCTGCTGGGAGCACTCAGGCAGGAGTGCTGGGATGTTTCCGTTTAAAACAACGGTGTCAATATTCTGCTCTGGTTTGCATATAAGTCTCACCACTGTACTACTAAAGCCTTTTGAAAGTGCTGTAAGCAACATGACTATCTACCACCATGTGCAGTTCTTTTCTTTCCCCAAGGAGAAACTTTGCATGTGTCTTTGAAGATTATTTAATAAATAATATACATACTGTGCAATCTGTGCTTGGAAACAATGCTGAAGGTGTGTTTAGAAGGAAAAAAGAGTGGGGTTTCTGATAGTGCCATTGAATGGTCGTGCTGTTGTCTGAGCTTGCCTCTGGAGGTCCTGCCTTCCCAAGCGGTGAGCGTGCACTGGGCAGCTCCAGTCAGTGTCCCCAGCAGCAGGGCTATATGGTGCAATCCTTCCCAAAGCTTGGGACATGTTAGGACCAGGGAGCTCTTTGAAGGCTAATTTTGCTGTGTTGAGTACATTAGGAATAGCTTCAACAGGAGTAAAAACTTTGAAGCTATTCCTAAACAAGATTCTCTCTCTAGTTTTAGGTATGGAAGATGCCTGCATTCTGGAAACAGTCTTTCACAGGGTGGCCTGTCAGGATTAATAATGCCTGGTGACAGCTGAACTTCCCAAGGAGCAAAATGTTGAAATGGCAGGTTTAACAACAGAGGAAGTGTTGAAATAACACAGTGTTTCAACACCTTTTCTGTCACCATCCTGAGTACCTGGCATACGAAGATAACAGCTGTTTCCGAGACATTTGTGAAGATCTTTGCTTGTAGTCTTCCCTTATGGAGGAGTGAAAAGAGTGTGATAGTGGCAGTTTTTAAATATGTAGTCAAATCTGTTCTTGCAAAAAGCACCTGATCAGCGGAACAGGAGATGCACGTCTCTTTTAGGACGATGGTAGGGTTTTGTTACTGAGGCAACAGTGGTACATGGGAAACGTAGATTCAACTTCTGACTCCAGCACAGATTTTCTGTGTATCCTTAGGATAAGTTAGGCATTGACTCAATAAAGCAACTTGATTTTCTGGTGGTGTGATTGATAGTATGTGTTTAAAGATGTGGTCAAATGAGGACATTTTCTCTATCCACGTACTTTGTCTCTTTTATTTGTAAGCCGTGTAAGCTCCTCAGAACCAGAACTGACTCTCACTGTGTGTTTGTGCAAATGCCTAAAACAAAACAGGTCCGTGGTCAGGTCCTGGGGTGTTATCATAAGACACAAATTAACAGTAGTGGTAAAAACACATAAAGCTCATTCAAGTTAATGGAAAAACTTCTTTGTCCTTTTAGGTGTTTGTTTTTTTCCTTTGAAAAGCCAAATTCCATGATGAAAACTCCACTGAATATAAGTTTGAACAAAATTTAATGCTGAGATTGTCAGCAGTTCCATTGGATCAGGCCCTCCTACTGCTAGGGCTTTGCCTGTCATGGCTTGGAGCAGTCATGTGCTTGAGGGGGTTGGAAGTTGTGTTTCCATGGTTATGTAGCTCCCGACTTTCTTTTAATAACCCAGACAAGAGATTTGTTAATGTTCACTACTGATAATGGAAAGTTATAGAAAAAAATAACTCCCATGGGCTTTGGATTTTGTTCTGCACTGTGCAAAGAAAAAACAGGTGAAAAAATAGCAACAATTCATCCACACAAGCTAGGAGCTACTCAAAAACAGCAAAATGTGGCTTTTATGCCATTGCTTGTGAACAGCTCAAAAGTCAAAGCACAATGCATCTGCTACTGTTGTAAATGAATCTATCCCAGTCTAGAGTATTTACCTTTGGTGGCAAATTTGTGAAAAGCATCATGATATAGGAAGTGTTACTATTGCAGTCAATGGTCCATTCTTTGTCTGTGACTGCATCACATTCTGGGGATCTTAACAAAAATAGACACTATATCTATGAATAATATGTTGAGAGAGGCTTTTATTCATCTTCTGCGTGAAGGTGTGTGAAGATCCTTATTTTCTGTGGTCAATTGAACAGTAATTGATGTTAATGATCAGAACATGAAGTTATATCCAATATGGCTCCCAGGGCTTTTAAAAGTTGTGCTGCAGGGTGAGTGATTCAATGTTAGTATCAATTCTCTTTTCTATGCTAAAAGGGCAGTTACAAAGGAAATAAATTGGCTTTGTGCATACACTGAGGTTTGCAATTTGTTGAGGAAAGCTGTATTCTCAAGATCTGAAAATCTATATTAAAATAAGGGATAAATAAATTCATACAAACAAGCTACAATTTTTATAATTCCAGATAAGAAATATTCTTGGATGACACACCTTAAAGAGCGTGAAAATACATTCTGAAAAAGTAACATTCAAAAAATGAATGCAGTAGCTGTCAAAGTTCATGATACCTGGTGGTAAAAATGGAATTTGGAAGATCTGGTTTGTAGTATCAATGCCATTACATTCCCTGGTGATCTTCAGGATGTCACTTCGGTGAAAATGTTCACACATTTCACCTTGATTTTCAGAGGAATTGAAAAAAGTATAACTTAAGCTAGGGTTGTTCAGCAACCTCAAGAATCAAACCTCACCTTTACGTGGAGTTAGAAATCATATTTGAAAATTATACTTCATGCATCTGATTTTAGACAGACACATTTGATCTTATTACCTATATGACTGAAGGTTTTCTAATAATGATGAGTAATGATGGGCAATAATGGGTCATTTTCAAGTGTAACATTTTTTCTGCAGTGTACTGCAGTGTTTGCATACAAGGAGTTACAGAAGTGCAAAACAGTATTTCATATCATAATTGTTTCAAATCACTTTATCATAACATTAAAGGAATTCAGGAAAAGCAGATCCAGCTACTCTTTTAGGATTCAGTTTGATTAGACACTTGAGAAAGAGCCTAATTTATAGCCTATAAGCTGTATCATTGAAATCAGTGGTTTTAATGATAACCTTAAGTATTAGTGACCATCCATAGCAATTACAGGAGTGATGCAAATACTTGAATGCAGGTTTTGGCTTGTGAAGAATGTACCATATTAAACCCATATTTTAGTAGTGATGTAAAATGACTGTTGTCAGAGCCTGGTTTAAAAGTTGCTGAAACTGTTTTCAGTAGAAATGGAAATGTTTTCATTATGTTGAGCAGATTAAAGGAGGTAGATCTTTAAATGCTAATTCATGCATAGCTACTCGTGGCTCATAATCTTAAAACTTTTAAAAGTAAGATTATCCTTTCACTGAAAGACAAACTACAGTTAACAGTGTTCACGTGTGATCATTGAAAATGTTTAGGAACTTTCTTAGAATGATTACAGTTTATTAGTCTTCAGCGCAAAGAGAAAATCAGTATTCCTATTCGTGTGGTACTGAGACATTACAAGTCGTGTAAATATCTCATTTATCATTTTAATACCTGCTACTTCCAGACCTATATGCTATCTGACTCTGTACAGAATTTAAATACAATGTCTCAGTGTAGGACCTGTACTACTTTTCTATGATCTAGGGATGCCAAATCAATAATTTTGTACTTAAAACAGTCACATTTTAATCAATATAACAGCTGTGCAGTTGTGAAAACTTAAATATACTACAACATTATTTCCCCAAATGATAAAATTCTGCTTGAAAGGTATTTTGAATTTGTAAAGTTTCTGTTTCTGATTGTGTTTGCTGACTTGAAGAGTGCTAAAATGATCATCTAAAATGAAGAAATGGTTACGTGCCTTGTTACATGACAAGGATGCTACCAAATGTCACAACATCTTCTGAAGGTAAGATGGGTCAAGAGTTAAGGAAAGGAATAAGGGCATCTCTAGGCTGCGGTTTCAGATAGATAGATACATGCAGGAAAGTAATTGCTTTTGAGTCTAACAACTAATGTCCATTTCTTCTAGAAGAAAAGACAGAAATTATGTCTGGGGCAGATGCATAGCTAGATTATACATGTGGAGATTTAAGATTTATTCCAGTCTGAGACCCTGAAAGAAAGATAACCCTAAAAAGTGAAAGTGGGATTGAAGACAAACAGGTACGCAGGAGCTGCAGAGAAGAGTACTGCAGAGGAGACACTTGAGCCGGCATGTAGGTCCCCCATCAAGCCTTACTAATGTGCTCCTTCTGAATGGAATTCATTGATGTGATAGATTTGATCCAGGGAGAAAAAATCCCTTTCCTTGTCTCTGAAAGTCAAGTTAGAGTTTGTAAATTTCACAAGTTAAAAGATATAATCTGTTGCAGTTTCAACAGGTAGAGCAGAATTTGTTTCCCACCTCAGACTATTTGCAGTCTTGAATTCTGTTTATTCTCGTAAGAGACAGAACTTGCAGATGTGAGTCCTCTCATGGTGTGGGTGGAATTGGACCTGGCTCTTATGCAGTTATAAAACCACATAACCAAAAAGTAATCTTTATTTTTCCTGGGTTATCACGTAGTTGCAGGGCTCAGTGCACACACATGAATGTTTTCCCAGGGACAAGGTTGCAGAAGAAACATGTGGCTGTGGTGGGGGGATGAGTGGGACTGCTCTGTTCAGAAAGGCGAAGTGTGGGAAGCCACTTCCACCCTTCGTGCTTTAAGAGAATGTAGGAATGGCTGTCCCAGCTCAGATCTAAGTGCCACATGGCCCAGTGAGGTCTTTGAGGCAGCGGACACTTCACAATTTTGGGGACATGCATTAGAGCTAGGACAGCATATGATCTCACAAGTCTAGCAGTTTTTGATTCACACACTTCATTGACTCCATACTGAAGGGGGGCTGCTGGCACGTGTCTGTTAGCACCAAGTAGAGAGTAGCTCTTGTTGGAGCTGAGTTAGCTGTCCAAGTAAGGAGCTTATAAGGTGCTCTGGGTGGGATTTATGAGATACCCCTATCTCCTGTGGGTCCTATTAAGTTTAGGTGGCTCTTTGCTGATACAGTCATTATTGGCACCACTCTGAATTTCTCTGAGGATAAGGAGCCAAAGAACATTAAACATTAGGACATTACAGTGCTCAGTGCTACAGTGACTATTTTATTTTATTTTTCCTGGGAACAAGCCGTACTCCTAATGAAACCTCTTAAACCTGATAATAAATATCCCATTTCATGACATATGCATTCATTACTTTTTCAAATGAGCAGGTTTTGAAGTCCAAGTACTGAGATCTAGTTCTGAACCAAAAGGTAACACTCATCTCTTCAAAGGGGATTAGAAGTAGATCAATGAGTGAAGAGGACATAATTTTACCAGGAGAGAAGTATTGTTTGAGCTGCTCTGAGAGAAGAACCATTCTAAGGACAAATTCATCCAAGCTTTTGAGTACTGATCAACACTGAAGAATTGTGTTCAATGAGATGTTTCACATGCTTAAACTGAGATTTTTTTAATTACCCAGTTGAGCTGGAGTCAAGAATACTTTGCAATCAATAGCATAATGAAGAGTTTGAGAAGCATAAGAAATCTTCTACTAGTCAAGGAGTATCTTGAACAACAGATGCAGAAGCCAATGTAAAGTCCTGAAATCCAGAGAGAAGATGGTGCAAATTAGTCTGGGAGAGAATTATATGTACTTGACAAAGAAATTTATTTATTTTTAATTGAGAGAAATTTATGGAGATTTCAGAACCAATAAACATCAAGTTGTAGAATGATGATTTACTCATCTCAGTCACAATAGACTTAATCAAGCTGTTCATAGAGCTCATTCAGTTCATAAAGCTCTGTTCTTTTTCTCCTGAAAAAGCTGATTCTGGGATGTTTACCAAAGAGAAGGTATTGAAAAATGTCAAGAATTTTTCATGTAGAAAGATAATCAAAATACATGATACACAATTTCACATTTTTTTAATCTTAAACTACAAAAGCAATTTCTCCAAATAATTGAAAAATTCTTGTTCAACAAAAAATAAGGAAAAAATCTCTACATTTTTTTAGTCTTTTTTTTGTAAAAAAAAAAAAGGAAATCTGAAGTTCATTAAAAACTGCAAATGTTTCTAGTGATTTTTTCCTGTTGAAAATGCTTCACCTATATCAGGAAGTTATTCGATATCAAAGCAGTTTAAGCATTTTCCCCCTCACAGATACGTAAAACTATTAATGACACATATCTCTACATCATGTCCCTATCTCAGCTATGCAACATGATTTCTGTCATGGCACAGTGATTGCCACACATTCTGAGAGACCACAACTATCCATGGCCCCTTTGGTGTTTCGTAGGTAACACTGTTAAACTGAGAGCTGTCTGATAAAAAACAAAGCTGGATAGAAATTTTAACTTAGTCATTGTTAGCTGTTTCATTGCTTAATATATTCATGTTGATTTGAAAGCTCATTATGTAGGTTTATAGGTGTCTCTGATATTTGTGCCTCCAAGTTTGATCTTTGTCACTTGTGGTTGTTTTACATACACAAAATCTAACAATGATTTTGGTTTACTGTCATGGTTTAAGCCCAGCCAGCAACTCGGCCCCATGCAGCCACTCACTCACTCCCCCCTGGTGAGATGGGGGAGAGAATCAGAAGGGTAAAAGTGAGAAAACTTGTGGGTTGAGATAAACAGTTTAATAGATAAAGCAAAAGCCGCATGTGCAAGCAAAGCAAAACAAGGAATTCATTCACTCCTTCCCATTGGCAGGCAGGTGTTCAGCCATCTCCAGGAAAGCAGGGCTCCATCACACGTAACGGTTCCTTGCGAAGACAAGTAACTCCGAACTCCCATCACTCCAAACATCTGCCTCCCCCTTCCTTCTTCTTCCCCCAGCTTTATATGCTGAGCATGACGTCATATGGTGTGGAATATCCCTTTGGTCAGTTGGGGTCAGCTGTCCCGGCTGTGTCCCCTCTTGTGCTGTGTCTGTGTCCCCCAGCTTCTTGTGCACCCCCAGCCCACTCGCTGGAGGGGTGGGGTGAGAAGCAGAAAAGGCCTTGACTGTGTGTAAGCACTGCTCAGCAGTAATGAAAACATCACTGTGTTATCAACACTGTTTTCAGCACAAATCCAAAACATAGCCCCATACTAGCTACTGTGAAGGAAATTAACGCTACCCCAGCCAAAACCAGCACATTTACATTACGTAATCTCTCACTTAAAAAGAAGAGATGTACAAAGATATTATTTCATGACTAACATAAATAATTGCTTACATCTTATCTTCAACCTTTTGCTGGAGCACCTGGGACTGTTAAGTCTTCTCAGCTCTTTTCCAAAGCCAGAGCAGCACCTTTGGCTGTGGTTCTGTTGGTAACAGAGTTGATTTAAGCAGTGCCCACCCCTGCTTGCTCTGTTCCCGTACTGCCCTTCGTTATGGCAGCATAACTTTTGTGGAGCATGTGGTAGACCAGAGAAGGAGTTGATAATCAAGAACAAATAAGTGGTTTTTGTTGGATGATTGCTGGGTATACTTTCAGAGTTATTTTGACTGTGGCTCCACTCCATCACCAGGGTCACTGCCCTGTTCACAGAGCAGTTGGTGTTCACAAACTGGTAAACAAGCGCAACTGAGGTGGTGTTACACTCAAAATCTTGTTTATGGGCCAAGAGGAAGCACACTACTTATATGTAAAGCCAAGAATTTTTTGTAAGTATAATGGAAATCTTAACAGTCTAATTCAAGTGTCGTTATTACTCTGGAACTATTTGTTACAGAAAAAAGAAAATAATGCAATTAGAGTACTTCTATACAGAAAAAGTCTCAGTAATAATACAATTAAAATGTTAACACATGGTTATTAGTTTTCTATGCTTTTCTTGGGGAATGCTCACCCTTGCATTTGTCCTGTGAACTTATAGTCAGTAGCTTTGTGCTGCTGGAGAGGGTGAGACTGTAAGTCATCACCCTTGGACTCCTTCGCTGGGAAGAATCCAATGTTGATGTTGCTGGTTTCTTCCTCCTTACTCTACCCATTTTTATACATTTACTAACACACTTTTGCACCTTTTCCTTTGTTCATTGCTCTGCAGCTCCATGTTACATCCAAACTTACTATCCATGGTGATCTTTATGTTAGATAGTACTGTTTTCTTCTCTTTGTTACTGCTAGAACCAGCTTTGTCCAGCTCCAGGTCTGCATTGCTTTAACTGCCTGCTGGTGAGTGGTTCATAGCCGTGGGCACCCCAGTGCCATCCTGTGCCCCATCTCTTATCATCCTAGACTTGCACTCTTCTATGCTGCATCCTGCCTCTCCACTTCTCAAGGTCTCTGCTGTTGTAGCAGGCTTGTATTTTTCTACATGACATCATTGTGTTAGAGTTGTAAATATCTCGTTCTACACAGAATAAATGCTCATTAGAGCTATCTGTATAAAATCATGATTGTACCACAGAAAGATAAGCAAAAGTAGAACAAATTAGCCATAGACACCTTAGAGAGTCAATTGGAGAAATCACTGTCAGAGCTAAACCAAGTAAAACAAATCTGCAGGCAGGTCAAGAAAAGTTCAGGCAGAGCAGACCTGGCAAGCCTCAGTCCTTATGGCCTCTAACTTAGCGATGGAAATACTGTATTGCAGGGCTACAGGGTTACAACGGTGAGGAGGGAGTGAATGGAGAAGCTGCTGGGTTAGGGGCTGTTGAAGCCAACTCTGCAAGAGAAAATTTCCATGGCAGTTTGCTTTTAAATCTAAGACTATCTGTTATAAAATAGCTTGTTTTTAAATCTTTCTGTTATAAAACCTAGTAGATGCTTTGTAAGAATGCAGGTGTTAGTGGTTCTGCATCAGCTCATACAGGCTGAATATGTCCTAATTTCTTAGTAGAAAAGCATTTAATACACATGAAAAAGGTGTGAATTCATTGGCCAGGCAGCTTGAACAGCTTCTTTCAAAGCTCTCTTCCTCTGAGATGCACGTTCCTCCTCTCTCCTGTGACAACACCAGCAGTTGCCCAGCCAACAAAAACAGGGACCTACTCCAGCTGATCCCACCAAGGTGAGAGACTCAACTGAATTGAGTCCCTGACCTTGCTTCCAGCTCGGTTACAAAAGCTTGGGTGATCACAGATGAGGTAGTTGGAGTAATTCACCAGGGTCAGGGGCAATGATGGGACTGCTTGTTCTGGAAGGTTCTTAAAGTGCTGTGACACTCCACCTGAAGTTTAACAAGAAGCTATTGAGGATGGCTTTTTGACTACCACACTATCTACCTGGAAGCTTATGGACATTTTTAGGTGACTTTCTTTACCCTGTACGTATTGTGCAGATATAAAGGATACACAGCTATGTCTCCTTTCCACTGTTTCTCTCTTTTTTTCAGGATGTGACACATTACATCTGGCTTGAGGCCTGTTAGCAGCAGATCAAAATATAGTAGCTAGATGAGGGAATAACTAATCTTGTCTAAAAATAGCATGTCAGTTCAAAAATGGAAAAAAAAAAAAAGTTGGATGAACTTTGCATTAACTAGGGCTTCTCCATTGCACAAATCAAAGAGAAATGCAATATGGAATGTGGGCATTAAAAAATGCTCTGGGCTGTATGCTAAAAATAAATTATCTTTTTAAGATATAACTGTATATGGATGCTATTTTGAACCACAGTGTAAGTACTAAGGGAATATTACTCAAAACTCATGCTGCCATGTAGAGAATCAAATATTCTTTAAATGCCTCTAGTGGTCTAAGCAAAGGACTAATGCGTGACGAAGGCACATCTCCAAGCAAGGTGGTCCTGACTCAGCAGCTCACTGAGTCTTAAACATAAGAAAAACACAGTCCTGCTCTCCCTGCATGGTGATTGCTGGGTGTAACGTACAGGGTACAGCATATGGGAGAGGTTGAACTTCAAACACAAGAATGCCATTAAGACTATCTATTATTTCCTTTAAAGACTGGAACTGTGAAGTATGGCTATTAGCAAATGTAATGCAGGGTTGCGGTTTGCATCAAAACTGTTCTGTGATAAAAGCACTTCAGTTCTCACTCTTTCATTAGCAAACGCAAGGAGCACATTTCAAATATACTGCATTGAAAAGATCTGCTGTCTTAACAACCCTGGCAATGAAGGGTCAATGTACCAGTATTGTCCTCTTCTGTCCAGTATCCTGCTTTAGGAGATAGTTACATGAGATGCAGTTTTTGGTGGTGAAGTTGGCTTTGAAAGTTCCTGTTCCCCTCTGTCAAAGCCAGATTTGACTGTTTATCATGCTGTCTTGGCACAATCAGCTGTGTTTTCAGTTGTGCCATTTTAACTATTTGTGGTGGTGTACTGTAGACAGGTACATGGAAATTTGGCTTAAAAAAAACCCGACGAACCTTTTATTCTTGGAGTGCTGTCTTTGATTGGATCCCTTTCATGAGCTAAGGCCATGGGCAGTTGTCCTGGCACAGTTGTGCTACAATGCTCTGAAAAAGGAGTAACCAATGGCAGGATTTAAATCATACTCAGCATATGTTTCCTCCTTTCTTTTTAATTATTTCAGAAATAACATATTTCACTTCAGCTAGGGTTTGTGTATGCTTATTTTACCAGTAAATTTGATGTGGTGAAAGAATTTTTAATATAATCAAAAGCAAAAATGAAATCAAACCAGTGGCAAAATACTCGTGGATTAAATAAGCTCGGGCTTCCACTCAGAATAGATGTTAGCTCTGTATTATTATTATTATAATCATCACTATAATCTATTCTAAACTCTTGAATAATACATGCCATAAGGCTTTCCTGAATAAATTTTCTTGAATTAAATATTCCTTTTATAAAAGAAAGAAAAAAAAAAACAAACAAAACCCAACAACCTAACAATATACCTAACAATAATCTTGTTAGGTTATCTCAGTGGTTAATTATCCCTCTTCTAAAAATTCTCACCTTCTTTTATTTCTGAATCTGAACTTTCCTTGCTTCAATTTGCAGTCACTGGATTTTCTTTTATCTTTATCTACAAGGTTGATGAGCCAGCTACAGTCAGATTGCTACCCAAATTAGAATTTACAGCCCATAATCAAATCACCATTTTTAAAAAACTAAATGGATTCAGACCTTTGAAGATTTCATTTCAGGCAATGTTGTCAAACCCTTCAATCATCCTGAACCCTCTCCATTCTTTAGTTCTTTTTCAATCCTATATGGTGGGAATAGACATAATATTTTCATAATTTTTTCACTGTGAGGGTGGTGAGGCACTGGCACAGGTTGCCCAGACAAGTGGTAGATGCCCCATCCCTGGAAATGTTCAAGGCCAGGCTGGACGGGGCTTTGAGCAACCTGGTCTAGTGGAAAGTGTCCCTGCCCATGACAGGGGTGTTGGAACTAGATGATCTTTAAGTTCCCTTTCAACCCAAACCATCCTATGATTCTATGATGATTCTAGTAAGAATGGCACTGCTGCTAAACTACTGATATAATCTCTCTGCACAAATCCAGTATTTTCTCCTTACATACCAGAGAATCACATTAGTCCTTTACCTCAATGCACCCTTGAAGGCAATCAGATGATAGTTCGTTAATAATGATTGCTCCTGTCTAACTTGCTGTTACCTGTAGGAGCAGGAAGATGCAACATTTTCTGCCCCTGCAACTTGCTCTCTGCCTTCTCTGAGAGCACAACAGCATCCTGTGAACCACATCCAAACTGGAGAATTCCTGAAGAGCCATCCTGCACTATACAAGTGCTATTATCTCAAAAACTTTGTTTCAAAGTATGATATCTTGATGAAGAGAAAAAAGGGGAGAGAGGATAGAGAAAAGAGGAGAGAAGGAAAAGAGAAATCAAGGCAGTTGAACAAGAATTGTTTACATGACACTTCATAAACCCCCACAGTCAGATTATATACCTTCTCTACACCTTCCCTTTGATTCCTTTATACACTGCAGACTGCAGGTTGCCTAATATAATCCAGGCAACAGTAAGCATGACTACCTCTAGACTTAATTTCTACAGTTCTTTTGACTATTTGAAAAACCAGAGATTAACATAAGTCTTTATTTTCTCAAACTCTTCTCAAATGTCTCACATAGAGTAGCAACAGGAGTTATTACTTGTTTATGTTCCCTTCTACTTTTCCAGTCCAACGTGGACAAAATAGACCTCAACTCTTGAATGAGGAGTAGGAGTAACATATTTTGTAATTATCTGAAATCCATTAGCATTTCCATTTTCTAGGCCTAAAAGTGCTGTGTTGAAATTCTGGCAGATTGTTTTGGTATGCCCTTCTGCTTTGGGGACAAGTCAGTTTTTAATGCCATGGCATATGACTATCCAGCTCCTGGGAGTAGCCTGCTTCAGCCACTGGGATCAGGTACTAGCTGTTTCATTCTATTGCCTTCCACTGCTAATGAGCTTGGCCTTGGGTTTGACATAAAAGTGACAGACAGATATGACTGAAGAGGCTATAGACGGCTTGCATTTTCCATTTTGAAGATAGTTTTTCTTCTTCACTTGGCTAGTGGTGTTGTATTACATACTACTTAGTGCAATCATTCTGTGTTTCCCAATATGAGTTATTCCAGGCCTGATCTACTCCTTGGACTGTTCATATACTTGACATCATACATTCAATGGATAAAAAAATTAGAGGTCTGTGGAGTAGAGTCATAGGCTTCCGCCTTTCCAGGTGAAAGCCCTAGCTATCAACCTGCCTTCTCTAGATTTATTCCTGACTGTACAACATCCTGGTTTCGACAGAACAGAGTATATCCTGACTCAAGGCAAATAAAGCCTTAAAGTTTGGTAAAATTTTATTTCACCCACTAGAATAATTTTTTAATGCTTATGTTAGCCCAGGTGTCTTGGTCAGATTTTGGTGGTTTGCACAAAATATGACAGAAGCATGCCCTGTTTCAACAGTTTTTTCACTTGAAGTTCAATTATTTCTTTCTGCCAAAATAAAGTCCAACATAGGATTCTTCTATACAGAGGTGTAACAGTCTTGTGCTCCATCTGGTGTATTAGCATTTATTAGGCAGCAAAGACGTCAAATTAGTCAAGAAAGATGTCATCCTGGAAATGAGCAGTAGCAGAGCTTCATGTGCTTGGGAACTTAAAAATTAAAACCTGAGGCATTATGGAGCTTTGGCAATTGTAGAGTTAGGCAGCATTTAAGTGCAGAATTCTCAAAATCATGGATTTGAAGCTGTGCTCTTAAATCCTGTCTAAATCCATGTTCAGCACCTACATCCATTGTGGAGCCAAGAGCTTGGTTGTTAAAGCCTCACAGAAAATTACTGGGTCTTCCGTATAAGTCAAATGGGATTTTGGTCCCCAGCCCTAAAAGCACAGATCATCTTTGAAAACAGGATCTATTCTTTTCTGTGACTGCTGCTTTGAAAACAAACAATAAAATAATTATTATATTTGTACGTATAAAGCAATATTTTTTCAACTTTTCAATAAATTCCTGTTAAAAATGTGCAAGGGGATTAAAAAATCTGTCTAGCTCTGACAACAATGAAAAATATATGCTATCAGTGCTGTAGAATGGCATGTAAAAATTACTAGTGATATGCTGTATTACAATTAGGCATTAGAAATAGTATAATCCATGATCTAGTATGCATGGAGAGGGAAGTGATAGTAAATCAGGCACATCAGTAACTGCGAAAATTTCAATTTGCTTTATTCAGTAGAATAAAATTTGTGCTTGATTAACCAAGAAGCTTGGAATTATAGAAAAAGTTAATTCTAGGATTGCAGGGCTCAAGCAGCAGAGGACAGTAAGTATTGCATAATCAGCATGATTTTTCTTGAAGAAAACTTCTTCCAAGATGTTAACAGAGGTTTTAGAAGGGAGAATACTCTCAATATTATATATGAACTGTGTTTTGGCAGGGAATCTTCGGTAAGTTATATTTTAAGTGAGGGAAGTCAAAATATTTTGGAAGTGTTAAAAGAGATGAGTGCCGTAATGTATATTATAAATGAAGGTGATGCAGAGAGAAGAAAGAACAAAGATAAGCGAATGAAAAAACCCACAGATTATGTTATCCATGAGTTTATTATATCCATGTTATATTATCAGATGAGCACCACCTAGAATAGGTGCTAATTGGGTAAATATTGGGGTGAAGACTAACTCAAGTAGGAGGATGGGTACAAATGAAACCCAGAATCACGGAACAGATGAAGAAAGAAAAAAAAATAGAAGTGAAGATTTTTCATGAATGAAGGGGAGATCGTGATCAGACAGAGCTGAAGAAGGGAAGAAAGGGAGTAGTCCTACAAGAAAGGAAAGTGGGACAACAGAAAACAAAAATGAAAGCACTGTTCTTGAGTGCTGTGAGGAACAAAAACAGTGAAAGATTGTTTATGTAGCTACCAAACTGGACATATACAGAGAAAAGACACTGACACACACTAATGCAATGCAACAAAACATTACTGGTGAATGAAGTGGAACGGGATATTACAGGGGTGTCAGAAATATGGCAGAAAAGAAGTTTGACTAAGACACAGGAAACTATTCGGGGAAGGTAGGAATAAAGATACACATGATAGGTAGTTTTGTATATTAATCATACAACAAACTGGAGGGATAAGTGATAACACAGGTAAAACAGAATTTCTCTGGTTCAGATTGCTTTGGGGATGGCAATACTAAGAGTCTGCAATAGGCTTCCAGGATATGATCCATTAAGATAAAATTTCTGTAGAAGAGAGAGAAATACCAGGTGTGGGTTTGGCTGTAACTGTAAGTGACTGTCAGTGTAGTAACTTATGGCAACCCATAAGACAGAGAAGGCTTGTTTCTGATAAAGAGACCAGATATGGGAAACTGGATTGAAACGGATAGTAATGAGAGGCCTGATTAATCAAAGCAATCAAAGGGTTAACAATCTGAGCATACTCGTAGATGCTTAGTTGTAAGTGGAGCTGGAGGCCTCAGCCTCCAGCTGAACTTCTGCTTTCTGGAGAGCTGCATGTCAGTGGTTGTTGTTCAGCCTGCAAGAAGCCATTGCCGTGTTTCTTGACAAACTGCTTGAATAAAAGGAAACTTGGTTACTGCTCAGTGTGGGCTGAGTTCATGTCTGGAGAAGTTAGAGAACAGGCTGGTAGGAGAAGCATGGCCTCGAAGGGAAGGTTGGCACCAGCTTCTGTCATCTCCCCTGTAGTTTTTAGAAAATGAGTGATGAATGTGCCTGTCCATTTTAGGTGGAAGCAAAGTTCCTATGCTCAGTCTAGTGGGAAAGAATAATGTGCGTTGCATAGTACTGGAAAGAACTAGTACATAAAGTTTCAAAGTTGGCAGCAAGGAATTTTATTGAATCTGTCAAACTGGGGATGGTACGACAGCGAGAACAGCATTACAATAATGATATCTGAGAATGAAAAATGTAATCTTGAAAACTAGAGATCTGCCAGTTTGACCTAAGTATAATGAAAAGCTTTTGAACAAATTTGGAAGAGAAGAATAATTAAGACATGGAGATAAACGGAAAATCGGATTAAATGCAATATTGTTTTATGAAATCAGATCGGTCCAAACTGATTTGCCATATTTCATCTAAGAGGTGCCTAATTTTCTAGAAAGAGAAAATATAGTGAGTCTCATCTGCTGGGATTTCAGTAGAACGTTTGAAATTTCTATGCCAGCTAAGAAGCACTTTACATGCTCAGCCTCCTATCTAAGTATGTATTTCTGAGTAGAATGAAACCCAGATGAGACTTGTTTAGGACTGTGCATGATATTTGAAGAGTTGACCATAGGTAAAAGCCAGTTTGAAATCCAATTTTTAACCAATTATTCACTCATTTTGAAGTTATTACTTCTTATTCTTATTTCATTACATTAAGGAATGTCATGCTAGATAATGTCAGAAACCTTATTAAAATCAAGCTATATCACATATTTTTCTTTTGTGCTTATCTAATAGCCTATTTAATGAAACTAGAGTGGTTTCATATTAATTTTCTTGACAAAATCATATGGGTTGTTTATCATCTCATTATCTTTTGGACACTCACAAATTGAACCTTTAATAAGTTTTCCAGTGTATTTCAAGATTTGAAAGTAGGCTGATTAGATCTGTATTTCACTGAGTCCTCTTTTCTCCCCATTAGTTTGGAGATAGAGAATTTGGTAGTCCTTTTCCAGTCCTCAAGATATTATCTGTCTGTCATGACTTCTTAAAGACAGTAATCAGAGCTTATTTTGTCTATTTCCTTAATCATCCAAGGATGCATTTCGTCTGGCCATGCCTACCTGAATACATCTATGTCAGCTAAATATTCTCTAAGCTGTTTTTCTTAGTCTGACTTGTATTCTGATTTCCTTGAAAAAATATTTTAGTTATGTCAGTTAAAAATTAACTTTTTTTGGTAAGGACAAGAGCAGAGAAAGCATGGAAGTTTGACTCTTCTTTGAATCATCTGCATTCTTCCAATGTAATGTGTAATTCCAATGTAATGTGCAAATTCATTTATAATTTGCCATATGTATCCTTCATGATCTAGCTTTAAAAGCAATTGCTATGCTCTCCTGTGGCTCTCAGAAGGTTTCAATAGTTACAACAAATCATGTCCTCTGAAAATCTAACCTTATATGTGACTACTGTTTGTTATATCCTCAAATTAGTCAGTTTGTTCTACAGTTATGCTACCTGCCAAGTATTATGTGGGTATTTGCATCTGAACTTAAGAAGTATTTCAGAAAAAAATATTTTTTTTGTGACAAATATGAACAGGCAGGGGGAAATTATTTGGCTTGTGTTTGTTGCTTTGTCAGTGGCATATCTTTGTTGGATTTGCTTGGCAGGTAGTGCAGCATTTTTGATTGCTACATTAGTCTCCCTCACTCTAACATCCTCTGTTGCAGCGTGAACTGGCTGCTTACTCCATACAAATTTGCATTTCTCTATTGTAGCCAGCTCCACAAGTACTGATTACTAAGGCTAAGGTAAAGTAGATAAAAAGAGGTTTTCTAAATACAATTCTTTCAATAAATTGATACCAACTCCATTTTTTCTGGGGTTTATATTGTGAGCTTTCCTGCTTTATTTTGTGAATTTTCAAGTGCACTATTTCTGTGCATAATGCCTTTTAGAAATTAACCTTGGCTTTCTCCCATGTGTTAAAATTCAGCATCATAGATCTTGATTTATCCTATGTGACAATCATGAAGAGTTTGGAGGCACTGCACAGTTATGTAAAGTGTTAAGTTTCTGCAGCTGAGTGTTGTAGTTCATCAGTTCATTGTTCTCCACCATTTTACATCCTGTAGCTATACTATGAAACTTCTATTTTCACATTATTTGCAAATCACACTGTCACTTGAAAATGTTCAAAAATGCAAATGTACTCACTCCTGTGTGCCTCTCCTATCTGGATGCCGTGGCCACATCTATGACAACTGTGGAAATGCTATTTGTACTCAGATTTCTTAACAAAGATCTTTCACCAGCAGATTAAGCAGGCAATGCCTGTAATTTACGTTAATTTAGAACAGACAACTCCAAAACACAGGTGATAGAATAATATCAGACTTGCAAATGTAAATCTTCAACAGCTAACAATGGAACTGGAGTAGATTTCAACCTTTTCCAAATGAGATGTCATTTCCTGCATATAAAAACAGAGTGTATATGCAATACATGCACCAAGATAGGTGATTTAAATCGTAGTAATTTTAAGTATCATTTAAATCAATAAGCATTAGTTTAAATAATGTTTATCCTTTTTCCTAAGATATTCTGAAAAATAAAGTCTGTTCTAATTAGCTGATATAATTTGATAAATTTAATGAAGCTATTTGCTCAGTGAAAGATTCATGTCTGCTACATATTTGTCTCAGCTGTTATAAAACTACATGCATTTATTGTGCTTCTCAGTACTTACAGTTTTATTACACTGGAAATCAATGAGTAGTGAATGCATTATTTAGTGGATAATTTATTTTTTTAATTATTATTTGTGTGAAGTTGCATTTGAATGGAAATACAGTTTAATTGACAGTCACTTAAAAATGAACCAAAACAGTATTTTGATATTGTATATTGGGGAAATAAAACTATAGAAATTGCAAAAAAAGGTTGCTCAAAACAAGCTTTAATGCAAAATTAATTAATGTATTAAATGAAGAAAGTATTAACCATCGCTAGTCAATTGCTTATTTTTGCTTACCACGTTCTTCAAGTTTTTAAAACGGGTAAGTCTCATCATTTCACACCTCATCATTACTTACAAACTGAAACTGGAAAATGAGCTTTCCTCCTTTTTCAACATGCTCTGGATCTCACAGCTTTGCTTCAGCTCAGCATTAAACTAAATTAGTCAAATAAACTGAGATGAAAAATACTCTTGCACATCTTCATAAAACACAACTGTTGTCCAAAATTAGCTTAGCAACTTCAATAGACTATGGTTTTAGTTTTTTAACCAATAAATCCTAGCTCTTAATGCTCTGATTTCCTTTAAACTGTGATGGAAAACTTGCAGTAGTTAAATGAATGTAGATGATGTTAAGGGGCCATTAAAGACTCAGAATGTAAATTATATTTTCTTTTAAAGGAACAAATATTTCATTTACACTTGAGAATATGCACCTTATAAAATGACTCTTTATCTGTAGTGATCTAATATACAAACATGGGTACATACTGTACGTGTACAGCTCAGCCTGGTGGCAGAGCTGAAGGAGGAAGTGGAGAGGCTAAGGAGTATCTGGGAGTGTGAGAGGGAGATAGATTGGTGGAGC
>NW_008825150.1:3659096-3662698 GCF_000699105.1 Pygoscelis adeliae
CAGGCTGCCCAGGGAAGTGGTTGAGTCACCATCCCTGGAGGTATTTAAAAGACGTGTAGATGAGGTGCTTCGGGACATGCTTTAGTGGGCATGGTGGTGCTAGGTTGACGGCTGGACTCGATGATCTTAGAGGGCTTTTCCAACCTTAATGATTCTATGATTCTATGATTCTACGTACCTGTGTAAATAACCACTGTATTTATGCTTTTATGGTACAATTTAAAAGTTATTCTATTCAATAGCTACTACATTCCCTGAAAAGCATTCTCATCACTGGATTTGCATAATCAGCTGACAATATTTTGGGAATTTTACCAGAATGCCAGATGATCAAGAAAACCTGTGATGTTCATTTTACGTTATATAGCCTACCTTATCCCACAGAAGCCATTGGAAAGGGAATGCGGCACCTTGCTGTAAAGAAGATCTAAGGTGAGTGAGGGGACATGAAGGTACCGGAGTAGCACCTAATCTAGGCATGGAAAGCAAGGGAGGAGATCAGTTGTAATAAAAGGGAGGACACGACAGCTAATTATTTGTGGAAGAGTGAACAGTCATGGGGAATAGAATTGTAGTCAGGAAAAGAAATTGAAATGCACAACCAAAGGGACAAAAGCAACAGCAATGGGAAGGGTTAGAAAGGGAATGTGTACGTTGGGGGTTAGAAGAATGAAAGGAGATCCTGCGGTAAGCAGTGGGCTTCATCTGTGGAATCAGTTGAGTATGTGACAGTCTTGCAAAATTATAAGTATGTTCAGGTAAGAAAAATATTTCTCCTATTCAACACATGGGCATCTGTGGTAGGACACATCTCACCTAAATTTGAGATGACTACAGTGTAGCTTTCTGTATCTGAGAGTAATTATCTAGACTCCTTTTATGGTCACTGGAAGCAACCAGGCATTTTCATTACAACTCATCTTGTACATGTCTAAAATGATCACCTGTGTAGAATGTTGAAAGTATTTTTCTGTTGACTGCAAAAGAAGTCCAGACAACTAACTCAGGTATAGACACACTGTAAACATCTGAAGTTAAACAAAATGGATCTTATATCCTGTTGATAAGAATTCCAGCTGGGCAGGGAATGATTCCAAAATCTATTCGGCCAAAGTGTCCAATCCCTTGTATCATTGTTTAAACCTCTGTGGCACATGTGAAGTACTATTGTACTGAAGGATATCTTCAATGTCTGGTGAATTCTCAGGTGCCTAATTTCAGGTACACAAGTTTGAAAACATTCTCTCACTGGTTGCCCCCTTACTACAACACAGGCCCAAGTGTGTTGCTTTCAGATTCTAGAATCCTATTACATTCTTTGCACAGAACCATCTTACCTTTCCCTCTTATCTTTACTTCTTTGTTTTTAGTTGGAATAATAATTCATTTACTCACTGACAAATGAAACAACCTTGTCTCCATATGTTGCAGATAGCTTTGTGCAATGTTTTGGAATCTAGGAGTGCAAACTCTGTTAACATGCAAGCAGGTTTTTGTGGAACTATATATATTTCTTGTACAGTTCATGGAATATTCTAGATAAATACCTGCAAGTGGACCAAACAGCTTTATTCTGTCATGACTAGTGTTGGGATCTCATTGATGACAAAGTAGGCACTGTCTTTTACAAACCATAAACACATAAAAACATAGGTCCTAACTCTTCTGTCTTGGCAAATGGTCCTTCTAGACCACTGATTCCAACAGTGGCCATAAACAGACCTCTAGGGAAGAGTAAGGAAAGAATCAGCTGTATGAGGACAAAGTTCTTCCTGATGCTTTCCTCTCAGTGGACTTCCTGAGCCTGTTAAAGTTGGTCTGTTTACTAAGCCTGTATGGGATGTCTCTTCCAGGATTTCATCCAGTCTCCCCTTGGACATCTAAATATTCTGCATGCAGAACAGCTTTTGGCAAGTAGTAATACAGCTCCGCTGTTTATTGTGTAAAGAACCACCTCCTTTTGTTTTTAAAATGCTCCCACTAGCTTCATTTTATGGCCTCTAGTTTTGTTATTGATGTTGAGCATTGATGAAGACTGATTATTTTGTACTGATGGAATTTTTGTTGAGCAGTCCATCCCTCTCCTTCTCCATGATCATCATGATTTTGTAGATCTCTATCACACCTCTCACATCATATATTTTCAAACTGAAGGGTGCAGCATGGGTCAGTTGTGAATTTTTACAGCAGTAAAGAGGTGCTTTCTTCTTTCTTCTCTATTGCTTATCCCACACGTTCCTAACATGCGCTTTATTTTTATTATTATTATTATTTTAAACCCCTGCTGAGCCCAGAGCTGGTATTTTCATAGAACTAGCTATCATACCCCAAGTTCTCACTCCCAAGGAGTAAAAGCCAGCTCAGAATAAATCACTTTGTCTGAAGCTACAACTGGTTTTCCACATGGGTATCACTTTACATTTGTCTACACTAAATTTCATCTGACATTTTATTGCCCAATCAGTCTTGTCAGTTCTTCTGCAACACTTCATAGTTGGCTCGCATCTTACTATCTTTAATATCTTTATACCATCAGCAAATCTTATCATCAATTACTCTCTTTTCTAGGTCATTTATGAATATATTAATCAGGATAGGTCCCAGAACAGATCCTTACAGAATCCACTGCTGACATCCCTGATCTATAAGAACCATTTATTTACTCCTTTTCTCAGTTTTCTATATTTTATTGAATATTTTATACATGCCGGGACCTTCTCTCTTAACCCATTGCTTCTCTTTTTCCTTTAAAAACTCTTTCAAAATCAGGATAGATTAAATCAATAAAATAATGATTTTTCACATAATTGTTGACCCCTTCAGAACCCTCTAAGACACTTATAAAGCAGGACTTTCCCTTAAAGAAGCAATGTTGACTTTTTAATCAGGCAGTATTTATCCACATGTCCACTAGTACACCTTTTATGTGTAGTTATACCACAGTCTTTTCCACAGTTATTTTGGTTTCAGATTCTCTGTGGACATCCTTGCCCCTTTTCTCCTTGCCCCCAAGAAAAGGCTTTCATGTAGGAACGCCCCCAGTTTCTTCTAAAGTGAATGCCCATGCAAAGAATTCATTTGCCTTCTTCAATGGACTTGTCTTTCCTGAGCTCTCCTTTATACTTTGAGCTCCAGCGGGTTTCTTCTTTGAAGTATCATCCCAAACACTGGAACTCCCCCACCATTATATTTTAAAAGCTCCCTCACAACCTTCTTGGTTTTAAATGCCAGCTGGTTTGTTCCCTTATGGTTCATCTCTCCTTTTCAGACCTCCTCTGTTCACAAAGAACCTGGAGTCATTTCCTTTTTCCATCATCTTCTCACCAAGCATTTTCCTCCCCTTTGCCTTGTCCTGTTGGGGTTGTAGGTGATTCAGGTTCCTTATGATGTCTACCACATTTGTGATGAGCAAAAAGGAAGTTATTATATAATCATCTTCAAGGAAACAGACACATCTGTCTTTTTTCCTGATGATTACATCTTCTACTCCCACCAACCTTTCCCCTTCTTCCAGTTTGAGCTCCTGATTTCAGAAGAGCATCCTTAGTACTGGATGCTACATTGATATTATCTAATGGAGAAAGCCTGTCACTGGGACCTTT
>NW_008825150.1:3662789-3675074 GCF_000699105.1 Pygoscelis adeliae
CATTCCTGAACCTCTCCTTAAGGAACAGCTCCACCTCTCAGTTTGCTTTTTATGTAGGATTTATGCCTGTTTGAAGATTAGATGGCTCCAACGTGTCCCTGAAAGTGCTGTTGATTAATTTTCCTGTCTCACTCAGTTCCTCTAATTCAACCTTCCAGGTCTAATGGGCTCGAATTCTCTCTCTGAAGCTTTCATATTGCTGATACTATTGCTGTGTGTCACTTTCCCACAGGGAAGATACTCATCATTTGACATGTCATAGAGTAAACTGGGAAACTTTCCCTTTTGGCTGAGCTTCCCCTTTATTTCTTCTCCACATGAATGCAAAGGTGACTTCCAAAACTGTTCTGTATGGCCACGGGATCTAATTCACCCTCACTTCCTATCGTATTTCCTTTATAAAAAAAGCTACAAAGCATGAACAAGTATTGTAACAGTAACTGCTGTAGTAAATATATGAGGTTTATATTTATAAAGTAACAATTGGGAAAATAATTTCTTTGGCTTCATATGCTTTTCTTTAATGATCAGAGTGACATTTAAGCCCTCTTGGGGATGGGAAAAAAAATTACAGTCTTACATCATCTGAATTTTAAAAGATGTCCTTAAAGTCAATTTCTTGAAAAACAAAATGTTTTAAAAGGGCAACTTCTTATCTCATATAAATACTTTAAATTCCAAAAAATTCAGTGTCACATAAGAATTTTCCATATGCATTCCCCCCAAAAGGAAAGATTTAAAAAAATATTCTAGGCAATCTGTATGCAGAAAATAGAATAAGGCTGTTTTGTACATCATTCTCTGGGATTGACATTAAACACAAATTCCTTCAGTGTTCCTCTCAACTTGTAACAACTAACAAAATACCAAAGGAAGATAAGACTGTCTTAAAAACTCTTCATCTGCAGACTGTCCTTCCTAAGACAGTGCATGGGAATATTAAAAAAATTCCACCAAGGGTACAAGATGGTGTTGTTCCATACTGAAACTACAGCAGCTCTAGAAGGTACAAAACATAATCATTGTAAGGTGGTATAAATGGTCCGACTGTGGGGTTCTAGGACTGTAGGCTAAAGATGTAAGACAAGGACTAAATCCCAGAACTGTTGTTTTCTCTTTGGAAACTCTATTTCATGTGAGCCTGTGAATCATGAGTGGGACTCAGTGCTTCTATTTGCAAAATAATTGAAATTTTCAAAACACAATTGTTCATCAAGGAGCCTTGCTTGGCATTCAGATCTTGGTTTTCATTTGGCAGATCTTGATTTTGAAGTCTAAGCCAATCTGAAATATGGACAAATATCGAAAACATGGTGAGGCGTGTATTTGTTAAATGTTTCATGTGAAGAGAGTCAATTTAGTTTATATGTATAGTATTTTGAAAAAAAAAAGGTCCTTTGTTTTTTGTGCAGTTTCAGCACCTTGAAAATACTGCTCTGCTGTGTGCTGGCATCTTATGAATTTTATTATTGCACATTATTTTTCTCTAGACTGGTTAATTCGCAAACAACTGTGATTTTCTACAACTGTTTATGAGCAGATGGAAATAAGAGTAACTTCAACATCTGCTACGTAAGAATCATCTTAAAATCAATAAAAATGAAAGCTGCCATTATGAGGTAATATGGATAGATGTGTTATATTTGAAACTGTACAGTAGAAATTGACGCTTTACTGTGAAGTAGCTACTGAAGGGAGCCATGAACAGAGAGGGACGTATGTCATTCCGTACTTCATATGGCAGAAATTAAATCTACAACTCTGTTTTTACCTGGATACCTGAACAAGAATCTCTAATAGCAGCAGCAGTGATACCCTTCCTCACTGCATATTTAAAGGTTGTTCCGCAAGTTGCTTTTGCAGGCACAGGTACAAATGCATCAACTCCATTTCCTGTTGACCAACCTTCCTAACAGCTGGTTTGTGGGAGTTTTCACAGAATCACAGAACGGCTGAGGTTGGAAGGGGCCTCTGGAAGTCATCTTGTCCAAAACCCTGCTCAAGCAAGCCACCTAGAGCCAGCTGCCCAGGACCTTGTCCAGACAGCTTTTGAATATCTACAAGGAGGGAGACTCCACAACCTCTCTATGCAACCTGTTCCACCTGGAATTTCCACCTGGAATTTTCTACCTAGAGTTGTTTCTTGATCAGCTGGGATATAAATTTATTTTCTTTTTGTCTGTAAGCAAAGCATATCCCTTGAGATGTCAGCGTGTTACTGTTATGATGGGAACGAAAATGAAAGAGAGAAGTCGTCCTAGCCAGTGCCCTTCATGCCCTACACTGATTAGATGGCTTGCAGACCAGAACTACTGTGTACTGGATTGGCTTGAAGCAGGTATGCAACTCTGGGCATCTGCACTGCTGTGCCTTAGTTCATCATGTATGGTTTGGTACCTGCAGTGGCAATTGGAAGAAAAGAGCACAAGGTGAATGAGGATGCCACTTAACTGCATGAGTATTAGGCAATACATGACAACACATCCCACAGAGCACATGGGTTTTCTGGAATAACCTGACATCTGTAGCAAGAATTGTCTGATTTCCAAACAGTATTCATGAAAACTTTTTTACTTTCTTTCTCCTCATTAAAATGCTTTACTATAGGCCAGGTCGCAGAGGACTAATATGTAATTAGGTGGCAGCTATGCAATTTCGGACTGCTGTCCTTTGGTAAGCGGCAAAGTGCTTGTCTAAGTGAGAGATAGTCCGACACAATGTCACAGACTTCCCCGCATGTGTGTTGGCAGGGAAGGTTTATACAGAAAGACCTATTTTCTGGAGTGCATGTTAGTTGCCAAAAGCTCTGTTAAAAGAATGCTTCACTGAACAAATTGGGTTTAAAACGTGTGTGTGATTTGTCAAAATTATAAACTGCGGGGGTGATATTCAGCTGACTCTCTGTAGCTGTCTGTTGTAGAAGGCTATATTTGATCTAGTTGCTCCTGGCTCCCTTTGCAGCCAATAAAGAGAAATAGGCACTTTTAGATCATGACTCATCTACACTTAAAGTCATTTATGCCCTAACACAGAAATGCCTGTAATTGGCTATAAGAAGAGTTGAGTTTGATTGACTGAGATGTAGACATATAAAGTGAGGTGAGATGATTCCCACCCTGAGGCACTGTTGTTCCAGCATGACTATTCCCACAATACAGTCACAAATAGGAGATGCGTAATTCAACAGAGAAAATGTGTGATTGATACTTCCTCTACTAGTGCTGCAAAACTATAGACGTTAGGGAGCATGTGTCATTTGTTAAAGGAGGTCAGTTAGTGACTAACCAGCAAGAAACAAATAACCGAGGAAAGATCTATAAGAGTATAGTGAATATATAATTTGACAGAAACCATGCTGGGTAATGTGCATTATTTTTACATGACAGTCCACTGCAACACAGCAATACTAATACAGCTGAATTTCCCTTACTTTGAGCTTTATTCTGCTCTTATAGCACTCTTACACATATGTAACTGCATGGGTTTCAGTGAAATTACTCCTGGTTTAGGCAGTGTACATGACAGTGACATTAGTCTTCTATTGCAATTTGCTTCTGTTCAATCTATTTGTTCTTAGTAAAAAAGATTTCCTGTCAGTTCCTGCAATGCAGTTTTGTGCTATGCTTTGCAAAGTGATTTCTGCATTAGTATTTCCAGTGAAACATTGTCAACAATACTTCTTTGTTTTAGTACTGAAAATTCACATTGCCCTTTTGATCTCCTAAATATCTGCTTCTAAAATTTAAAAATCCTATGCTTTTGCTCTTGAATCTTTATCTTCATCTACTTCCCTCGCTTGCTGTTTTCCAGGCTGTGCTCTGCAGATTGACATGACTGACTCAGATGCTTTAATAGTATAGAGACTCAGATATTATGGTAATGAGCATGATAGGTACATTAGACTCCAAGAAGGACTTCAGGGTCATCACAGATAATTACCTTAACATGAGCTGTCTGCAGTACTGTGACTGAAAGGGATAATGTGTACTTCAGAATTACATTAAGAGGAAGATATATCAAGCAGAGGTAGGAAAATAATCTGAGGTTTGTGTGTATGCGTGGATCTTCACCTGAAGCATTGCTTATGGGGCACAGCTGGAGACAGATCATCAGCACCGCTCTGTCAGTGCTCTAGTGAGTTGCAGGGAATCCATGTCCTTAGATGTGCTGCGAGTGTAAAGCAATCACACACTCATGATCAAGGTGATTATCAGAGTTTGGAAGAACATTTTCCCTTGGATTGGACAAATTAGTTTGGACTGTGGCTTGAAAATTTTTTTCTTTTTTTTTTTTTTTCATTTGATGATAATACTCATCTTACACTTGTTCTGAATAATTACTGTTTTTATACACTTTTATATAAAATAAAATCTGCCTTTTCGTATGTGATAAGGAAAAAACATTAGTTGAGGAAAACGAAGGTTTTGTTTTAGGGTCTTGACTGTTAAGACTCACTTGCAAGGGAGGGGCTGGGATCTTACAATCCATACAAGGTGTCTGGATAAAGCTGAGTTTCAAGTGATAATAGGCAGTCAGCCTAGATGGCCTCATTGTTTCTTCTCTTAATGGATGTGTCCATGCTGGAGGCAGGTGCACTCTGCATCGTGTCCCATAGCCTTAGTCCCCACGTGGTGGTTACCAGCGTACACATTTTCCTCAGTTTTCTTTGGAAGCAAACCTGTAGGATAGGCAGAAAGGTATCCTGTGCATTTTGATAGATTGTCTATATCAGTGACCTGGGAAGAAGGGCTGCGCAGCAGGGACTCAGCTGGTTTCTAGGGAAGATTTACATTTAGCCTGCTACCTGTGGTCTGTAAACTACTTGAGTAACTCCTAGGAGAGGATCCATAAGAGCCTGACCTTCTGTTTGTGCAAGAGTGTGACCAGTAAAATGATGTCCCAAATTGGTCCGATAGAAAATTCTTTACTTTCTGCCACTAATATATGTGCTCATCAAAAGGCCTAATATCATGCCTGTAATTCTGAATACAGGCAGCACGAGAAGAACCCTAGGAGTTCTGGAAACCGGGTCTGAATTTATGCTGCAATGTTGGGTGATTCACATTCACCCAACTATACTCTAGCTAAACTCTCAGCTGGAAAACAGTTTTGCACTCCTGTTGTCTTTAATTAAATGCTCAGTATTTGCCCCTTTAGTACAGAGGGGGTGAGTATGGTATTCATTTTGCAGAACAGAGCACTGATTTAATGAGACCCATGAAATCAATCAAAAACTTTCCCCAAGTTTCCCAAGATTGCCAATCAGGGACAGAGAGAAAGAGAAGGAGCATTCCTAGCCCCTGGTGTAAAAGCTTTTGGAAATTGTATGATATTTCTTTCAACTTATGTCTGAACTTCCTTAAAAGTGGTTTAATGACAGAGGAAAGTATTTATATTAAGCTTGCAAATATGGGCTAGAGAGGGAATCTGCCTAGTATGTGACCTCAAAGATTAACACTATAGCATTATCATGAGATCACAGGGTAGGAAAAAATCAGATAAATGTTTTAAATGGCAAGTCATGTCAGACTAACACCAAGGACTTTAACAAATGAAACTTTCTTGTTAACAAACTGACATTATTGTATTTAAAGGTCAGCTGACAAAAGGGTATGACTCCCAGGCAATCTCTCACAGGCTGTGAGCAGTACCTCCCTGGGGAGACTCTGACCTTTTCCAGGGGAGGAGTTATCAAGGCTGATAAAAGTCAGTCATTTCCAAAAGAAATACAACAATAATTATGCACTGAGCTAGGAGTGGACTTCTAATAGCTGCATGGTTATTCTAGGGCAGAAGAGACACTATGGAGTCCGTTGGTTCCCTTCTTCTGCACGTTTTCCATGGTGGCTGCATGCTGATGGGTGCACTGATGGTATGGCAGCAGCTTGCTGGAGCTCAGATGAGAAATGCTCTGGCCGCAGAAGCTGGGCAATAAGCCCTTTCTAGGTAGCATTGCCATTTCAGGAGTTTTTGAAGATGACTTTATCCCCATCTGGTTACAACGGATTTTCTTGCAGCTTCCTTGACTTCAGTAAATTAAACCAGTTCTGCATCAGCTGAGAACTGAGACTCATTGCCCTGAAATAACATTAAGATGAAATTCTCTTTTGCAGCCTCCATTTGGACAGATCTATTAATAAGGGTGTTAGCTGAATGACTGCAAGCTCCTTGCACCAAACAAATAGTTTCTTGGATGCCACACTAACCCTGACACAGCTAAAGGCAGATATACTCAGCACCCACAGAAAACTGCCTGAGATCCATCTCTCATGTTCAAACAGTCCTGTACCTAGATGCACAGCGATCACAAGCACAGAGTAACTATGTCTGACAAAAGGGTGATACAGAGCAGAAGCCAAAGAAGGGATCAGGTCATGTACACTGTTCATTACAAATATACCCTCACTTCAGAAGTGTGTCTGTGGTGTGCCAGCTATGTGTTAGGTCTCCTATTTGTCAGAGGTGATACTTGCACAAATTGTCAATGAATACCTCATGTAGCAGAGCTCAATGAATAACTGTAACAATGTATTTGCTTTTGGAAGCCAAGTTCAGTCTAATTATATTAAAAATAAGATACGGAAAAATGCTGAAAAATGTTTTAAAACAAAGTTTTTAAAAGTGTGAGGTTATTTGTATTTTCTCAACGCTTTTCTAGCAAGGGAGCTGCTGTATAGCATTACAGGGCACACTGAGCTACACTGCTTCATCATTATGGAAAAACTCCCATCATTCTCAGGGTATGTACACTAGTTCAGCTGTAAATTATTGGGTTTGACACTGGAATCACTTGTGGGAAATTCTGTAATCTGAACTATGCAGGAAGGCATAAATGATCATAATAATCTTTTTCTGGGCTTCAAATTTATGAATCTAAGTTCATTGTGGACTGCTTTTTCCCTGCCAGGGACACATCTTTTACTCTGAATCTGTAATTCTGCAGGGGAAAGCAGCACTGCAGTGAGATTTTATCCTGCTTTCTACCTACTGAAGTCCAATTCTTCCTGCAGTTAAATGAAAACAGAGTTGAAATCCACTGAGCTACCTGTGAGACAAAATAATTCCAATGGTAATAAAATGAGGTCCTCTGTGTTTAAAAGAGCCTGTAATTTGACCATTTAAATTATCAAATTAGGATGTACACCGAGACACAAAAGCTCGAGAGGAGTTCTCCATGTACAGCTACCAGAAACTCGTCACCTATATTCATTATGCTGCAGAGACTAAAGAGAGACCCTCAATTTCGTGCATGAGCAACTGGTGAGGTTCTGTTCTGTCTGATAAATGATACTGCCTGTGTTTAGGAACTCTGGTTGAGGCTGTTTTGGCATTTAGACTCATGGAACAACTTTGGTGACAAATGCGTGGCTGGAGGCCCTTGTATTAGTCTGGAGTCACTGGGCAACTGAGCAGCATTAACAGTCACTGAGAAAGCAGCTGCACTCTGACATCCTTACCTGAGCCAGACATATCTCCCTGACGGGGGAGGATTGCTGGAAATTTTATTCTAGTGTTGTCAGTTATATGTTGAAACCTATTGCCTCCCTGAGTCTGCTGATCAACCCATTACAAACACCATGGCATTATCCATGAGTGCTGTTTCCTGATATCTCCTCTGCTGAAACCTTCATCTTAGCTCATCCATCACAGCACTCATCTAGTTGAGATTCACCTTGCTGACCCAAGCATATTTAAACCACTTCTTGCTGTTCTCATGCTATACTAGGAATACAGGCTATATCGTCCACCTCATTAGTCATTGCCAGTGACTTCACATGCAATTCAGGAATCTGGTGCAAATTACTCAAAAATCTTCTAGCTATTATATTCTAGCTATCAGTAAAGCAAACCATCTGAAACTTCTATCAAATTCAAAGGGAGTGAAAGTGTCCAGCAGCTACTAAAAATTACAGGTCTTGATTTTAAAGGCAGACTTACTTCCTAGTTCTACTACTCCACTGTCTTCACCCTTTTTCCTATCATTACCCATCTTTTCTGGCCAATCCCATTTCCCTAATTCTTGAGCAGGACACTTCCTCTGTGGCATGCCTAGCACATGAGAGAGACCTCCTTGTTCTTAATTTCATGGTTTTGTTGCAAATATTCTACTTCAGTGTGACTTTTCTATTCGAGTTTGTAACTGCATTGTGCACAGTCTAGAACATTTTGGAGATCCTGTTTGTGTGAATGACAATATTAATTTGAAAATTATATTAAATAGGGAACCTACTATGCAAGAAAAAAGATCTACTTATAAAAACTGTCACAAGACATTTGTATGTTGTACAGGCTACAGGCATACATTGGTGCACTTGCACAGCTCATTCCTATGCTATGTCATGTTAAGCGGTCTGTCATCCCCTCTGCTGCTAAAGAATAGAGTGCTGCCTGTAAGTGAGGCTGCATTTAGTCTCATCATTGTTAAACATAGAGGGTTTTATATAAAGGTATCTGCAACATCATTATTTGGTGTTGCTTGCTGCATAACATCAGTTGCATGACTATTGTCAATATCCAACTGGAGTTCTCACATTCAAAACAACTCCCACTTTTTGGGTGAGCAATGGAAGATCAATTTACTGTCATTCTTCTTCTTCTTGTACTTGCCTACTTAGAAACAAATGCACCTAGAGGTGTAACTGCAGAAAGAAGGTGTAATACTTCTTTCTTTTTGCAGAATATCAGTGAATCACAATTCTCTTCCAAACTTGCATGACTTCAGGTGAGGCAGATTGAGGAGAGAACTGCAGGCGAAAATAGGTGCACGGACCTGTGCCACTAAAGTGCATACAAGTTTTACCATTGATTTCAGTAGATACAGAAATTCACTTCTAGATTCTTTTCACATCTTTTGACAGAACTGACTCATCTCTCTCCTTTTATGCATTGCAGCTGTAACAGTGGTGCTTCAAACGTCACAATTAGTTTTAAACAAGTAGTATATAAATGTTGTTCCAAAAATCTGTATGCTTCATATATGGTAACTGGGAGTTACTACTAATGTTGATGCCTTCACAACCCATAGCAAACCCCTAATGTGTATATATCTACTTTTAGATACACAAGGACAAAATAAGTCCATCATCCTTATGTTCTTTTCAGCAATCTAGGAAGCCTGTATGAAATTGCATGTTTAAAAATTCATAACTTTTCAAGTTGTTGCTATTCTTTTTTCATATATCTCAGTAAAAGCTACGGGAAAGCCAAGACTTAAACTTTATGTTTAAGTTTTTTTTCTTGCTGTGGAGACCATTCTACTAAATTACATCAGCAAGCTGTGCCTACATATTCAAAATGTTTATAGTAAGCTCAACCAATTTTGCTTAAGGGTCTAAAAACTCTTCTCTTTGGATTGAGAGCAAATTAGGGCACAATTTCAGAAAATGGTATTTTTCAACGTATACTTGTGAGCACTTAAAAATATGGATGATTCACAAAACAAGACACCTTTCATACTTAGCTACAATCATTGCTATTACTTTCTTTAGAAATGTGTATTCATTTTCTCTAGCTGTTGAAAACATAAAGCTATATGTGTAGAAAGAATTCCCCCTGCCTGGGAAAGGAGATCTTCTCAGTTGAGTTCCTAATTGGCTTCATTTGCGCAACCTGAATATTTTGACAAGGGCATGTGTTGTTTCTGTTCTGTTCTACTCTACCCTACCCTGCCCTACTCTACTATACTCTATCCCCACTGTCATAATTCGTGAATGCCTTAATCTGGAAATGATTAAATGCTAAAATAAGAAACAAAAGAATCTTCCCCCCCCACCCCAAGTGTTTCCTCTGCTAGACTGTTGAGCTTGGTTTTGTCTTGAACAGATGGCTTCAGAATAACTGGAAATTGTTCAGTGGCCACAATTTATGTGTTTAAAATGTGAATGTTATTGCAGATCATTTGGGAATTCAGGGTTCTTCTATGCTGGAAAACATGCATTAATTAATTTTATTGATGTAAGAATATCAGAATTCAATTTTATTTCTTACTTTAGTGTCCATTTGGACTGCTAGAGTTGAATGAATCTGTTTGGTGAGGAATGGATCCATTTGGATTAGGATCCTGTCCTGATACGAGTTCTCTCCTTATCGGGTTCTTTGAAACAGCAAGGAGATGTATCAGTAACACTTTTTCCTCTTTCTGATTAGCCACTGTAAATCACCACTACTGCAGAGAGAGAGAGCTCTTGTCATGCTCAGCAAAAATGTATTAGCTGTTCCTAAGTCTGAGAGACAAGTTGTCTAAAAGATGTATAAAGGTGGGGCTCATCCAGATCATACTCTTCTCCCAAATTTGATTAAGTTGGCACACAGCTCTTTTTTGAATACATAAGTCTTTAATTACTTCAGTTACCGGGCTGCAGTTGAATGATCTTGCTTATTATAGCATGCAGTGGTTCCCTGCAAGGTTGTATTGGTTTTACAATCTAAGCAAGGGCAGGTGCAGGATTGCTTTAGATTACTTGAGGTTAGGAAGACACTGATTTGCATAGCTTCAGGGCTGCTGGAATCCTTTGGGAAGTGAAAGCAATTTTCTTTTATTTACTCTCAGTTCTACAGTTCCATCTGCCACTTATTCTCACTGGGTCAACCTTTCCCTTTTCTCATGTTTATGTCAGGATGTTGCACCAGAACTACACAGGGCTCTTGAAAGGACAGCATCAAAGTTTTGCAAATTCAAAATTTTGCCTCTTCTGTGAAAAAGCAGTTGACAAATCTCCTTCTGTTTCTTCAGAAGAACAAAAATGAAATTTTCTTTTTATTTTCTGTCAGCATTTTCTATTTTTTCTTGTTCTTGTCCCTTTTTTGCCTCACTGTTTTTCTCATTTACCACCCTTATCACATCCAACATAAACAACTTGCCCTAGTTACTTTTCCCCATTGCTCCCACTTTTGCATACTCTGTACCCATATTTAGTATTTCTGATAGTTACCCAGGTAACAAGGTTGCAACCTTACATAGTATCGCTATGTTTCTTGGGCACTATTGGTCTTGCGAGTCTCTGCTTCCTAAAGGTCCCCCTTATTCCCCCACCAATTATCTGTGAAGTCTGTCTGTTTCTCACATACCTCCTCCTTATCCTTTTCTAAAATCTAGCTATTCCTCACAGTGCTGTTACTTTTGTCAGCTTCTCACATTGTTATTTATTAAACCCAATATTTTTCTCATATCTTGTCCAGCAGTTTCTCACGTCCTGATCAATTAGCTTAACCTCAGGCCAGCACCTAGTCAGCAGCCCAGTCATCCGCCTGAGACCCTAACACACCCCTGCTTGCAGGTCATGTCCCATGGAGATGCCCCCCTCCACCTCTGTGCCACAAAGCCCAAGCAGGCCTCCAGTGGCACCCCCAACACGGGCTGCACACATCGGGGCAGGCGCCTGACTGCGAGGGGTTTGGCCTGTGCAGGGTGTGCTGGGCTGCAGTGCGACTTCTCACCATTGCCAGCACCAACACGACCCTTCAGAGGCAAAACAGCATGTACGTAGTGGGACACTTCCACTCCATAACACTCCTGTTAGAGTACTAGTGGTCACATAGCACAGTGTTCCCAAGATCGGCTGGACCAGCCAGATCCTTCTCTTCACTGTAGAGATGGGCCTAATTAGACACAACTGAGTACCCATGTCAAATGTTAAGACTCAAAGATGGAGAGGTGAGGCTGTGCAGATGATTGTGTCGATCTATAAAAGGAAGCTGTAGAGACAGTGATAAAATTAACATACCTGAGGAAATGCCAAGAGGAATTAGGAGCAACAGGTTACCAGTAATTAAACTGGGGTGCTTACGCTCATGGTTTTCTAAACTATGTATGTAGTAATCAGAACAGATATATGTCAGAAACCTCAGGGCATGGCAAGGGCATGGGAGAGCTATGTAGCCAAGTCGCTGGTGTGTAATACTGTGCCGTATCAGGTATCTTGTATTCAACAGGAGCCAGTACTCTGTGTCCTAGGGCTTTCCGCAGCCTCTGAGTTGAGTTCCTTCAGCTGCTTGGCCAGTGATGTGCCAGTGTGAGGCTTTTTACTAGCCTTCCTAAAAAACGGGAAACCAAGTGGCAGTTGTGACCATAACTTATGAACTAAGAGGACAGAATCCTTGTCTGATGGAAAAAAAACAAAAGAGGGAAGAGGTGTGGGAGAACCATTTTTTTATCATCTACAAGGCTGATGTTGTTTATCTCATTCTCTACTAATTTACATTGTAAATTTATGTTTATTGTCCCTAAATGCATTGTGCTGTATGTTATACTTTTGAATTTCATCTCATTTCTACTATTCATGAGCC
>NW_008825150.1:3675386-3692064 GCF_000699105.1 Pygoscelis adeliae
ATCCCAGTCCTTCTCTGTGCTGACCGTGTTCCATTTCAGCAGCATACCACTATCTTTAGTGCTTAGGTTGTTGAAAAACATTTTAAAAGATCAATGGTAGAGAATGGTAACCTCTACCCAGATTGGTATTTCCTCCTCAAGCATGATCAGATGTCATTTTCCGTAAGTCATTTCCTTTTCCTATCAGAATTCATTTACTAATTCCCACGCAGTCAGGCTTTACCAACTGTTTTCCATAAAGCACCATATTTGAAGACCAGATAGAAAAAAAACCTACTATATTTAAATTTTCCTATAAAAATAGTTTCTTACTGAGCTATCAGGTAAACCTTGGACAATCTGTTGTTTGGTTAATGCAGATTATGTCTTATCCCATTTTTTATTTATCTGCATGATTTCAATTATTTTCTCTTCCAAAAATTTGTTCTAAAGTCTTGCATAATATTAAGGTCAGGAAAAGTGATTTTGTAGCTATTGATATCTCTTTTTCCTGTGGCATATGGTTTCTATTTTCATTATTCATAAAGATGCACTTCTGGCATTTACATTTTCTCCAAAATATTTTATACTTTATCATGAATTTTGCCCAGATTTTTTTTATTTATTGTGCAGTGGAGATTGCCCAATCCTCCTAAAATGCTAAACATTTTTACTTCCACCTGAGATGAAAAATTTGCCATCCTGCTCTTACTTAGTTTTTCAATGGCTTTTTCAGAATTTGACATATCTCTTCTAGTTCAATATAATTTAAAAATTTATTTCTTTTTCTTATATTGCACCCTAATTCTTTTTTCCTCTGTGTCTTTATATTTATATAGATAAAACCCATTCTGTTTTTTTATTAGTTCTTTTTTCCCATAATCCTTTTCAAGATTTCCCTGAGCATTCCCTTAGACAAATCTCACTTTATCGCAGTGTCACTTTATTTCTAACACCTTAAATGCAGAATCACAGTGCTGAAAGGCACCTCAAGAAGTCATTTAGTTTATCATCCTGTCCCAAACCAAGACCACTGCAACATGGTTGTCTAACCTGTTCTCCAGTTACAGAGGTTATCCTGCTTCCTCAAGTTCAGTATTTCACTATCATTTCTATCAAAATACTTTCTGCTGTTTAATTTTAATGTCTCTTATTTGAATTTAACCTGATTACTGCTTGCATTTTTCACAAATAACATGAATAATAGATTGTTCCCTTCCTCTTTGCAGCAACCTTTTGTGATTTTGAGTAATTATTGAGGTGCCTTTCAGCTATCTCCTCCTCTGGCCAGCCAGTCCCATTGTTTTTCCCGGGGTGAACCTGTGTGCATGACTACAGATTTGTCTCATTACCTTTCTCCCGACTCTGTCCAACTGATTCTTACCATGCTTGAGCATGAGAATATCCATCAGCTGAGGCTTCTGGGGTATTGCTTCAAGTACTTCAGAAACTGTATTCCTGCTTGTAGATCATAGATGGTATTTGTCTTTTTTGCAACAACAATGCTTGGTCGATTCGGGTTCAGCCTGTAATCCTCTCTAAGCCATATACCCCTGCAGAACTACTCCCTAATCAGTTGTCCCCTTCAGTTGTATTTTTGAGGCTGATTACTCCTGCCCTATATTCAGTATCTTGCTCTTGTTCCTGTTTTGTAGGACAGCCTTATGCTGTCCTTATGCTATCTTCTTCAAGTAATCTCCTGAATCGTCAAGATTGTTTGAATTCTAGGTGAACGTACTTGCAGTTCCATCCAGGATGGTGTCATTAGCAAATGTAAGAAATATGCTTAATTCCATCATTCAAGTCATTCTTGAAAATATCAATTAGTTTCAATCCACAATAGGCTTTTTCAGAACCCCATGCAATAAACCCTTTCATTTTCACAATGAACCTTTGATAACTACTCTGTCAATCATTTGTTTCAATAAAACATTTTTCTATTTTTGCAGGCTCTGTTAGATGTAGAATCCTTTCCTACAGAATTATTCTCTTGGATAGTCTTAGCACTTTTGACTTCTAGCAGTTCCAGGCTGAATGATCTGAATTCCTTCTCTCCAACTAGTTTTTTAGGTTTGTTTTTTCTTTTTTTTTTTGTTTATTTCTCTTTGACATTTTGGTTTTTTTTAATGGAACTACAATTGCTCATGCTTCTACTCCGTGTTCCACTACAAAATTAGCCAAGAGTCTTTTTTCACAGCATCACAGGATCCATTAATTCAAATAAAACGAAGAGAAGTCATACCTGGGAGAACTCCAGAAAAAGGGTAAATACCAGCTTAAAGATGAGAGCACACAGCAGTAGAAGCAAAGCATATAGGTTATTCATTGCCTTACACACTTATTAAAATGATTATTCTTATTTGTGCAAATCTGTATTTACAAAAATTGCTTGCTGTCATCTGCATCGTGTGAAGATTATTTATTGCATTTTATTTGATGTTAACTAACATCATTGATGATTTCTAGAAAATGTAGTGATGAATGGAAAATATAATTTCTTTTACTATCAATTTTTTTAAAGACCTTGGTCAGCTGTGTATTATTTCTAGACTCCTTCCTTTTGCTTTGCCTGATGTTTTTGAAGTGATTGCCTTTCAGTGATAGGCTCATTTGTGTAGCAATTTTCTTACAGGGAAATTTAGCGTGGCATTAAAGCATAACATGGTAACAGAACTGTCAAGGTCTCAAGTAACCTCTTGATGCTGAAGTCAAGTTTAAGCATCATACTTACGTCCCTGGACCTTTGCACCCCTTTTGAAGGTCTGCACTCTGGGTTTTATCCAGCCTTTTTGGGAACATTTATTTCTAAAGTATCATCCTGAATCAAATCCTTTCATATATTACAGGAAATTTCTGTTTGCAGCCATCCAACCAAATGCAATAATTTTTATAGCTATGCTTCAGTAAACAACTGCACTCCATAGAAGGTTATTTTGATTCTCAAGTCCGATGCAGTTCTTTTTCCAATTTGTCCCTTTATTTTTACAGTGCAACATATTTTCAGTTAATTCAGATGATGTAAAGATTTGGTATTGACTGGCTCTTTTTCTGCATCACTCCAGCTGGGTTTGCACAGTTCAGTCAAGGTTGGCCATATGACCAGCTCTGAATAAATTTGTAATAATTCTGTATTGTATTTTTACATAATACCTACTTGGAAATATTTTTGCACTTTAATTTAGAACAGATTCTACAACATCTCTCTTATGACCCAAAATTATGACCTTTAGATTTAATGGTTCCTCTCTGCTCCATCATTAATTCAGTCTTTTCCAGCTCAGATGTATTCACAGGCTGATACTTGAACATTTCATGGTTTCAAACTTACCAGATTTGTCTACTGAATTCTACTATTTAATACATTTCCAGATTATTTTGTTCAAATGTTTCTCAAGTCAAATTTTGAATAATTCTGTTGTTAGTTTTCAAGCTAAAGTGAAAATCCATATCAATGCTTCTTGTCCCACTTATTTTTTATGACATTGTAAGTTGGTTTTTTTTTTAATTTTTGATAGTCATCACACTGACAATTAATTTCAAGGGACCTTTTGACTTTTGCTCCATCATATATTTTCAATTTTTCTACTTTCTTTCCAGCAAATGCTGAAAATCCTGATGTTTAACCAACAAAGGATAGGGAAGTTATTTATTTCGAGCAAACCACAAATAATTGTTTCTGGAGAAAAAAAGTAGTATTTTCCAGAAAAGAAACAAGCCTAAAACATATTCACTTTATGAATTTTTGCCTTGCTTTAGTCCACATGTTTTTTTTTTTAATTTCTCTGAAAATTAAATGACTTTTGGGGTACACTCACAGATTCATAAATGTTATGTACAGATTATGCCATAATGATCATATAGTCTGATTTCTTGCGTAACACATGAGCCATAAAATTTCTCCTAGGAATTCTTACCGGAAACCCAGTACTTGTGCTTGAAAGGCACTATACATATATCTGTCAACCAATTGATTTCATCAGTACAATAGATTTTCTTTGGGACTCTGGAGAAAGTGTTTAAAGACAATTTGACCCTAATACACATCTAAGCCTTTGAAAAGACCATCCTTCCACCCTCCCAGTGTATGAGATGACAGGCAAAATTTCTTCAGGCTAAGTCATAGTAAAGAAGCTGGCATATAAAAGCATATATTAAAGGCATATAAAGTAAACATATTTTCCCTGGAGGCTGTATATTGTTTTGCCCTTAAAATTTGTTGCGATTTTGAATGCCATTATATAGATTGAAAAGACTGAATTACATTGTCTGATTAAAGTCATAGAAAATGCTAGCTCAAAATAGTGAATATATAACAAACGGTGGTATAAACCCTGAAGGAAAAAGTCTTTTTTTCTTTATCATATAATGGAAGCCACTTCTATGGTATCTATTAAATACAAAAATCCATCAGATGTTCACAAACCTAGTTTAAAATGGCAAAATGGAAACATTTGTATATATCTTTTTCACATGATCATAAGGTTTCTTCTACTGATGACTGACGTATGAGTTAATATAAAATACTTTTTTCTCCTATTTTAAATTCAGAATACTATAAAAAAATAAGCTAAAATTATTAAATAGAGTCATGTTATTTTTCATGCATATGCAATTTTATTGCTAACTATTCTGTATTGGCAGGATGAAGCTAACTTCTCTCTGGGCCATGGAATTGGCTTTATTTGTCTGCAGTGGGTGGGTTGGTGGATTTCACCATTTGCATACTTGAACACAAGTCCCACCATTACTTAATATACTAGCCACAATATCTTTTCGCTTCCCCTAACTCTGGCTGCCTTATAAATGTTGTTTTTGTGGAAGAAAGTGTCTCTGACTGGAGAGTGCTTTGTGTTCAATTTAAGTCCACCTCTGAGAATCTCTTTAATGCTGAACTGACTATAAAAAATTGATCCACTGGTGACATGACGGTGTTTCTGCTCCACTTTGAACTTGAATCTCTCCTTTTTTTTTTTTTAAGAAGATGAGAATCCCATGAATAGTATCAGTAAATAATTGCACAAGATCTCTCCCTGGGCCTCTCTAACCATTGGGAAGTGAGGGAAAGCCTTCTTCAACATGAGAGATGACAATAAGGCTAAATCAATAGGCTTTTCCTTCCCTTATCAGGACATCATTTCTCACTGGAGGTTATTCTGGACAGAACTAATTTGGTCTAAGAATGCAAGTATTCTCATCCTCTTACACTTAATTTTCCAATTAGTAAATCATATTCCTTTTAGGATCAGGCACTGTACGTTCGAGTCCAAAGAGCTTCTATCCTCAGAGTGATCGGAGAACTTTTCATTCCCTGTGAAAAATTCAAGGGAACAGTGATCTACAAATCAACTGTTGCCAAAACTCTCAACTCATGAGTGATATTGTCCACAGAAACTTTGCGACTTGATCTGCTTCTTTCCTCCATCAAATTTCTGCCTTTATTTTTAATGCTCAGTAGACATGAGCAATTTAAAATGGTGACCAACAGGCAGATTTTTCTAACTCACTCCCTCGTATTGCTTTTCAGACATTAATGAAACCAGAAGCAATAGCACTAGACAATTGTGCACTAGCACGAATTTATTCTGGCAGGACGTAGGGTGCCATATTTGTAAGCAATGGATAACAAAGTGATCTGGTCCTCTATGGTCAAGTCCAGCCCCTGCTATAGAGGGTGGGTTGACATGCTTGTTAAGACAAAATAAGCAGTTATAGGCAAAGCTTCTTTTTTTCCTTTTGGATTGGTTTGGGTTTTTTTCTTTTTTTATTATTATTACTTTGCAGGATGTAGTGTGCAAGAGGCTTTTCCAGGTTCGTTTTTTTTGAGTGATGCCATGTGTTGATGAAGGATGAGGTAGTTCAAGGTGTGTGACTCCTGGAAGGGTGTGACCTGCACTAGAATGAACAATTTCTTGATGTTGGATATGTCTGATTTTAAGGACCTTTATTAAATATTTATTTTGCATCAGAGTTACAAACGCTGTGAGAAATCTACTTTATTTGTGAGGAGGATACTGATGGACAGATGCTTTACTTTCCATGCCATAAGAGAAACAGAATCTTTTTCTAAGCATGACACTCCAACATGTCAGTGTCCTGGTTTCAGCTGGGATAGAGTTAATTTTCTTCCTAGTGGCTGGTACAGTGCTGTGTTTTGGATTTAGCATGAGAATAATGTTGATAACACACTGATGTTTTAGTTGTTGTTGAGTAGTGCTTACACTAGTCAAGGACTTTTCAGCTTCTCATGCCCTGCCAGTGAGAAGCTGGGAGGGGGCGCAGCCAGGACAACTGACCCAAACTGGCCAAAGGGATATTCCATACCATGGGACACCATTCTCAGTATATAAACTGGGGGGAGTTGGCTGGGGGGCGGTGACCGCTGCTCGGGAACTGGCTGGGAATTGATTGGTGGGTGGTGAGCAATTGCATTGTTCATCACTTATTTTGTATATTCTATTATTAATTATTATTATTATTATCATTATTATTATCATTATCATTTTCCCTTCCTCTTCTGTCCTATTAAACTGTCTTTATCTCAATCCATGAATTCTACTTTTTTTTTCCCGATTCTCTCCCCCAACCCACTGTAGGGGGGGGGAGTGAGCGAACGGCTGTGTGGTGTTTAGCTGCCTGCTGGGTTAAACCACAACAACCAGTGATGGAGATGCCAAGGGACTTCTTACAAATCAATGACAATAACCAGCAATCCTACTAAAATTGTAATAGAAAGTTTTTTGGTAGTTGAACAGTTTTATTCTGGCCATCTGGAAACACTCTACTTCCTTCACTATTTAGGCATCAAATAAACTTTTATCTTCCAAGCATTATAAAAGGAAATGTAAGTAAGTGAGACAAAAATAATAGCCTTGCCATTACTAGTGATAACATTTGATAAGGAGACTCATTATTATCCAGAGGAGTAGTTAAAGTAATATTAGAACTATCAAAACCAAAGTCATAAAGGCATTAGTTTTGTTTGGTCTAAGAAAGAGAGATATAAAGGGGAAATCATAATAATTGTATTGTGATTTGTCAAAGGTTATAACAGAGGAGAATAAGCTGTTTTTCCACATGCCTAAATTAAGTAGGAAAGTGAATTAACTTTTGGTGCAGAAAAATTTAAATTAAATATTAGGAAACACTTTTTAATAATTGTAAAAGTGATCTATTTAAGGTCATAGAAGGCGGCTGCAAAATCTCTTTACAGGCTCTTAAAAACATATCAAACAAAGACTCCTTCATGAGCAACACAAGATACTGGATTAGATCATCTCTAGTGGCTCCTTTTATATTTTCTGTATAAACCTTCATTTCAAGATTATTCCTCAGAAGAGTTTTTCCTACATCATGAATGTAGCAGTTATGATCAGTGAATACACTGTACACAAGTGAATTCTTTAAGAAATCTACCATTTTTCTGTGTTGGCTGTTAAAAGTTGTATGCATCCAGCATGCTCCAAACTGTCAAGCATGAGGGGGCTGGCTATATTATGTCTGCTGTACTTTCAATTTCAACAACCTGAAGGGCAAAAGCCTTCAGGCTCTTGCTGACAGCAGATTTCTAATGAGGACCGAGCATTACAGTGCCTTGCGAAGAACAGTATTTAAGGGCACAGAGAGGAATGAGCTCCCTGTTCACAAGCGATCAGTAAAATCTCCTATTTCCCAGTTTTCCTTTCACCTTGCCTATTTGTACTCTTTTCTGATGCATATAACTATAAATACTGACAGTATTTACATACATAAATGATTTTTCTGCCATCCTTTCTTTCCCACCTCTGCTTTTAAAAATATGAATTCCACACCTTAATTTTTCCTTGAAGTTTTGAGCCTAGAAACCCAGGAGAATTTTGATTTTTTTTTTTTCTCTTCATGAAAACACACATGTAGTTCAAAGTTTGTGAGCAAGATTCCCAGCAAAAGACGAAATAAAACTGACTTCTGTCTCAGTCATTCTAACATACTCAGGAGTTAATTAATATTGATAGAAAAAATGTCCAAAAATGGATGTATTATTTTTTGAATTACTGTATGTTAATAAGCCATGATGAGAGCATGAGAATCTCAAATATTCTTCAAAAATCAATAAGATAGGAAGCATTTGCCAGGAGAGGTTTTACAAAAAGATCCAAATGATCTGTAGCGTAACCTCATAAAAGTGTTTCATATTTTAGTGTAGCAACGTACTGCAACATTAGTCCCAGAAAATGTCCCCTTCTAAATACCAAAACATTAGACCATTGAATCAAGAACTATTTTATGACTCGTATACAGTTTACTGCATACGCAAGCTACAATGAGAATAGAGGAGGTTTTGTTTTGATTTATTTTTTAAGGAATTCATTGATACAGAATTACATGATATGGAAAACAGCAACACATGTTTCTTTTTCTTTTTTCTTCTGGCTGTAGTCTACATTGTCTTTTTAAGATTTTACACTCAATTCTGGAAATGCATGCAGTACAAATATAGGTAATTCCAATCTATAAGAGAAATGTGTGCCTGCATATCACCCTCAAAAAAGTTTTGATTTTTAGGCTATATTAATTTATTATTATTTTGTGATTACAGCAACTAGCATCTCAATTCTCTTGAGATGCCCATATTATTTTACCCAAAGCACCAAAAATGGCTCTTGCTTTGTGAAGCTTTTCCATATGCAAAGTTGGAGACACAGATGAGTATTCACACTGTCGAAATGAAGACACCCACCTAAGCAAATACACAAACCTATTAAATAATAAGCCCTTGGGGCTACTATAGAGTGAATGGAGAGTCCCTGCACAGTAAGTGTCAGGCCCATTGTACAGTGTGACTTGTAGCAGAGGATTAGTTAGCCAGATGTTTTCCAAAAAACACATTTTGCTAGTAACACTACACGAGCCCTGGACATGTGTGGATCTCCAGATACCTGGTAGTCCTTGATGAAATATCTGGTCCCTGAGCACACCAGCTCCTGCTGACATTTTAGGCCATTTACAAAGAATAAGGAAGGCCTATGGCTGGAAATATGAGATCCTCTAAATCCACTTGGACCTAGGGAAAGCCTGCTAGGTAACTGTATCAGTTCTGTAATTTGTGTTATGCCATGGGACTGTACTAATTGTTGTGCTACAGAGTTATGTTCCCTGTGCCTCCACTATAGCCAAATGTTTTGAATTATTTACTGAACAGCATCATCAGGAAGAGTGGGGAACACTCCCATCCCTGAATGCAGACCTTAGTGCCCCGCTTCCAAAACAGGACTCTAGAGGCAAATGCCTCCTCCAGGTCTATTTTAAAGGGAAGCAGCTGGAGCTACAATTTTAGAGAAACAAAATGTTTGCAGAGTCCCTTGGGGAACTTGGGTAATGCTCCATTGAACCTCCAGTCTTGCTCCCAGCTGGGTTGGAGCTTGGCACCCAGATTCTGGCACTGATGTGACCCTGGACATGCATAAAAACAGAAATTCATGTGCCTGGGAACCTTCAGAGTAAGAAGGACATGTACATGTTGACTGAAGTGCTCCTATAGTGGGTGGCCAACATAAAAGGTTTCCTTCAATCAGAGTTTTTGATTTAGACAATTCCATCCTGCCCAGCTTTCAGCAATTTGTCCAGTCCAGGAACTCAAGATCTTGCACGTTTTTTTACATACGCAGTTGGCCCTGAGTGAACAGGAGTATACTCAGAATGGCATGCATGAGCAAATGGCATAATCTCTTTTGCTGGATCTGTGATAGGAATGTCCCTCAGCAAGAGAGTGAGTTTTTTAAAGCAATACATTTTACTGCTCATTTTATCAGTTTAGTAACTACTGAATCCCAGGACAATCTAATGTCAGTTAGAAAGTTGAGGATTATCTCAAAAAATACTGTACAATAGATATAAAAAATAAGTTTCTTACATTCACCTCAATAAAACATTCCTATCATCTCTCCCATTTAACTTTATGTGCACTCTTAGCTTTTCATTCATTTCATGTTCTGAATGATTCAGTGAATATTGTCCTTGTCTTCTCTTCCTCTGTTTTCATTTCTCTGATAAGTATTTTCAGCTGCTACTTGTTTAGGTTATTAGAAATGTCCTGTCAGAGATTCAAAACTATCAGCTGCCAGATCAATAGTTGTGCTGTGTGCTATGATACCAGTTATTTTTCCCTCTCCAGATAACTTGCCTTCTCATAAGCTGGTCTGTGCATCTTATATCTATGTCAATGGGAAAAGGGTGTCTGAAAGCTGAGTTGCTGAATACTGAACTGATTAGCAAAACTTCTGCTGTTAAAATTAGATATTAGCCAAGCTGGTTTACAAATATGTTCAACAAATTTCAGCCAAACATAGAGCTCTAGCACTTAGGTTTAGTAGTTTAGATTTAGATACATATTCACAGATGATTATCTCTGTACTTGTTGGTATATACATCAAGGTCATTGAAACCCAGTTCTGCAGTTGCTCCAGACAGAGGTGTGCCTGGGGCTAGTGAATTTTTAGAGCAAAAGATTAACCTATGCCATTTGTACATGTCCAGTCGCTTGTTATGGAACACACTACTGTAACCTCTTTGGGTGCAAGGGGATATAGCATGTAGCAGATGGTATCTAAATGGTTTGGGTTTTTTCTCCCATTTGGAAAGTAACAGTCTTGCACAATATTCACTAGTGGACACTTTCTGAAAGTCTAGTTATATTAACTCTACTGACCTGTCAAATTTGGAGTTTGATTAATTTTGCCAATTTAAAATTCCTGTTGCAGCTCCACCTGGTATGTTTCATTTCCTCTAATAAAATATTGTTTAGAACTGATTCATGCTGTGAAAAAAGTCATATTTCACTCCAAAGTCATTTCTTTAAGGGGAAAGTGAATCTTTTAGGGTTTTTGGCTGATGAAGTGCTTTGAAGTAATTTTGAAGCTTAAGCGTTAGGAGCTCAGAACCAGATCCAAAAGTTGAGGTATAAGAGGAGCATTGGGGCTAGATAGTGTAAAGCTGGCAGGAATTTACTGTACCCAGGTCTCAGACACAGTAACTGTGCGTGCTCCCAGTTCAAAGTGGCATAAGTGTCCCTTGATGGCTTGTTGAACCTGAGCAATAGTTGGACTTCATTGCTTATTTACATGGATATATTTTCCTGTAGAAACACACTGTTCTAGTAGAACTGATGAAACCTAGTTTTCTATGGCTTTGTAGCCTACCTACTATATCTACCAAAGGTCTCTAGATTCTTCCTGCCCTACAGGCCTTCCCAATAGCCCAGATTTCCTCCTCAGTTCATTGCCCGTGGCCTTCTGAGAAGCAGTTGAGATATGGCTATGGCACCATCATTTGCATCTGCAGTACTAGAATAGGAAAATAGCTTTTTGTGTGTCTTAAAATTTAGGAGGTAGAACTGGCTTCCAGGCTAATAGTAAGAGTAGTAAAATGCAAACAATTAAATTTAAAATTAAAATTAGCATGACTAAAGGATTTCACTTGTAGAACAGGACTTCAGCTGTAATTTGGCATTTGACTCACAGCAAAGACAACAGGTTACAGACTTGAGAATAACAAAAACTGCCTCTGGAATTAATTTTCTTTTACATCTTGTTGCAACACATTAGACACATACATTATTTATCATCGCATGGATCTCATCTTAACAAACTCCAAAGCCTTGACCCAGTCACATTCTCTACTCTGATTAGACTGCAGCAGGAGATAATTACTCCAGGAACATCTCTGTGGTGGGGTTTCACAGCTGTTGCAATCTGCTAAAACAACAGAGTTAACATAAACATTGACAATAAATAAAAAAACCCAAGGGATCTCCATGTTTTACCATTTCTTGCCAGCAGATACTCCAGAGAACTGAGAAAAGGCAAGCACTGAGACCATAGCCTACCTCTTTCTCCAAGACTGCTTTGGTATCTGCACAGAAATACAACCAAACTGACTCTAGTGTGGAATGAGAGGTAGGGAGATTTCTGAGATCCCCTTGAGAAGAAATGTATCCTGCTTCCAGAACTTGCCTGTGCCAGGAACAAGATTGGGTTCTGCTTAAACTCAGTTTACACCACTTGACCAGGGAGCAGAACTATTACAGGTGCTGACATAAAGTGGTCTGGATGGCCGAAAAAGGATACCACTGCCACAGTTCGCAAAAATGGCTCTGGACTGTCTCCACTAATGCTGGGAGAGGGTCGTGATTCTGGGACCCCTTCCCAGCCAAGCATCAAAGATGAACGTAGAGCTGACTTCTACAATTTAAACATAACAGTTCAGTATTCAATTTCAGCTTAACTTCAATTTGAAAAAAAAACAAGCAAGAGAAAGTATAATAATGCAGTCATATTATAAACCCCAAGTCTCATTCCCAGCAAATATAAATTTCTTACAGGAATACAGAAGAAATGTATACTTTTTTATTAAAAGAGATAAGATATGGATGATGAGAAAGGGTTTTCTCTTCACTCTGTTACATCAGTTTTGCTCTGGAGTAACTCCATGGACTCAGTGGCATCAAGCTGACAGACAGAATTGAGAATCGGGCTTTGTGTTAATGAGCTCTCATGGGCTTGCCTTGGTAAGAAAGTAATTTTTGGAACAAGAACATGAGGTATCTGAATACACTTAATATTCTTTCCATTCTGCTGTTCCACTTGGAGCTGGGACTAATGTACACAAGGTGAGAGCTAGCAAAACTTTGTAAAGAGGTTTCAGAACATGACTACCAAGAAAGTCAAGTGACTTATCTGGCTAAAAACTAACACAGAATCAGAATAATTTATTTTCATCTGCTGAGCTACTGTTATCCCTATTCCTGACAGAGCTCAATATTCTGAAAAATTTAGTATGAGAATGAAGTTTTTATTTTATTTTAAAAAGTGAATTTGCTGAATTCCTGATTGAATCCAAGATGACACATTTTACCCTCTTTCCCAGATTTTAAGGGTGGGGAGTTGTCTTGTTTCTAACAGTATAAGCTCTTTCATCAAATGCTAAGGAATCACAGTATAAATAGGAATCTGTTACACACCAAGGAATAGATGGAATTTGATATTTTGGTGGCAGGTAAACAGTTTGGTGAAGAAGAATGTCTTCCCCTCCTTTCTCCCTAGTATCTTCTGGATCACTCCCCATGCTATAAGGAAGGAAAAAACAACCACTGGAACAGAAGAGGGTCTGTGGGAAGATAGAATAGAATAGAATAGAATAGAACAGAACAGAACAGAACAGAACAGAATAGAATAGAATAGAATAGAATAGAACAGAACAGAATAGAATAGAATATTTCAGTTGGAAGGGACCTACAACGATCATCTAGTCCAAATGCCTGACCACTTCAAGGTTGACCAAAAGATAAAGCATATCATTAAGGGCATTATCCAAATGCCTCTCAAACACTGACAGGCTTGGGGCATCGACCACCTCTCTAGGAAGCCTGTTCCAGTGTTTGACCACCCTCTTGGTAAAGAAATGCTTCCTCATGTCAAGTTTAAACCTCCCCTGATGCAGCTTTGAACCATTCCCACATGTCCTATCACTGGATCCCAGGGAGAAGAGCTCAGCGCTTCCCTCTCCACTTCCTCTCCTCAGGAAGCTGGAGAGAGCAATGATGTGCATCGTTTCCCTGGCACTAGCCTTCCTGGTGCGGACCAGGCTGCCCACACAGTTCTCTTCTGTTTCCATCACTGTTAATGCACGAAGAATAGGACCCTGCTGCTACGTCCCTCTCATTTCATCAGGACCTAGCCCTGTTCCTTTTAAAGCCAATGACAAAAGATGCACATCTCATTTGCTCTCAAAGACACTTTATACAATTCTGTACATACAAAGGACCTGAGTGCCCCTGACATTTAGGTACAAATATGTTTTGCAGTCATCAGCTCTGTGTTTTGTCTCAATAAAGTTTCTAAGAGTCCCTCATAAAGCAGTGTATGAGTGGACAGTATTTTGACACATATCTTAATTAAAGATAAGTAATTTCCCAATGGGGGAAAAAGAAAAAGATTATGCTAATAATTTTCATCTAACAAGAATTTCACTGAGCTTTAACACACAATGTTTGTAAGAAGAGAAGCTTCCTTTGACAGTCTGTGTATAAAAAAGTTTCTTTAACGGAGTGTCATAAAACTGTCCCAAATGGGAGATTACAAGACACTGTCTTGCAAAAAACCCCATTAATTGTCGTTAAAAATTTCCCTTTTAATAGCTTAAATCTGGCTATTATAGACCCTTTTGATGCTTAGCTTTGTAAAATAGCCTAAAAGAACTGCTCTTTTTACTATTTCAAATGAGAGAAAAACTTAATGTTGGAAAGTGTTAGTCACCACAAAATTTGTTATCAGTTCTGAAGATTTGGTCTGCTGGACGTGATCCAAAATTTTAATGTCAATAAGCATTTTCCCACTGATTTCACCAGCTTCTGGATCTGAACATTTGTAGACTCCCAGTATGGTTTTTCCTGTTGCTAATCATGGAAATAGTTTTATAGCTCTTTTTTTTACAAACGCCTCTGCTCAGTGCTGAATTTTTAAGGAGAAATAGGTGATGAAGTAAATGCAACCCCAGAAAACATTGTCTCAAAAATCTGATGTTCTGTGGAATGGCATCATACACAGTCTGAGGTCCAAAATTACACTAGCTTAACCTAAGCTGTAGAGTTAAATGGGGAACACTGAAATCTGTATGTGAACAAGTATTCCAGTCCAATACAGGTTTTATTTCTTTTTGGTATAAATTGATTCAGAATATTTAAACTAGATTCAGTTAATCCAAAACAATAATGTTCACACAAAGAAATCACACTTATTTAATTAAACTGGTTAAACAGATCAGATTTTCTTAACTATATTAGTTAAACAAAAGTAATAGGAAAGAGGAAGAAAATTTCCTTAAGTCCTCTTCAGGCAATAGAAAAGACACTGTTATGGATGCAAGACAGTTTGGGATCAGACCCCAAAGGGGTATCAGCAATGCCTCCACCTCAGGAAATCTTGAAAGATTGTTGCAATTTTTTGCATTCCAGAAGATATAAAGATATTTTGAAAGTAATACGCATAACCCTTCTAGTCCAAGTCAGGTTTTTAAACCAGAGTAACTTGCCACTGTCAAGCTCTGTTCTGTTGGAAAAGGTCTGTGAACTTTTGCTGCCCCAACCATCCTGGTGCACCCCCTGCCAAACACATGTGAATGTTTACACAAAAGCATGAAACGCATCCAAGTGTTGTATTGCCAAGCACAAAGATATTAATTCCCAAACTCCAAATCCGCTCTTCTTCTACTTACTGTTAGACACAACAGGGCCAAGTAGGCAAGATTTGTGCTTGTGATATCACATAAGTTACCAGCAAGGAAAAATAACAAAGATGATTTTGCCCCCCCAGCACTGCTCATCAGCTGATTGTTTTTTACCTGTTCATCTTTTTTTTTTTTTAGCAGGGAATGGAGTATTGCTGGTACAGGTGGTGATCTATCTACCTCAGTTCTCTTCAATATAAAAATATCATGTTTCTTCCAAGATATCTCAGAATTGCAAATAGCGGGAAGGTGGAAAAATATTCTAGGAAAATCATGATGTGCTTACCCTTCTCCCATATGCCCAGGGCATTTATTTTGGCCACTGTCAGGCACAGGATGTCAGGCTGGGTGGACATTTGTTCTTATCTTATAGCACACATATATGTCCTTACATAGGACATACCCACTTGCCATTATGTTTTTACTAAGGTGTTTCTTTAAGCTTTGTGCTGGTGGATATTTTCCTTACCTAAAGCATACAGCAAAGTTAACAACAGGCATTTTGTAGTTGCTTTGTGTTCTAAAAATATAATTAATGCAAATATGTCATGACTTGGAGCATCTCGGTTTCTGTGTGCATTTGTATACTCATTCTCAAACTTGACTGTGGTCTTCAGAGTGAAGTCAAAGTAAAGCTTTCAGTCAGTCAGGTTAAATGTGTTTATGAATATTTCAGTTTTCCAGTGTGTAAGGACTGTCTTAAAAAATCACACACCCATACAAAATACAAGTAAATTTTATAGTATTATGAACAGTTTTTCTGAACTGTTTGACAAAATAGTGATTGAATTACTTGGAAATTTAAGTTCATGAACTTTTTCCTATGCAGCTTTCAAGCAAGTACCATGACCAAGACTTTTCAGTGGTTTTTATGGAAAAGATTAAAGTAACATGTAGCAGAAAATTATGTTCATTTTCATTTCAGGCCCAGCCAGCACGGGTTCATGAGAGGCAGGTCCTGCTTGAGAAACCTGATCTCCTTCTGTGACCAGGTGACCCGCCTAGTGGACGAGGGAAAGGCTGTGGATGTGGTCTACCTGGACTTCAGTAAGGCCTTTGACACCGTCTCCCACAGCATTCTCCTCAAGAAGCTGGCGGCTCGCGGCTTAGGAAGGTGTACTCTTTTCTGGGTAAAAAACTGGCTGGACGGCCAGGCCCAGAGAGTTGTGGTGAATGGAGTTCAATCCAGTTGGCAGCTGGTCACGAGCGGTGTTCCCCAGGGCTCAGTTTTGGGGCCGGTCTTGTTCAATATCTTTATCAATGATCTGGATGAGGGGATCGAGTGCTCCCTCACTAAGTTTGCAGACGACACCAAGTTGGGCGGGAGTGTTGATCTGCTCGAGGGCAGGAAGGCTCTGCAGAGGGACCTGGACAGGCTGGATCAATGGGCCGAGGCCAACTGTATGAGATTCAACAAGGCCAAGTGCCAGGTCCTGCACTT
>NW_008825150.1:3692546-3696318 GCF_000699105.1 Pygoscelis adeliae
GGCGACAGGACGAGAGGAAATGGCCTCAAGTTGTGCCAGGGGAGGTTTAGATTGGATGTTAGGCAAAATGTCTTTACTGAAAGAGTAGTTAAACATTGGAACAGGCTGCCCAGGGACATGGTAGAGTCACCATCCCTGGAAGTATTTAAAAGACGGGTAGATGAGGCGCTTAGGGACATGGTTTAGTGGGCATGGTGGTGTTGGGTTGACGGTTGGACTCGATGACCTTAGAGGTCTTTTCCAGCCTTAATGATTCTATGATTCTATGATTCTATTTCTTTCACTCATTGTCATTTCATCTCAGATATCCAATCTCCAGAGGGCTTAAAATTTTATTTTGTGTAAAAGTTTTCTAATAGATTCTTTGGGCCATATACCCTCCCTCTGTTCACAATCTCAAATTCATAAATTCTGAGTTTTAAGTATATTCTGAACTTGATCAAATGAATAGCCTTGCTGTGTCATACCAGGGTAACTGAAAATAAGACCTAAACGAGCACGTGTCAGCCCTGAATCCGCACTAATGAGGTAACATCAGAATATTTTCATTCAGTCTTTCATTCCAAGAATAAGTTATTGATACAAAGTAAGAGACAAAAGGAGAAGGTGTTTTTTGTTTCTGGTTTTGTTTTTTTTTTTCCAAATGACAACAACAATATCAGACACCAACCCTGGCTTAGCAGAGTTGAATAAGATAGAATAAATACACCTGTAACAAGAAACAAAAATACGTTAATAACAAAAGTGTACAAGCTCAGAACAAACCAGACCTGTCCATAGTGTATGAATGAATACAATGTCCTTCTTCTTTATAGACAGTTAAATACACTAACCAAAAAATACCAAACAAAAATCCATTTCTATGGTTGTGTTAATATGATGGTATTATAGTAAACTAATTTGCTAATTTGAATCCCAGCTGGAGACTTCCACTTAGTGCCTGGAGGAGTACATGGTTCATTGAAATGACTGAGATACATATCAGTGACAGCAAAAGACTCCCAGGACTTTACTACTCCCCCATCTTATGAAAGTTAGGAATTAAGCTCACTGTCATCATCACTTTCCAACTAAGAATTAAAAAAACTAGGTGATTGTCTGAAACCCCAGCCACCTTGAAAATTAAGTGGTTTATTGATTGTCGCAAGAGCTGTCCAGGTAGGAATTTCAGACAACCCTAGAGATTCTACTGGGCAGCTTCTGCTGTGTCAAGTCCAATTTATTTGCTTAAATCTATTGCTAAATGTCATGGGTGGAGTGTCACAGAGATTCTTGCTGCAGGATTGATCAAATTGTACATGGATAAAATGGGTAAACAGTTAATAGAAAATGTTCCTACACATGCAGAAATGGTCACGTAGGACAGCTCTTTGGTAAGGTATTTCAGAGATGTTTTGTATATAGTTGAAACAATCAATAACAATGCATTACACATGTGCTGAGGTGGTCACTTACAACCACAGGCCAGCTAGATTATATGAAATGAGTAGAACGGCAGATCAGGAAGTCTCACACTATTCAGCTGAAGGTGCTCCTCTTGCCACCAGACAGCCACAATCCCCTATGCCCTGTGCATGACCCTATGCCACAATCCAAGTAAATTAATTTCTACACAGAGAATTCTGCCTCTGGGTGTCTGTGCAACACCAGCACCCGGGTGATGGAACCTGATGACAAGAAAGAATAGTAAGTGAGTAGTAAAGAAAAGCAGCACTCTGTCTGAGTATTCTTCAGGATGTTGAGACTGAGATTCACAAGAACAGTCCAGCACTAGATCAGGCTTCCCAGAGAGGTTGCACAGTCTCCTTCCATGAAGATTTTTAAGATGCAGCTGGATAAAGCCCTGAGCAGCCTGATCTGACTTCAGAGCTGACCCTGCTTTGAGCAGGAGGTTGTACTAGAGACCTCCTGATGTCCTCCCATCTGAATTTTCATATGGTCCTGTGATAAGAATATGACAGAAACACAAGATGAGTTTTACATCGGTAACAGAAGTGAAAGCTCCACACAGAAGTAAAATGGAGACTCCTTAGAATAAAGGTGCTCTGAATTTTGTTGCTCAATGACAGTATGCAGACAATGACTGAACCCTCTGGGACACCTATAGACACGTGGATGACCAACAAAAGGCCAAATCCTAAAAGTTGAAAGAGAGCAACAGTTCAAAAATATGAGAAGACAAGACAGTCCTCAGTAAGGAGTGGTGGAGATGGAATACTTGCTTTTTAGGAAGCATTTAGACAATTTGATATGAGCTTGTTTATTAGGCAGCCATGGGCAGACATCTTTGAAAATGGTTTCTGATTCCAGAAGGAAACACAGTGGCTGTAAATGATGCATATGAAGTATTTAGGAATGAAAAGGAGAAAAGGAAGTAAGTTTTTGGAGAGGCAAGAATGTGGGAGAGGCTCAGGTCACTTGGAAAGGAAGATTCTGTGTAGATGGAAAGGAGTAAAAGAGAGATAAAGGGATGAAATAGGGGGAGGAGGGAAGAAATAAAGGAAACATTTTACTATGCCCCTCACCAGAGTGTCTAGGCATCTAATCAAGGTTATTTCACAGGAGTAAGAGTCTAATATCTTTGTAGAACTCATAAAAGCCCTTTGACTTCGTACAGACTTTTCATTCACATTAAGAAAGCTGATTATATTTAGGTATTGACTTAAAATACAAAAGAGTTCCCAACAGTGCCTGGGATAAATTTCAAGTCTGTTTTATAGCCCTAGCTGTACTAAAGCCAAAAGAAGATATTAGAAAAGAGGTAATTATAATTATTACTCTGAGAGACAATGATAATATCAAAGGCATTTCAATTTTCATCCATTTCAGAGGACTTCATAAAGTTCAGGAAAAAGTCTGACTCAGTTCATAATGGGAAACCTTTTCAAAAGTACCAAAGTGGTTTTGCAGCCTGTGTGACTTAGGTCCCCCGTATACCCAGAGGAAGAACTGGCTGAAAGAACATGAGTCATCCTTACAGAGCATGGATGGGTGCATTAGGAACTTGGGAATAAATATTTGCTATTATTTTACAGAGTATTAATATTTGTTCTACCCATCACTTGCTTCTGTGAACAATAGTTTAGATAGAGTCACAGAATCATAGAATCATTAAGGTTGGAAAAGACCTCTAAGATCATTGAGTCCAACCGTCAACCCAACACCACCATGCCCACTAAACCATGTCCCTAAGCGCCTCATCTACCTGTCTTTTAAATACTTCCAGGGATGGTGACTCAACCACTTCCCTGGGCAGCCTGTTCCAATGTTTAACTACTCTTTCAGTAAAGAAATTTTTCCTTACATCCAATCTAAACCTCCCCTGGCGCAACTTGAGGCCATTTCCTCTCGTCCTTTCGCCAGTTACTTGGGAGAAGAGACCGACACCCACCTTGCTACAACCTCCTTTTAGGTAGTTGTAGAGAGCAATGAGGTCTCCCCTCAGCCTCCTTTTCTCCAGGCTAAACAACCCCAGCTCCCTCAGCCGCTCCTCATAAGGCTTGTTCTCCAGACCCCTCACCAGCCTCGTTGCCCTTCTCTGGACACGTTCCAACATCTCAACATCCTTCTTGTAGTGAGGGGCCCAAAACTGAACACAGTATTCGAGGTGCGGCCGCACCAGTGCTGAGTACAGGGGCACGATCACTTCCCTGCTCCTGCTGGCCACACTATTTCTGATACAGGCCAGGATGCCATTGGCCTTCTTGGCCGCCTGGGCACACTGCCGGCTCATGTTCAGCCGGCTGTCGACCAACACCCCCAGGTCCTTTTC
>NW_008825150.1:3697388-3701791 GCF_000699105.1 Pygoscelis adeliae
TAAAGACTGAGGCAAAGAAAGCATTAAGTGCCTCAGCCTTTTCCTCATCCTCGGTGACAATGTTCCCCCCCGCATCCAATAAAGGATGGAGATTCTCCCTGGCTCTCTTCTTGTCATTAATGTATTTGTAAAAACTTTTTTTGTTGTCTTTAACGACAGCGGCCAGGTTGCGTTCTAGCTGGGCTTTTGCCTTTCTCATTTCCTCTCTGCACGACCTAACGAGATCCCTGTACTCTTCTTGAGTCGCCTGCCCCTTCTTCCACAAGCGGTAAACTCTCCTTTTTTTCCTGAGTCCCAGCAAAAGCTCCCCGTTCAGCCAGGCCGGTCGTCTTCCCCGCCCGTTCTTCTTACGGCGTACAGGGACAGCCTGCTCCTGTGCCTTTAAGACTTCCTTCTTGAAGAACGTCCAGCCTTCCTGGACCCCTTTGCCCTTCAGGACTGTCTCCCAAGGGACTCTCTCAACCAGCGTCCTGAACAGGCCAAACTCCACCCTCTGGAAGTCCGTGGTTGCGGTTTTGCTGGCCCCCCTCCTTACTTCGCTAAGAATCGAGAATTTTACCATTTCATGGTCGCTAAGCCAAATTCATTTGTGCTGGACTACAGTAGTTTATTCTTTTAAGGAATACCATGCAACCCTCAACAAAACTGAGGCTGTGACACAATTCAGTGTTCTGCAAGTAGGAAATACATCAGACCTACGATTCAGGATGTCTAAGGTACCAGGTTATGTCCCTGAGCAGCATGGTCCAAGATACACTGATTTTCAAAGTCTTTTCTTGTGCTCCCCTTTCTTCTTCCATGCTTTTCCACAGGTGTCTTCAAAGTCTACACCTCCTTCATTGGGGAAAGGAGAAGAAAAGGAGGAATAGTGGTGGCAAATTTGCTGGGAGCATGCAAAAAAATCTTGCTCCTTCTGCCAAATCCTCTGCTCTGTTCCCATCCAAACCTTTCCCCCATGATATTCTTCATCTTCCTCTGAGGAAAGGGAAGGAGGGAGAATGGGGACCCTGCACTTCTGAGAACCTCATGAACTGCAGACTTATCTCAGAGCACACATCCATGAGTCACCAAGACATGTGCATTCCACTTTGGTATATCTAGACTGATATGGGAAATAGAATATTTTCTGCTGAGGACCACATGTGCAATAAAATTCTAGAGATCAGTGTGTGCTCCAGACAAGTGTAAAAGCTTTCAGGAAAGTCAGAAGAGATGCTCATGACAGCAGCATTGCCTAGAATTACACTGGTCTGTCCTGGGCAGATGGAGAAAGAAGCAAGAGGAATCTAGGAACCAACATAAAGATTTGTCCCATGTGCTCATTAATGTGAAATGCCCGAATGCAGTGGGGCTAGGAACAACATTAAATCATCAGAATCTGAAGTCAGACAAACAGGTAACACACAGGGAGGCCTGAATCAAATCTTATTTGCATCATTTTTTTAGCAACGAATTATTTTCAGCTTCAGTGGATTTTTTTCTAATTTACAAAATGAAAATTTGAAAAAGTAGGCATTAGCCATTCCTTCTCCATTCTTAATTCTGAATTCATTTCAGCATTTCAGTCAAATACATCTGCAATTTTTGTGGAGCAAAAGTCACAAATTATCTAAGTATTTGTTTCTCTGGATAAAGCATTTTAAACTGTTCTCCACAAGCTATTTTCCACCTTGAAGGGGCACTGATCGAAGTAATGGAACTGACACCAAAGCAAGCATTACTGTGACTAGTTTCATTAAGTGGTTTACATTTATTACCTGTGTAGAAATTGTTGGGTTTTTTTTAAACACTGAGGGTTGAAAAATATCTCTCTGTAAGTAGCATTTACTTGTATGAAAATTCTTCTGCAGTGCTTCCTAATGCAAAGAAAAACATTTTTCTCTAATAGCCACATAGTAACTATCAAGATAGTACGTGGGCTACAGGATAGCTTCAGAACATATTACGGTGAGTTTGACAGAAGACAGACTTAGGCTCATGGTTCTGTCAGTCTAATTTTGGACATCTTTTAATTAAGATGATGATTATGACTAGCTTTCCAGAGACATTACCAGACAAGTAAAGGTACTGAAATTGTATATTAAGGTCTCATGAGAGATCTTGAACAGTTTCACTGGCAGTGTGTGTTTTGATAATTCAAGCCTGTTAGAGTAGCAACTCAAACATTCATCTTTCTGTTTTTCATTTGAATTTTCCAAGTGGGTTACATCCAAAGTAGACATGTGGGATTTTAGAAAGTTCACACACAAAATATTATTCAAAAGCACTGTAATGGATTTGCTGGCATGCCTGGGTGCATGTGTACGCACGCATGTTTGTACATACAGCTGTGTGTGCATATCATTGCCATCTGCTGGCCGGCATCAAAACTGCCCATATTTATATGAAAGATCAAGCAAATAATCACTTTCCTTTAGCATAAAAGGAAAAAGGTTGAAGTTCTAAATTCTCCTGGTATGAAGCATCTATCCAACATGTAGAAGCGGCTTCTGTGTCAGCAGGTTTTAAGAGTCTGGAAAATATTTGAGCCAGAAACATCATCCTATGACTTGTTGAGGAAATTTGGTCAGATCTGTTGAGCAAGATCTTATTTACAAGTTTCAGGTAGGTGAACGAAATCCAGTTTCTGTGTGTAAATTTTGTTGCAAACCAAACTCTCGAAGGCTAGTGCAATCTTGCATAAAATAGTTACCTTTTCTAGTCCTAAAATAAACCGTTCCTTTCCACAAATACAACAGTATCAATTGCTTGATGGTCAAGATACCCAGCTTCTCTGAATCTGCAGGTCTCTCTGGAGTTTAACAAGATGCAACCATGTATAAAAGACTGAACTGCAGTCTGGCAGAAATCTGTACTTGTATCTTCTTATCGTCTTGGCACAGCCCGAGTGAGGTAAAATTAAAAAACTCATGGAACGAATCTTGCTCTTCATGGTGACCAGATTGGTTGGGAACGCTGTTTGAGTTTTATAGGTTTTATTAGTTTTATAGATCATTTAAGACATATCAGTTCAGCTAGATGGAGCTGTCACTCAGCCCCCAGCATAAAGCACAAGTTATTTCCCGAGTTCCCTATCTTCCTTTCAATTACTTTTATTTTTAATTAAATGAAAAAGGCTCTAAGAAGGGACTTCAGACTTAGCCTTCACTGTCTTGAGAGCTGATGCCATTATCTCTGCAATGTCAAGACTGAATCAAAAGAGTTTCTCTGTTTCCCTCTGTTGGGCTGTTCCTGGTTAAAAACATACCTTTGATTTACCATTTGAGGTGAAGAACATTGTTCTTTTATGTATATCTGCTCAGTGATAAATGGCACTTAACATTTTATTGTTTATCAGTTAGTGACCTGATATGTGTTTGTTTTCAAGTTCTTTAAGGTTCATGACCATTATTTTTTATTTAGACACATTTTCCCTTGTCCCTTTGTTTCACCTCCCTTTAATAGACTGCTATCATTATCTTTAAATGGATGTCAGATGTGGTCCCCTGTACAGGAAAAGTGCTTTTAATCTTCATTGCACACTGCAACCTCTAGCTCTTTCTTATCCATCCTTCAAAGACAACAATACTGAGTGACTGCAAGGCTCATGTCTCTTTTAAAGGCATTGATGGTCTCTGTACCCTCAGTTAGGATGTTTTTCATACCTTCCAGCTGAAAAATTGACAAATTGACAAGATAAGAATTTATAAGAACCGTGGTGTTTAACAGGCCTTTTATCTCTTACATTCTATAATCCCTGTGGAGTTTCAGAAATGGTTGGGCTGTGATGAAGCACGCCTAGGCAGAAACTGAATAACCAAATGTTCTGAGTTCTGTTCTAACATCCATGAAGTAAAACTGTGCATCTTTTCATCCATATAAAATGAAAATCTTTTGCCTGAAAACTGGTTAATATTCTCTTGATCTAGAGAGCTCCACAAATATCACAGAATTTGAAGGGTTCTGACCTTTTGAGTCCACTTCACAAGCACTTACTAAGCTAGGTGGTGCAAATGTGTCCAGAAATCCAGTAAGTGTCAAAGGATGTGACCCATAAGAAACATTGTGTTCCCTTTCAGTGTTACAATGCTTTAGACATGCAGGACAAGCAATGGGATTAAATATAGGATTATTAGAGGATGAAACCCTTGTGGTGGTTTAACTCCAGTAGGCAGCTCAACCCCACACAGCCTCTCACTCACTCCCCCCGCAGCGGGATGGGGGAGAGAATTGGAGGGCAAAAGTTAGAAAGTTCATGGGATGAAATAGACAGTTGTCCTGGTTTCGGCAGGGGTAGACTTAATTTCCTTCCTAGTAGCTGGTACAGTGCTGTGGTTTGGATTTAGGATGAGAACAAAGTTGATAACACACCGATGTTTTAGTTGTTGCTGAGCAGTGCTTACACTAGTCAAGGACTTTTCAGC
>NW_008825150.1:3702400-3709208 GCF_000699105.1 Pygoscelis adeliae
CGTCATACGGTGTGGGATATCCCTTTGGTCAGTTGGGGTCGGCTGTCCTGGCTGTGTCCCCTCCCAACCCCTTGTGCACCCCCAGCCTGCTCGCTGGTGGGGTGAGAAGCAGAAAAGGCCTTGACTCTGTGTAAGCACTGCTCAGCAATAGCGAAAACATCCCTGTGTTATCAATGCTGTTTCCAGCACAAATCCAAAACATAGCCCCATACTAGCTACTGTGAAGAAAATTAACTCTATCCCAGTCAAAACCCAAATCCCCAAATCACTCAGGGATCCTCTGATACTGAGTGCATTCAGACCAACAAAGACTTCCAAATGCACTGGTAGGTGCTTGCTAGATCTGTGTTGCCCGGCCAGCAGTGCCAAACAGGTCATGCAGGTATGCATGTGTGGGGATGGGAGGGTGTGGTGTCTTGCTGCTGGATAGCAAAGAGACAAGGAATGCATAGGTGCTGCTGCGTGCCAGGCCACCTCTCTAACTCTGCCTTCATAACTGAGAAGGTGAGGTGGATTCTGTCTTTGGAAAAGCCTGTGTCTGTGGTCTTTCCTTAGTCTTCTGTTCTTTCTACCAGTCACTTTTATGTCAGACTAGACTATGTGCAGATAATTAAATGAGAAGGCTAAATGCTGTACTGGTTTTGTGGAGATTTCTAAGATACACTGTTGCACCTTCACCCTTCCTTGGTGCTTTGGTATCAATTACCTTATCATGTAGGAAGGCTGGACCAAAAAACACACACACAGAGTTATTGCTCTTTAAAATACTGATTTCATTAACCCAGTGATGTAGTCCGAGATAATACTTCACACGTGACTGCTGAGTTGTAGTGACAAAATGTGGCAAATGGTAAATCAAAAACCAGTGCTCTTTCTCTGCCGGAGGCGATAGAGGAACTACTGCAGATCTGTAATAGCATGGATCAGGTGCAGCGCACTTAACCAGGCAAGACAGGGCTGGAGCACTTCCTCTGTTTCTGTGCTTACCTTGCTCTCATTCTGGCAGGAGGCATGACTGGTTTATATCATCTCATTACCGCCTTTGCTTCTTCACCCAGTATGGGATGTATTTCCTGTTGGAAATATGTTCTCCATTCTCTTTGCTATGCTCTAAAACTGGTTCTACCCAACTCCCCAGGAAACATTTCTTAGGGACCAGGGGCCAACTGCCTGTCATTTGTGTTTATATCCTGGGTGTCCCTTGTATCATCCTGTGCCTATGTTCTGAAGGATCTCTGGGGTCATCTTGCACTTTCACTCTCATCAGTCCTTGCTGTGGTCTCATGGGGTACAGTGGCACTGAGCATGGCATGAGAACACGTGGCTGTAGGATGCACAATGGTGGACCTCAGGTCTTCACACAGGTGTAGGACTTCATGCTAGGTCATCCAGAATATCTAAGGGGGCAACCTACAGGGTGACAGCCCTAGGATTTATCCTACAGCATAGGTGCTATGACAAATTCTGCTGCCCACCAAGATTTCTACAAAACCATGGCACAATTAGATGACCAAGGAATTTGGCCTGAAAGCTGCAGCACAGGTTGTTCTTTATCACAGTTTCAAGAAGTCAGGAAGACCGTAACTGCACTATTATAGGAAATATCCACAGCAGGGCAGCAAATAGTGTAATGAAAGCATGATCCAACTTCATGCAGCTGGGAGTCACACCTAGCCCAATGTTCGCCATCAAGACTATGTTGAAGAAGTCAAACTACAGAAAGAAGCAATTCTCCTGCATTCTTTCCTCTGATGTCTTAATGTTTCCAGCCTCGTCACTCATTCTCTGCAATTTCTACATTTCCTCAGTGCTTCAAAACTCTGACCTTTCCTTTGCAGAAATACATTTTTAAAATTCAATGCCTGGTCTCGCAATCATAGTAAACGAACTTTTCAGCTTGTTTTTACTTTAAAAGTACAATTTGCATTGGCAAGAGATGACATAGTAGTTTTAACCCAAGCTCTCAAAGCCATAAATTAACATGGAAAAACATAAATTCTTTAATTCTTTCAGTCTTTAAATCTGCTCAGCCTGCGTTTTTCTGACTGGTTTTGCCTGGCTGTTAAATTGATAAGATGATTATGTTATGATTTTATAAATAATGTGTGTTGAGAAAGGGATGTAATTCAGGTGGAAAAAGGAAGCTCAGGGATTCACTGGGAGGCAGGAGCTTCTTGGAGAACACTTGGAACAGTGAACCTGGAAGGAGAAACCTGTCTTCTGAAGGAGGCTGTTCAAAGAGGGGTAGATCAGATTTGGCATATTAAGAGAGCACAGGACTCCTGAGATCTGCACTTCCATTTTCATCTCACTCTGTCTGTTGCTTAGTTTACAAGAATACATCATGCTCACGAACATGACTCTTGGTTCTCTCTCCACAAACATTTTGAGTATCTTTTTCAGATGCTGTTTGTTTCTGTGTGCCTAATAATAAATGAGAGGTTTCTTTTGAGCCTGGAAAAGAGCTTCAGTATCAGGTGTTTTCTGTGCTGCTTAGTAAGAATTGAGACAGAACACAAGTCTTAATGCTCTGTTGGGTGTCCTCCAAAATGGCACTATAATTACTTTTTTATTTTCTGGTAGGTGTTGCAGAACTTATCATTATCCTTCTATAGTTCCTTGCTGCATCTGTTCTTGTGGTTCCCATTGTTCCTATAACAAGCCATAATTTAACTTATAGGAGGAAAGAAAGCAGAAAATAATGAAATAAGCTAAAAGAATTTCAGCAGGTTATAACGTTATCATCTGTCTATTGTGAAGGACAGTCTGAGACCATTTTACCTTGAAGTTGGCTTGGGGGCAGAATAGTTGTGATTTCACCTCAGAATTGAAACTATGTTTCTAAAGAAGTATACGAGAATTTTTCCACAGGATCAGTCTTCATCCCAGTTCTTAGGGAAGGGAACAAACTACATCGAGCCTCTGAATAGCAGCCTGGATCCTCTGATGTGCAAGTACCTCGGTACTTCTGATGTCTAAGGGATATGTTACAAAGGTACCGTCTCCATGCATTGCAGCTGGTTTCAGTGCCTATCTGGAGGAGCTGAGGAATCTCCTTCACTATTCTTGTGGCTTTAAAGTTTTTTCTTAATATCCCACCTGGGGGACCATTTCTTGGTCAAGTGGTCAAAAAGACTATTTGTTGCCAATTAAGCTGATTTGTTCTTGGCATCTTCCCAGTGGCCAAAGAGAACAGATGGTGGATCACCTTCCAATTTCTAACACTGCTGTGTACTGTGAAGCTGTTACCATGTCTCCTTTCAGTCTTTTCTTTTCCAGGTGATTTTCAGCCTTTTTCAGTTTGTGGCTCTTAAAGATTTTCCAGTGAATGTACTAACCCTTGCATGGTACCTTGAACACTGGTTTTGGCAGGTTCTATTTTTTTTACCTTTTGACCTCTGAGAATGTGTCCACAAACCCTTGCACGTCTGAGGACCACAAACTGTGAAGCAAACTTTCTTGGACCCTAAATCATCAACCCATTTATGCAGAACATTTTCCCTACCATTTTATCTGCATACAATATTTTTTATATCATATAAACATTTTATCTTTTGTTGCCTTCCTCTAATCTTTCTCTAAGTTATTAATATTTTTCTTAAAAAGTAGGTGACAAGCTAGATGCAGAATCCAAGCTACACACATCAGTGCAAAATACAACTTGATAATAATTCCTGATAAATTATTACCAAGTGTGAGATGTGCTTTTGCAAGCAGGTCTAACTGCTGATTTGTATTTTATTGTGTTTCCAGTAAAACCCTTGGGTCCTTTTATGATATATTTTTGTTTAGACAGGGACTTATAATTTCATATTTTAATGTTTTCTTTCAGATGAGATACTCTTTAGGGGTGGGGATAAAGCCTATGTTTTGCTTTGTTTTTTCATGACTGAGGACATTGAGCCTTCCTGGACTTTCTCATGTAATGCCACCAGCAATACCAGCATGCAGCCCTTGAAAGAGGCTCATTCAAACTGAGGGTATTAAATGAGAGAAAAAGCTCAGGCACGTGGTAATGCAAAACATTTCTGTCTTTAAATTTGAGCCAGTAACAATATTGTTTGAGGCTTAATTTTATGGTTTAAAAAGCCACAAAATCCCTCGTGTGAGTACAGACAGGTACTACACAGTTGTTAATTTTATTTACATTTACTTAATCAAACAAAGGACGACCTTGTTGGTTTACAAGAAAAACAGATTTGAACACATGAAAACACTGGGGATACGTGGCTGCAAGATTTAAAAGATACCATTTGATTTTTTGCTTCCTTGAAATGTCTGGCTTTGGGAGACTTTTCAATCAATAAGTGTCCTAGGACCTTAAAGAGGCAATCAGTAATTTTCATGAGGAATATTTAATTAGCGAGTTCTTCCCACATCTGACTTATCTTTCTTATCAGGGCTTAAAACCTGAAAGGAAGAAATGTAACTTTGGGGTTTACTTTATTATCAAAGAAAATTTTGCTGCTTAACACTAATGATTTAGGATCAATCAAAAATTACACTTTGTTTTTGTTTTTTTTTTCCCTAAAACCAGAGAGGGTAAATTTCTGAAATTTATATCAAAAACTAAGCTAGAGAAACTGTGTCTAAGAATATAAATTTTTTCCTAAACCAGCAGAATCAAATTAGATATTATACATTTCGCACTTTGGTAAAGATATACGCTATCAGATTTACAGTGCAATATAAATGTTCATAAAGAAGATTACTCATCCAATTTTGAAACCCAGAAATAAAAATTAAAATGAAATGAACCTAAAATGAACATTGATTACAGGATTGTTTCTACCCCACTTAATTTACTCTTGTAAACCTAGGGTTCTTAAGACAGGACTGTTATTTCAGGGGGGAAAGTTACCTCTTCTGTGCTACTTTTAAGTTGTATGAAAGCCATGGTTCTGGAGGGCAAAGTGGGGGGTTCTTCAGTGCTAAGACCCGTTCAGGGTAAACAGGACCCCAAAGACCTTTTTGCACACCTTAAAGTACTGGATGCACTGGTGTAGGGGACGTATAATGAATCGGGTCCCACTGTAATCTCTTCTCATGGTAGCTTCATGTTCTAATAGCACATTTGCTCTGCAGTTCAAAGGTGTCACAGCAGGTCATGTACACCTACAGGAATTGCCTTTAATCAGCTTCGGTGTTAATGGAAGTATAACTCCAGCAGCACAGAGATAAGCTGATCAGTAATGACCCAGAGTCCAGGACCTGGCAGGTGCCCTGAACCCTATTCCATAGCTACATAATTCATCTGAACTTACTAAGCGAAACACAGCTTGGGTGTATGCAATACAAAGATTCTGAAAATTAAGGGTGTTTATGTGTACAGAAAAAGAAAGAATTTGATCTATACCTCATATGTTAGATTAATGTGTCATTTATGGTTTCTTTTCTTAAAATAAAAAAAAAAAAGAAGAAAAACACATGCCAACCTCCTTATTGTCAGGTACCAATGTTCAGGCAACTGAATCGCTCCCCAAGGAGTAATGCTTCCTTTTAAATTTTCATTTTAGAATGAAGAGATGAACCTTTTGGCTTGTTAAGAAAAACTTTTTTTGCCATTAAAGTTTGCCTAATATTCTGAACTGAACTCAGTGAAAAAGGCTGAATCTGAAGCAATTTTACTTCTCTGGGGGCAATGAATCCAAACAGAGCATCATTGCAATGTTTGTGCCAAAAATCCGAGAAAGGTTGGAGAACCTTGGCTATCACTTTCTATCACAATGGAAGACACAACTGTCAAATGAAGAGAGGGTAAAAAGCTCTTCTTCATACACATGATTCTGTATGTTTCAGGCAAATGTTCAGAAGTGGGAAGACAGTGGCAAATTCCATGTCAGCATAACATGGTAACAAGAGCTGCAGTCACATCTCTGGTGGCAGTTCAGATGATTAAATTACAAATGTAATGTAAGATTCAACTAGTTTATTAAACTCTGGGCATTGCAGTCAGAGCTCCAAAGAGTTTTTTTGTTCCATTTTGCTGCATGAATGATCAGGGAATGTAGCAGTGCCCTTGATTCAGAAGTTTACAAATCACAGACCTGTAGTATATGACTATCTTATCGGCACACATGAAGCAGACAGGAGCCTGTACACAGCCATGGTAGCACAGAGAGATACTGTCTGAATTATATTACTTGAAGAATTGCAGGGCTGTCTTTCAAAAGCCATGAGGTATTCCTTTTTAAAAAAAAGAATATCCACCTTATCCAGCCTGTTAACATAAAGCTAGTAATACTTCTGATTGTAAAGGTACATTATTATTCTTAACATGAGAAACTAAACATAAACCAAATTTGTAACAGTTAAAGGCACTGAAAATACTTCATAGAATCATAGAATCATAGAACAGTTTGGGTTGGAAGGGACCTCTAAAGATCATCTAGTCCAACCCCCCTGCCATGGGCAGGGACATCTTCAACTAGATCCGGTTGCTCAGAGCCCCATCCAACCTGACCTGGAATGTTTCCAGGAATGGGGCATCCACCACCTCTCTGGGCAACGTGTACCAGTGCTTCACCACCCTCAGCGTAAAAAATGTCTTCCTTATATCTAGTCTAAATCGACCCCCCTTTAGTTTAAAGCCATTCCCCCTTGTCCTGTCGCAACAGGCCCTGCTAAAAAGTCTGCTGCCATCTTTTTTATAAGCCCCCTTTAAGTACTGATAGGCTGCAATAAGGTCTCCCCAAAGCCTTCTCTTCTCCAGGCTGAACAACCCCAACTCTCTCAGCCTTTCCTCTTAGGAGAGGTGTTCCATCCCCCTGATCATTTTTGTGGCCCTCTTCTGGACCCGCTCCAACAG
>NW_008825150.1:3712391-3715406 GCF_000699105.1 Pygoscelis adeliae
AGGCAAAAAAGTCATTGAGTACCTCTGCCTTCTCCGTATCCTGCGTAACCAGGTCTCTTGTTTCATTCTGGAGAGGGCCCACATTTTCCCTTGTCTTCCTTTTATCTCTGATGTACCTATAGAATCTTTTCTTGTTGCCCTTGATGTCCCTGGCCAGATTTAATTCTGTCAGGGCTTTAACTTTCCTAACCTGATCCCTGGCTGCTCGGACAACTTCTCTGTATTCCTCCCAGGCCACCTGTCCTTGCTTCCACCCTCTGTAGGCTTCCTTTTTGTGTTTGAGTTTGTCCAGGAGCTCCTTGTTCATCCATGCAGGCTTCCTGGCGTTTTTGCCTGACTTCCTCTTTGTTGGGATGCATCGCTCCTGAGCTTGGAGGAGGTGATCCTTGAATATTACCCAGCTTTCTTGGGCCCCTCTTCCCTCCAGGGCTTTGTCCCATGGCACTCTACCAAGCAGATCCCTGAAGAGGCCAAAGTCTGCTCTCCTGAAGCCCAGGGTAGTGAGCTTGCTGTGCGCCCTCCTCGGTGCCCTAAGGATCTTGAGCTCCACCATTTTGTGGTCACTGCAGCCCAGGCTGCCCTTGAGCTTCACATTCCCCACCAGCCCCTCCTTGTTGGTGAGAACAAGGTCCAGCATGGCACAATGCTATGCTTACAATTAGCACAATGCTAACTTCATCTAACCTTGGCTTGGTACTGCAGCAAAAATTATGTGTGGGTGGCAAAAAAATATTGTTCTATTTTCTGGTAGAATATGATAATGAATTAGATGCTAGGGTGGTATTTTGATGACCATGGACCTATGGCTAACTCTGCCCTATGGCTTATTCAATGAGTTTTGGTTTTGGGGTTTTTTTATTTACTTATGCATCCCTGAATTTGAAAAATCAAATTATATGTTATGTTTGTAAAATCCATGCCATGATTACAGCTGATAATGTTATAGGTATATCCTTCACAGATAGTCCTGCCCAATTTAACTTATACATCATCCTGGTGAAATGTTGGCCAAATCTGTAGCGAAGGTGCTGTCTCTGAACTGGCATGGTAGATGAGACTTACTGGAACATGCTTCTGTGCTAGTGAAATCATGTGTGTCTTGGATAATTTGCTTCATATACAATGTTTGGGCTGGGGTGGTAGTAAACTACTGTATGACCCGACGCTACCCTGACATCTGGGAGGCCATGATGTCTGGGAGAAGGATTAACTTCAGGTTCCTATGAGGTTCTGAATGCCTGATGTGATATTCATACAACTCTTGAAAATTTTGATGGCCTAGATCACATAGTCGTCAGAATAATGCCTCTAACCCTCTGTCGTTTAGATAAAACTTGGGGAATCTCTAACAACGTCTTGTACCAAGTAAACATACCTTAGGTTAGGCCTGGAAGATTGGCAAGGTATTGAAACTATGTCCTGGCATCACAGAAAGTATGTGATGGTGCTGGATGAAATGCAGAATTCCAGACCTGAGCATCAACTTTAGAGTGCTTTGTGTTTATTATTAATAAATGTATTTTCTTTAAAAATGTAAAGTTGTTCCATTTAACTTACAGAGAAAATGTTCTGTGTACACATGTAGGCAGGGGGGAGAGAAATTATGGAAGAGAAAGCATGATTGCCTCTATTACCCAGCAGAGACAAAGGCTGAAGCACTCACCCATTAAAATAGCTCTGTGGTATAAAAGAGATTAGCTTGAAATCTCTTGTCAATAGACATATACATGCAGGAAAGCAATCTAATGTGTCCTCATTTGCTAGCCTATTGAATTAGACAGGGAATTTTGGCATTCGCTGAGAGCAAGTAAATACTTTTCATGGCCTGATGAGACTAGATTATTGATCAGTTAGACACATTTGTCTATAAAACAATGGTCCCAATCCTTTTGTTGAGACAGATGAATTTAACGTGAACATGCAGAATCAAGTCAGAAATGTGACAATCTGTCAACTTGATGGTGAGTTCTTTTCAGTCCAGGTTTTGATTGGCAAAGCAAGATATGTAGGGTGGCCAAAGAAAGAAAAAAATACAGATCCCTTGCGAATGAAAGGTCACCAAGGGCATGTTTGCAGTATGTTCTGCTAGGGAGCACAGAGAAATCTGTGAAACACAATGGTAGCGCTTTGCTCCAGAGCTGGCTGGGGAACAGTGATTAAAATCCCTGTTACGAATAAAATCATGGTGTTTGATTCTTTGAGACTTAGAAATATTTCATTCATTGATTGCAAATAAATATACATGTGGCCAATGTTTTTTCCTAGGAGTATTTATGGATCCGAAAACATCAAGAGTTTAACCTAAAAAAAAATGTTTGTAAATTCACATCAGAAAAATGTTATTGTTAATTTGATATTCTTTTTAATCTCAGTATTTTGAGTTCTTTTTCAGAGAGAGAGATTGGCATTAAGTAAAAATGACTTTTCACTTTTGACATCCTTGCTTAAAGATTGATTGATGACCTTTCTGACCGATTACTTTAAATCTTCACAAAGAAATATTTCCCTCTGCACATTACAAATATACTGTACGTGCATAGATCTGAATTTTCTGGACATCCACATGTTTGCTAAAACTCCTACAACATTCCAGGCAGCATTTGTGTGAGCAGTTACTGAGCTTGAACTGTATGCTTAAAAGACAATCTGACTTTATATGCAAATATTTCATGGAGATTTTTGTCCTATCTAAATGTATATGTATTTATATACTTTCAAGAATCCATTTTTTTTTATATATATATATATATATATATTCCTGAAAGTCAGCATGAGTATGTAGGCTTGTGTGCATGCATCCCTTTGATAAGCTGAACATATTGTATGGAGAACATAACTCTCCTGGTAGAGACACAGTAATTGTAATAGAGGGTATAGTAGGTCAGCATAAGATTTAACATTTTGTATGAGTCAGCTTCAGCTGCTGTTCTCCAAATAAAGGAGAGCTTGTAACTGCTCTGTCCTATTAGCAATCCGGGAGAATCCCTGTTACCCTTTTGCTCGGTAAGTTATTGA
>NW_008825150.1:3715433-3718934 GCF_000699105.1 Pygoscelis adeliae
TCTTTTTTTGCTAGCTCATTATTCATGGCTGCCTGGATCCCACCCATCCTCTCTGCACACCATTGTGCAGCGGCTGAGGGGCAGAAGCTCCCAGACAGGAGCAGAACAGGCCGGGAGGCACCACAGCAGCCCCAGCCCGGGGCATCGGGCACCTCCTTGGGGATGGGACTTTGGCCCACGGGTGGGCCCGACTCAGCATAGCCCATGGCCAGGCAGGACAGGGCTGTGATGGGGCTGGAGAGTGTCCTATGGCCTTGCTGGGGTGGAGACTGATGGCCCCAGGGGCTGGAATGGGGTCCTGGGTCGTGGGCAGGGCGGGTGGAGCCCCAGGGGGGACAGGGATATTAGGACCCACGTGTGCACTCTGGCACTGACAGAAAATGTGGCAGCCGTTTTGCAGCAGTATCTGCTGCCCGTTTTCTGTGGAAATCCTAGAGCCGCATGACAACATAAAAGAAGTTTCTCTTACATGACCTGAAATAAGAAGCTTGTTCTGAGCAAGAACATTGCTGGAGTAGGAGCAAAACCAGTGAGAAATAAATGCATTGCTATTTCTGCTATATAGCTGAATGAAAAAGAAAAATCATACTCCCAAAATCTATTGGTCCCCCATTACCTGATCAATCTCTCCCTGAGTTTTCCCTATCGCTCACCTGAAGGTGACTCTCCTAACATAAGCGTTAAAATTTATTGACTTGATCTTACCATTCTTCAGCAGACAAAGCTTCTGCTAAATTCAGCTACTGTTACTTTATTATTATCTGCTAAAATGAGCCTCATTTGTTACTCTAGCTGCATATTCAATATATGCATATGACAAATACTCAAGAGGTTTTTAATATCACCTTTTAAAAACACTTCTGTCCACTTACCACAGTTTCCCACTTTGGAAAAACCTGAATTTTCAATGAGCCAAACAGCCTCAGGATTTCTTTGTGTGAGAACGCTTAAGGCCATTAATCCAAATGAAAAAAATATGAATTTAAAGAAGATGAATGTTATGGAATCCTTGATTGGTCATCCTTATTCAAAATTCAAGTGGTCACAGTTTGCTTTCACTTATTTCAGTTTGAAAGTGAATGAAACTACTCACAGGGGTTTAATGCCATTTAACTAACAAATGTTCAACCCAAGTTCACATTAACTTTTAGAGTGTCTGTGTGTCAACAAATTGTGGCTTACAGGTAATATTTTTCATAGATACAAGATGACTTTACTATATAGAGTAGAAAAAGTTCTTAGTCAACTTTTTGGTGCTTCAGTCATAAAAGAAATGTACAGTTAGCTCTTCTTGGAAATTGAATATATTTCCAGTAAGATTGATTTACTAACTGAATGCCTGAGTGAAAGAACATGTGTGATTTTCCAAATAAAAGAAAGGAAATTCCAAATCATATATATATATATTTAGAAACTCCTGTTCCAACCCCTGTCCTTCCATTCCTTCTGTTTTAGCCTGATTTTGAGTATCTTAAGCTTTTTATTTTGTTTCTCTCCCTATAGTGTCACACAAGCAGACAGGAAGAAAGGGTACTTGCTGAATCCCTGCTATTTAAAATGAGCTAGCCTCTGAGAAGCTCTGGGCAGTTCTTTACTCTTTTCAAGGGCTATTCTTATTTAAAGGATGCAATAACTCAGGCATTACACATTTTTATATATAAATTTCACCCTTTTTCCTCAGCATGATGCATTTCTCTGTATGGCAAACTATATAATCTTGCCCTTAGAAATTCTCTGAAATTCAGCATAGGTAAATTTTATATAATTTTAGTGGACCAAAAGTGTACATGGAGGGGTTGTTTTCTGCTGAAGCAGACAAGAAAGCTGAAATGAACTTGAAAATGATATGGGCTCTTGGCTTCATGAAAGAAAATGAAACAAGACGTTTAGACTGTTCCCTCCTGAATTGCTGGGTGTCATGCTTGGGTCAATAAAGCTCACAGCCTGAGTTTTTTACAGCAGTCATGAATTTATGATTAGGTAAGTAATGAGGTAGAGAGAAAGATTTTGTGGGTCTGAGCAAAAGGGTGTTCAGTTTCAGATCCCTTCAGCCATCCACCACTCTAAAGGAGACAGACCACCACTTGGGTTGCACCCTGTGACCTGATACTTTAATGAGAGGGACACTTCCCCTGGTTTTATTTTGGTAATTTCTTGGTTTGATATGGGTGGCACATATTTCAATTCCACTTAGGAGACCAGCAAAAACAAAGAGTGTTATGGAAGCAGCTCTTGCAAAGCACTTCCCTTCTCTGTATTTTAGCTGGCTTTCTCAAAGAAAATATTTTATGATCTGTGCATCTTATGAATAAAAGATCTATAATATGCTTGTCAATAACCAGTTTCAGGTGGTTATTGACATTCCATTCTCATGGATGGGGCTGCCTGTGCTTTATCCGTCCATAGAGCATCTTTAGGAGCACAGGACTCGGAGTCCTTTGCCTCAGTCAACCTTGGAGTGCATAGTCATGATGATGCTTGGGATGGGCTCAGATTCATGATTAACTGAGCATGTAGACACATTGTGGACTGAGCTCAGGACTGTAACCTGCATGCCTGTGACTGAGCTCCCTTCCCCTTGGTAGAAGCTCGCATGGTGGGAGTTCACTGGGGAAAGCACATAGAATAAAAGATGGGTTTTGGCATGACCTTCAGCTCAAACTTTCGTAGGCTTATAACTCCTTGACCACAATATAGTCACATGGACTATCTGACATAAAACCCCAAAAGTGTAATGGATTAACAGCCATGATTAAGGCTGAGATTTTCACAGGTCTCACCAGCAAATAGGTGTTAGATCCTATCTGAACATCAAAGGAATCCACATGCTTAACCTGTTCAGCCACCTCAGCCAAGCATCTAAAAAAAGGTAGGGTGAGACTAACTTCATTTCAATTTGTTAAAAAAAAAGTTTTGTGAAATATACAGTTCAGATGCACCTCCTGTACTTGAGTGATAGCACACCATAAAGTAAGAATTATTACAACACGGGACTTGATAACCTAAAGACTAAGTGAGACCAAGTGGTGAAATGGCTGTCCTACCATAATGGACTAATAACAGCAACAGGCAGGAATTAACCAGGCAGCTTAACTCCATCAGTGGTCTGCATCTGGTACTCCACAGCTGTAAAGATGGTATCTCACACCTCACCAGTTTATCAGCGTAGCTTCTTATTCCTTTGTGCAAATGTTGGAGTCTAGAGCAAAGCTGCCATGAACAGCCAAGAAATAGGTACTTCTTCTGGACTACAGACCTGTGCCACACGTTTGCTTCTGCCACACGAATGAATGGGGACCAAGTGCTTCAGTGTTTTCCTTCTGCTCTTTCTAGTGGGACTGTGTAGTCAGCTTGGAGAGAGACCCAGAAGTAGAACCCCAGTTTTCTCCCTTTTTTTTACAATCACTGTACTGCTTCCCTCTGATAATCCATGTGGGGATCTCCCTTTGAGGTTTTAATTTGTATGTTGGGGAGATTTTATCCTCTGCCTATTATAGTTAG
>NW_008825150.1:3718966-3747625 GCF_000699105.1 Pygoscelis adeliae
TCAAAACACCAGTGAAGAGTGTGTTGCTGTGATCAAGATTCAAAGCACAAATAATGGTGTATCATAAGCCTAATTATTAATTTTTAATTATAGCACAGAAGAAATGTTTGCCCTAAACAAACTGATTCCTAGAGCTTTACCTTGCTTGAAGGCTGAACTTTATGTGTGCCAAAGAAAACAATTTGTCAAAGATCAATCTGATTTTGAATTGTACAGTATATCCTGTTGTAATTACAACACCTGTGCAGACATATTATCGTGCTCAAAAAATACATCATTTATGGTTCCAGAAGCAGAACAGAAGCAGCTTTGAAATCATGGAGTCATAGAATGGTTTGGGTTGGAAGGGAACTTTAAAGATCGTCTAGTCCAACCCTCTTGTCATTGGCAGGGACATCTTTGTTGCTCAAAACCCCGTCCAACCTGACCTTGAACACTTCCAGGGATGGGGCATCCACAACTTCTATGGGCAACCTGTTCCAGTATCTCACTACCCTCGTTGTAAAAAACGTCTTCCTTATATTCAGTCTAAATCCAACTTCTTTCATTTTAAAACAGTTTCCCCTTGTCCTGTCACTACAGACCTTGGCGAAAGTCTCTCTCCATCTTTCTTATAAGCCCCCTTTATATACTGAAAGGCCGCAATAAGGTCTCCCCAGAGCCTTCCCTTCTCCAGGATGAACGACCCCAGCTCTCTCAGAGAGGTGTTCCAGCCCTCTGATTATATTCATGGCCCTCTTCTGGACTCGCTCAAAGAGATCCATGTCCTTCTTATGTTGGGGGCCCCAGAGCCAAACACAGTACTGCAGGTAGGGTCTCACGAGAGCAAAGTAGAGGGGGAGAATCACCTTGCTTAACCTGCTGGCCATTCTTCTTTTTAAGCAGCCCAGGATACGATTGGCTTTCTGGGCTGCAAGCAAACATTGCCAGCTTATATCCAATTTTTCATCCACCAGTATTCCCAAGTCCTTCTCGGCAGGGCTGCTCTCAATCCATTCACCCCCCAGTCTGTACTGGTATTGGGGATTGCCCTAACCCAGGTGCAGGACCTTGCACTTGGCCTTGCTGAACTTCATGAGGTTCACATGGGCCCACTCCTCAAGCCTGCTGAAGTCCCTCTGGATGGCATTCCTTCCCTGAAGCAAATCAACTGCACCACTCAGCTTGGTGTCATCTGCAAACTTGCTGAGGGTGCACTCGATCCCACTGTCTATGCCATTGATGAAGATATTATATAGCTTTGGTCCCAGTACAGACCCTTGAGGGACACCACTCGTTATTGGTTACCACTTGGACATTGAGCCATTGACTGTAACTGTTTGGATGTGGCCACCCAGCCAATTCCTTATCCATCTAACAGCCCATCTGTGGAACTCATACCTCTCCAATTTAGCAGCAAGAATGTTGTGGGGGACTGTATCAAAGGCCTTAGAGAAGTCCAAGTAGAAGACATCCGTAGCTCTTCCCTTGTCCACTGATGCTGTCACTCCATTGTAGAAGGCCACTAGAAATACTACCTGTTTACCTCTTCAGTTGTTCTACCCCTAACTAGCAATAAAGGAAAGTGGAGAGGAGTATCCCCTTCAGCAAATCCTCTTTTACAACACAGAGAAACAAGGGAGGTGGTGAGCTGGCAGGGGATGAGACTATGATTTTCCTGACCCAGTTTCTCTACAGCCAATGGGAGTTGGGTGCCTTAGTATGTCTTTGAAAATACCAGTATTAGAGGAAAGCTATCACTGAAAGTTACTTCTATCTGATTCATTAATCAGATTAATGAACTTAATGAAGTTCATTTATCTGTAGGAGAACAGTTCCAATTGACTTTCTAGAGGTTCATTTCTTTTGCCCGTCAGAACACTTCCATGGGAAATCAGTGTGAAAGGGAGTAGTCTGCTGTTCCTGCGTATAAAGCCTTACTATTATGACCATGGAGTAGAAGCTATGATTTTTAAAACATCCGTATTCTGGTGAAAGAGTTAGTGTAGACACTCTTACCATGAGGTGGTTTTTAGCAGTAGCATTTCATCATATGAGAAAATGCTATACTTTTGTTTTGGTATAACTTTATCCTAGAAGCCAGTTTTACCATTTTAAATATATCAGAAGAGTTCAAAACCCCCAAATATTATTAATCAGACTTATAATGGAAGTGAAGGCAGAAATACCTCTGAACATGTCTTCTCAGGTGTGTGACTTTCTGCCTGATATATAGGTTTGGACAGTTATAAACTCTATCACTTGTGTTCTGAGTTGTCTGGACAAGAGCAGACTCCATTCTTGAAGCCAAAGAGCTACATTAGTGTGTCAGTATCCCAAGGGACCTTCTCCTGTTGCCATGGCTAAATGCCTTCTAGATCAGAGCTGATTTGCATCTAGCCATGAGTAAAGCTTTCCCCGTGTGAGCCCCATGCATCCCACCATCATTCATTAAAGTGTATCCACAGCTGAATTATCATCACCTCTTCATCTCTGCTTGACAGACTGGTTTTGATCATGGTCACAAAGGGACTATAGAGCAGAAGTATGTCCCAAGCCCATCCTTCCTCCTGGAGGTTCTCACACTACGATAAAACACAGCTGTGCTGCTTTGGAAGGCTGTGTGGGAAAATGTATCTGTCCTGTACCTGTCCTGAGTATTAGCAGACTACCCCATAGTGCCAGGCTGCCATCCTGCATAAGTTCAAGAAATATTACAGAAATTTCACTTTAAAACTTTACAAGAAATCCATGTGGTTTGCATAACTGCTAATGACAGTCATTCCAGTTCTGGTGACAGAGCTCTTTGTATGTGACAAGGAAAAATTGGCTAAAGATGGGTGACAGCTGCTTGCGAACTCATTCAAACTGACAAAGCTCTTGAAGTAGCTGCCTGCGTACACAGTGGTGAAGAGATTCACTGTGAAAGCAATCACTTTTAATTGTAAGAATTTCAGTGGCTCATGATTTTCTTTTGCACTGAGTCAGATTTTCGTAAATCAAGGGCACATTACAGTTTAGGCTGCAAAGGTGTTTCAGGTCTATCCCAGTTTTGCAGCCAAAATATTTTCTGGCAAAATGCTTTCTCCAGTTGCAATATTCTCCTAAAATGTAAGCAAAAATATATATATACAGATTGTAAATGATTTTATCTTTCTGATCTATCCTTTATACCATCCATCTGCCTAAACTTTGATACTGGAATTTTTACATGTATCTAAGGTGGCCAGATGCACGCCACAGAATTTTAATGGAAGTTTGATGCCTAAGACTATTTCTACATTGCTTTCCCTTTACACAACAAATTTTTCATTTGCTCTCTCCAAAACAGAGAGGAATGTTGTTGCCTCATCATGTCATTCAGCAATATCTGCCTGCTCTACCCAAGATACCAAGTGGATTTTGCAGTTTGAACTCTGTGTTCCTACGGTATGTGACCTAGCTGAGTTTGCTAGAGTTCATCTACAGGGTCAGTAGTCATATTTTTAACTACAGTACTGATAAAGTTAAGGTCTTTAAGACTTGTTCCAAAAACTTGGATGTGGGTTTAATTATTGCTAATAGACTGTGAAGTCTTCTTGGTGAAGATCAGGAACTTTGAACTTGGAATTGCTGCAACAAAAACATGAAATAGTATTGCTTTGGGGTCTTATCATTCAGATTAGCATAGAGTTGAATTATCTACAAATCAGATGCAGAGAGAGATACTCTGCAGAGTAACATACTCTGCATTTATTTTTGTGATTAATCACAGCAAAAGTGCTAGTGATTTTAGGAAATACACAGATGTACACATACAAACTAATAGGTGGAGAAAGTCTTGGGAAGAGTAGAGACTGACATGTGCCAATCAATACATAAAACATCATAACTAGCAATAAAAAAGAAGTCAAATGCAATGGTGAGATGTAACAGATGGATCATAGAAGTATTAGTGATTGTTCAAGCTGCTGGAGAAAACCCGTCTAAAATATTACAGGTTTTTCTGGTTATTTTTAAAGAAGTTGAATCAAAAGCTGGATCAGAAACATAACAGCTACTGGGATGATCAATAGAATGGAAAGCCTTTTTATAAAAAGTTACTAAAAAAGGTTTGCTTGTTTAGTCTGTCAGAAGAAGTGTCAGAGAGGATATGACTGCTCTACAAAGATCCTTGACAGGTAAGCATCAGGAAGGGAAAAACTGTTTATGGTAAAGGAGAGTGCTGACACCAGAATAAGTGCATATAAACTAGCTATGAAAGCAATTAGGCTGGATGTGAGGAGATTCTTAACCATGGGAGAAAGAAAATTCTGGAACAGACTTCCAATTAGAACAGTAAGGGTATAAAACTGAATTGACTTTAAGATAGAGCCATATTGGTTTATGAAAAGAATAATACAATGTGTTATCAACGACTAGACTTCAGAAGCCAGTCCTGTGTTCCCTTATTGTTATGCAAAGGCATGTGTGGTTTACAAAACGTGTAGAGCACCAATGTTTCTTTCTGCATTATAAAAATTTTAAAGTGACTATCCACATGTAATTTTAATCATTACTACTATGCCTGTACAGTACCTTTCAAACTGAGTAGGATTCATTTTGACACAGTAAAAGTGATTAGTCATCAAAATAGTTTTATGAAATAACTAACCAAATGGGATGATATAACTAGCACATTATCACCTTCCATTTGAAAGTCAAAGCTCAACTGTCACAACAGAGGAAACTGCAAAACACAGAGACAGGAAAATTTGAGCTATAGAAACCATCATCTGATCAATGTTATGGTGAAAGACTAGACACTCGTATTCAATTAACAGGTAACACCCCTTGCCCTCCACTAAAATATTTTGGATGTTAAAGAATCAGAGCACAACAATCCCTTGTAGAGTTAATGACAACTTTCTGAATATACATCAGGACAAGTAAATCAATATTTTTTCCTGAAATCTGTGATAATTAAGTAGATAGTTGAGGAGGCAGGAAGGTTGAGACTACGTTTAATGAACAACCTGATGTGTTTTTCTATCAACAAGGGCATCAACTATGGTGTGCATCTTTGACCTTGTAGAAATAGGTTTTCATGTTCCTGTTTATTATGTATGTATTTAAATCTAAGATTAATCAAGAATTCCATCTTTAAAGCTTTTAATTAATTACTAATTCTTTTCTGAAAGAAAAAAATACACCTTCAGTGTTGTTATCTGCATTGTTCTTCCTCTGATTCTCACCTCAGTAATCCTACTTCATTAGAGAAAGTAATGGAACTTATCTGGATTTCACACCTAACCATGTAGTTGAAAAAATTACATAGATCTGCAGGGTTTTTGACTTAAATTATAACAAAAATATCAATACAAAATCTATATGGACTTAAATTTAATAGACTTATAATTACAGTTGTTGTTTATACAGACTCAAACAAACAGAAAAAACCCAGGTATAAGTAAAGGTTTCAGTCATCCAGCCAATAAGGAAAAGCAACAGAAGAAACTCTACTTTGCCTCTCCTTCTGACCAAAAGTGCAAGCTTTCCCCCAGAGCTGTCAGATCAATAACTTCTGCATGCATGAGAAGATCTTGTAGCAGCTCTGCAAGATCGGTTCCACACTTCATGGGAAATGCCCTTCTGATGATGCCCTTTCCCTTCAAATAAAAGGCAATCAGTTTGATCAGTCACTCAGCTAATCTCACCCCTGTAAGTACATCCAAAGGAAACAAAGTGTTCTTCAAACAGGTGTGATCTGTGCTATCAAGAAATGCATGGGTCACAGCTCCACACCTTGAAAACAGTTAGAAGACCATGAGGCAGCTAGCATGGGCTTTGCAGGCAAAGGCACGCTGGACTCTCTTTGTAAGCCCCAATGCAGTTTTTCCAGCATCATGGTATTGTGGTGGAGCCTCATGTTTTCGTAGTCTAATTTGAAGGTGTCCATGGCTGAGGTAAAGATAGCAAGGTCACATCTAAAATGAGGACTTGCCTGTTACTTGTGTCAAAATAGCAAAATGGACTCTGTACCCAGATCAATGAACAGCACATGCCAAGGGACAGTGTCTAAAGCCATCCTTGGTATGCATCCTCCTGTGTTTAAGAAGGGCCACAAATCAAAGAGGCTGAGATTGCATCATCATTTTCTCTGCTTCTCCCAATATACTCAAGTGAGTTTCAGCCAGTTCTCTAATTCTTGCCCATTTCTTGCACAGACATTGGCTGAGGCGTGACCCACATCAATGAACTGGGATGGAACATACAATTTTATTGAACGTAGACTTTATAGCAGATGCTGCACCCTAGGCCTGTTGCATGGCCCCCATAGCCATGGTGAGTAAAGGAGCAGTTGATTTACCCTACCTTCACTTCTCCGTGGTTGGTGAGACTATTGTTTGAAACCTCAGTGTACTTGCAAGTCTGTTGAGATCAAGAGTGATGCTGTGATTAAGAGTTTTTACAGAAACTGTGGTTTCAAAAAGCTTTAGTGCTTTGTATTCATTATCTCATTTCCATATTATTAACTGTTTCTCAATTTCCTTTTTTTTCCTGCAAATTATCTGATAAAACTGGAGTGCTGGTAACAACCTCCATTGTGTGAAAGCCTAAAAGAACAACACATTATACTTGAATTGTTGTCTTAGCTGAGGATTCAGCAGCACTGGCTTCCATTAATAGAATCTGTATCTGGTGTCATCTCACATAGTCTTAGTGTCTAAACGTGTTTTTGTTTTTAATCAAAATAGACTTGTGATCAGTGTTAATTTATTGATGAAATTAAGACTCAAAAAGCACTGTAGAGATAGATACAATAAATTACAGCTGATTTTAAAGATGATTTAATCAAGATGGGTCCAATTTTAAGACTGTGTTAGCTTTACAAAGTTGAAAGCTTCACTAATTGTATTAAAATGGCTTTAGACATGTGGTGTCAGATCAGACAGTCACAAATAAACCAGTTTTCTCCATCAGAAAACACATTTCATGAAATTTTCAGGACATCATTTATTATACATTTCCTTTTGGTGCCTCCTTGAAATGCTCGGCTTCAGGCACTGAAAACACAATCTCAGAATCTCAGAAGAATTTTCTTTCCTAAATGTACAGTCCCTGATTGTGCCGCAAATAATGAGCATATTAGTTTTATTTATTGATGTGGTCCTAAGCTGTGTAAGTAAAGTTATAAATGACGCTGAAAACTGTTGACATGAAGCAAGGTAGAAATCCATTGCTATTCTACAAACCCTAAATTCTAAACATTTAAGTTGTCTTGCTGTGCCCCAGATTGAATACTTTTTTATAATTTCAGTCTTGAGGAATTTAGTGGTTTGAAGCAGAGTAGCTGCTTTTGTAAAACATTAAAGGCAGTGGTTTATATCAACAGAAGAGTGCTTTTTCTATTGTGTATAAATGCCACATGTTTCTACTTCCCTGAAGAAGACATTGCTTATGCATCAACATGGCCAACATTTTATATTAGGGACTTTCTTCCAACACTTTGTGCAGGTAAATCAAAAACAGATGAAATTCTAAGCACTTCTAGCTGCCTTTGATTAAACATTATTTCATATTTCTCAGCACTTCGTAGGATCGAGAACATAGAGCATCAAAGCTGACTCTGGCATGAAGAGTCAGAAATAGCCATAACGTAAGACAACATGGAAGGTTTTTCTGCCTCAAGACCCTTCTGGAATCTGCAGTCATCTGAATCTTCTGTAGCAGTGTGAGATTGAGTCATGGGTTGGTTTTCCTGCATGTCGGGGACTTCTGGGCTAGTTGTCATTAAGGTCTGTAGCTAGCTGATCTCCAGTATGTAATAGATAAAATATATCCCTCTCCTTTTGAAAAATAACATCAGTTGCAGTATTGATTTTCATCTAGCACTGTTGTATTGATAAAACACAATGTTTCCAAACAAGCTCTGCTGTGCTCTAATTGGTGAATGGAACCAAAACTTTTGAATTAGAGTTCATTAAAGCCAGTCAGTTGTTTCTGAGCTGCAATAATGAAAGTTTACTTTTTAAAAGGCTATTTACACCACTGTCTCAAACTCAGTAGGGCAATAATCCCATACATGTTGCAGCCTCTACATATTGAGCACACGATTAATAGTAATGACTTTATTCTAGCACCAGATTATCTCTGCCAATACTCAGAAGTCTTCTGAATTACAGTTCATGCTGTGCCACAACAGAGAAGCTTCATTGCTGTTCTGGATAAGGATCATCCTCTTCAGAGATTTCAGCGTGGCAGACTGAAGATATTAGCTGATTCCCATACCTTGCCTGGTATGGTATGATGTTGGTTGTGTATCTATAAACTGACTGTAGACACTCCTTTCCTTTAGGAGTGGTTGTTAAGGAGCAGGTTGTTGGGTTTTGGTTGTTTTGGGTTTTTTTTAGTCTTCTTAAAAGCCTACGTTGCTTTGGCATCAAAATTGTCACCAAGTAATAAGAACTCCTTAGGGAATAGTATTATATGAGAAAGATCACAGTGCCACTTGCACCAGTCAGAACCATATGAATGAAATTCAGCTCTAAACCAAGACATTTATATCTAAGCATATATATGTGAGTGTTTATATGACAGACTATGGCATCTAAGCTCCCTTATATAATGGTTATAACCATTAGAGACCTACTCAATTCTGGGAACAGAGCTCATACAGCAGTTCACCTTACATGGACAGTGGTACCTGACACTTGATTCTGTTGTCCAGATACAGGTAGAAGGGTGTTAGGTTCCTCTATCATGTCTGCCACCGCTGTGTGGATGTCTCAGATACCTCAGGGTATCTCCTCATTAGACACTTACGTTTAGGCAGCTGAATACCACTGACAGTGGCCGATCTGCTTTTATAACCTTCCCAGTCACTAGTGTTATCATGAGCATAAAAATTGTCCAGGTGAAACCGTTCAGAGCTGGAGTGCCTAGAAATCTCAAAGATAATATCTATGAAAAACCGTTATTGAACTATATCAGAACATGCCATATTATTCAGCAGAAATGTGCTTTGGAAAACAAAATATACCCTTGTATCTTCTTAAGGGCAGAAGGATATTTATATTCTTATGTAAAGATTAAGATGGCAGAAATGGGGGGGGGGGGGGGGGGAAGGGGGGGGGGGAGGGGGGAAGGATTAGAGAATGGAAAAGGTGAAGTGAGAAGGAAGGAAAAAAAGGAAAACAGAATGGAAGCAAAAGAGACTAAAAAGGACTCAAATGACTCTACAGGAAAATGAAGCTGCTTTTCCTCTCATTTTGCTTTTTAGTTATGTTGTGATTGTTGTTCACTAAATATTTTAGGTAGATGGATTCTGCTAGGGTTTGCTCCTGTTCTTCCAGCTCTAACTTGGAGTTACAAAAGTAATAGTAGGAGCCATAAGAAAGTTTGCAAATGGTCACATATACAATGCTTGTTGTGGACAACTTATTTTGTTGCATACACAAAAGCTAAGCTCTGAAGAGAAAACCTGGCCTTAAATGCAATATCCTGATCCCACTGCAATCAGTTGTGAATCTCCTCTGGATTTCATTGGGAACAGGATTTGACCTTGCAAAAATAGCTCTGTGTGAAAAAAAGTCCATCACTTAATACAGTGTTCTGGGGTATTTTATTCAAAAAATATGTGCTGTATTCATACCCCCCCAAAAAAAGGAAACATTCTTTGCTTAGCATAGCATTTCAAATGCATTTCCACATGGGAAAAAACACTTAGGAGCTGCGAATCACATTTTGAATCAAAGCCTTTAAAAGGTGGGGGAAGGCTGAACCTTCCTGGACCTGCTGCTAGCAGTTCTCATATTTCTGTAAAGTGTAATCCGTTGTGGCACTGGCAGCACAAGAGCCGGATGCCGGTGCTGGCAAAGCAGTTCCTGTTGTGCCTTATGACTGGCTAAGCATCTGAAGGGCAAAAAGAATCCTTTTGCTTTAAATATCAAACATTTATTTTAAACTTTAAACGCGGAAGTTGTTCTTCTTGGGAAGGTATTAAAACTGGTAGAAACACGGTTTATGGTCTGTCGCTGGGGAACCATGTTACTTTCCTGTAGTACAGTATGTTTAGTATAAATAAGGAATGCTTTGCTATTTCAGTTCTTTGTGAAGCAATTTTTAGGGCCATCAATTACCTTGGTGATATTTTGTTTGTGCTGTCCGTAGGAAAAAGTGTACCTTTGCATGAAATACTGGATGGCCAAAGGCCAACCACAAAAAGAAATCTAGGTGGGGGGGGATTTGAAGAAGGTTTTAGAAAGGGAAATCTGTGTATTTAACTTAAGAGGTGATGAAACATTAATCCAATTTATAAATCTTTGATGACTGGACTTTTGAGGTAGAGAAGGAGTGTTCAGGACAGCGCTCAGCAGAACAGCTGAGAACAGATAGAGTTGTGCAGAGAAGGAAAGGAGTGTGATAAAACATGAAAAAGGAAAACTTCCTTTGAGTGAGAAGTATTGGTCTATAGAATAGTGTCCAATGACAGCAATAGAGATACTACTATTTTGAACTCTTTATTAACATTACTTTATATTACAGTAGTGAGCAGACTCTAAATGAGATCAAGGTCTTTTATACTGAGCCATAGCTGAGAGCAAAATACATCATGAGATAATGCCTGCCTTGGAAATGTAATGAGATTGATAAGGTAGATAAAAAAGGAGAAGAAAAGTAAAGGCAGCAGAACTTTCCTAAGGTTACAACCCAAGTCAGTGACAGAATTATTTATTTATTACTAATTTATCTAATGAGATAAAACCACGACGCATGGACTTTAAAATTATAGCCATGCACTAAGAGGAGATGAGCTGAACAACACTTTCACCTGAAAAACACTTCCATTTGCTGTAATTATCTCACATGAACAAGCAGAGTAATGCAGTGGCATTTCGAGTGCATTGTAAGTTACTAGCATTTACCTCATAATCAGAACTGTGTTAGACATTAACTCTGAATATTGTAAGCTCCTCTTACAACTTACAGCTGGAAAATACATATCCCTCATTGTTTCCTATTGCTGAAAACTGCATGAAATTGGAGTTAAGAGAAAAGTCCCTCTAATGAGGATTGCATCGCTCTAGTAAGGCACTGACATAACCTCCAGTTTTATGTAGATTATCATGCCTTTAATAAGTGTACACTTATTTGGGAAGATCTTACGATGCTTGAAAAATTTTAGGAGGCCTGGGAAGCCTTAATAGTCCTGCAGATCTCTGTGGTTAGAGAGAGAGAGAGAGGCTCTGTCTGGCAGGGGTGTCATGTTTGACAATCAGAATTACCAGAAAACAGCAGATTTAAATGCTGACTCTGGGCTCTTAGAAACAGTATTTATGTCAACAAATGTATTTTAACACATATCAGCAAATGCTACAGACATTCCTAGTTTTCTTTTAATGATAAAATGCTGGATCACAGCCTTAGCAGTACGCAATAAATTGTATAGATACAGTTTTTACATGCTGGAAGAAGATGCATTAAGTAATACACCTCACATTTTGCTCATTTTTTGCACTCATTAGTGACATGAGGTAAAATAATATTTAAGAAAAAATTTGTACAGAAGAGAAATATCTTATATAGCCCTCTGGCAGAATAGTGCAATAGCAGGATATATTTTTATGCACAAAAATATCGTGCAATTTATTTTAAAAAATTACTTTCTCAGAAAAAATGATTACACATATGCTTAACTTTATGTAGGTAAGTAGTTCTTATTGGTCTTGGTTTTTATTTCCTTTTCTTTACATTTTATCCCTTGTCTTTACATTTTCTCTCTTTTCTGTGTCTAATTTTCCATTTGCCTTTTCTGTCCTTTCTAAAAGTATTTGTTCCCTGCACCTTCCTTCTGCCTTTTGTGGCTTGCCTCTGTATGGTTTTACTAGTAACCAGGAAAGGAAATCTACACAACACAGAATCAATGAGTTTTAAATGAAACAGGGTGCTGGTGTGGCATTCATCACACATTTACATGCCTATAATACACTCCTACAAAAAAATAAACCTAAAAATTTGTGTTCCATAAAATCACCTTTCAGGTTTTAAGACAGCTGAAGATACCCAGCAAACTTATTGGAAGAATGAAACCCTTAAATATAGATATAGATAAATTATCATTCAGTAGGATTGTCTTGAGTTTCTTGGGTACACAAAAAATATGCTTTCTGCTTTCCTTTTCTCACTGTACTTCCCTTCTTTTGTTTGACTGCAGCTCCTGAAATATGCTAGGCATTGCGCAGATACAGAGGCACAGATCCTGTTGCAATGTATGTGCTGTCTAAACAGATGAGAGAGAGAAGCAACACTCCAGGTAAACCGTTGTCAATATTTCCTTCCTTCTCCCAAAGGATTTCTCGACTGTCCCTTCTCTCCAAGTGCAAACTGTCCCTGGAAAGATGTTTAAGGGTATTTTGCTTTCCTTCACCTCAGATCACCATCTGGCACATTCCTGTTCAGCAAGACTCAGTGGGAGAGGACAGTCAAATGGGAACTGGCACGCTAATGGTTCTACCTAAAAGGTAGGGACTTACCCACCCTTCTTTTCTATACTCCTCCCTTGCTGTTTCCTATCCTTGTGACCACATTCATCCATTGCTTACATTCTTCCATTTCTCAGAGCACCTACTGATTCGTCATTTTTCCCTTTCCTCCTTTATTTAGCTTTCACATCTAACATGAAGCCATTTTGTTTCCATTTTCGATTACTTTTTGTTTCCTGCTTCCTCTAGCTGCAGGCTCCTGTGATGGTGGTGAATCCTGCAGCACCTTTTCTCAGAGGAGACCAGGATTCAGCATGAGAAGACATGGACATGCCTGCAGTTTGGTAGCTGACAGCAACGACAGCATGTGCTGTCTGCCTAAATTGTCTCCAGTTCTGATTTAGCTACATTCAGCAGTGATCAATTTTTGGTAATTATAATTCAGGCTTTTAAAAATCATGTGGCATTAGTAATCATAAATGCTAGTCTTTTCTTTCCCTTCTAGTGCTTGTGGCTTTAGTTTTAACATTTTCCAGCTCTTCATGTGACAAAGAAATATGCACATTATGAAAAATTTAAAGTCACAGGAGAACTAGGACTTTCAGGAAAATCCCAAAAGGCTATAAAACTGCATGATAAGACCCAAGGAGTTGGCGACACAAAGCAGGGTGCAGAACAACCGGCAACCAATACTGCAGCTCCAGCTGCATGCACTTGAGGGCTGAAGTTCAGGGAGATTAATCCCCACAGAGAAACACATCCCCTTTACACCTCCTGTGAGTGGTTGGGCCTAGTAGGAGATATTGACATGTCTAAAAAGACAGCAAATGTACAGAAAGCAAGTTAAAGGGCACTCACATGCTTGTGCATAAGGGTTGCAGCTGATATGCCTACAGTACCTTAAGTCCAGCTGGCTTAGATATCAATAGCAGAATACTCACAGCAACACAATTTTTGGCAAACAGTTATTTAGCTGCACTGAAGCCTCAGGCATCATTGCTCTTGGTACCTAAGACAGCTAACTTAGAGCTAATTATTTCTCTCTGTGCTATAGTCATACTCTGGTTGAAAGAAGTCATCCATCAGAAGATGCTCGGTATGTCACACGAATCTTCAGTGGACTATTCAAAATACCACCTGCTGTTCTACCAGACACCTGCTCCTCCTCACTGATCTGAACTAGGATCCACAGGCATCAGGGAGGCTGAGGTGGGACACCCTTCTCCCCCACCCCCTGTCTGTGTTTAGGATGGAAATTCCACTTTGCTGTTGTATGCTTCATGGGGCAGTGGTGTGCAACCCTGTGAGAGGGAACACTGTGGGAGGACGGGCGGCAATTCCAGTACAGCATCCTTTGCACTGTAGCTCTGCAGAAACTGTCCTTTTTGCATGGCTCACCAAAATGCAGAAAACTTGTAAAGTGTGCTGCAGTCTCAACATTATTTATGTGCAAACTCAGAAGGAATGCGATGAGTTCCATTGGGAAAGAGCAAAACTAGGTAAACAGGCAACACCACTGGAGATGAAATTGAACTTTGACAAGTGCAATATAATGCACATTGAAAGGAATGATTTAAGTTATAAGTACACACAGATGGTCCCTGAATTAGCTGCAGTCTCATGTAATAAAGAATTGGATTTTGCGGCAAACAGCTCCCAGTCCACTCAGAGAATGGGAAAGCAAAAACATTTAGGTACATTAAGGAAGAAAGAAAATGATGTGTTCAAAATCAGTGCTGGTACATACATGTAGACATATGGCAATGATTTTCAAAGTGTTTAAATAACTTAGATCCATAAGCAGACTATTTTTTTTTTGCACCACCTAAAGTGAGATTAGAAAGTCTGTAGGTAATTAATTTCATGGGAATAAGGGAGAACTGTTACTTGCCAACATCTATAAGCACCAGCATGCTTGCTCCCAGCCGTCATCGGCTGAAAATGCGTTGAAGACCAGATTGCCTTTTATGGGTAAGCATTGCTACTTCTGTCTCCCATGTTTGGAGAAAACCAATTTAAATTAACGGTCTGGTATTATAAGTCTGAACTTTGGGTTGCCCTATGCAGGGCTGTGTCTGGGTATGGTTCAGACCACTCCTTTCGTGGGCTCCCTTTTGCGCTTGTTCTAGGCAGCTCCTTGCTGGGTGTGTGGGAAGCTGAATTGCCCTGTTAGGAAATATGTGCTTTATATAGGCTAAAGAGACAGGTGCTATCTTAAAGCTTTGGGGAATTTCCTTCTGAGAGGTATCTCCCCGTGTTCAGATAGTGACCCCGAGTATTTAAGGTAGATGCAATGAATCAGTCTTTTGAACCAAATGCTTGTCGTTTATACACCTGTAGACAGTAATTTGAACACTACAGAGTTCACATGCTACTGAATCAGCAAGGGGTATGTGGCTCAGTATCCCTGAAGATCTGAACCTGGCAAAAACCCTGAATCATGAGTTTTAACTCAGATTTTTTTAAGACTGGAATTCTCAAGGAAACACATTTCGAATCATAGAATCATAGAATCATTAAGGTTGGAAAAGACCTCTAAGATCATCGAGTCCAACCGTCAACCGAACACCGCTATGCCCATGAAACCATGTCCCTAAGCGCCTCATCTACCCGTCTTTTAAATACCTCCAGGGATGGTGACTCAACCACTTCCCTGGGCAGCCTGTGCCAATGTTTAACCACTCTTTCAGTAAAGAAATTTTTCCTCATGTCCAAAATGATCAGAGATACTGTGAAAGCAGAAAAGTTGTGGCCGGTGAATGGCTGCAGATACTTAAGTCCTAGATATAGCTGGAATATTAATCGAAGACCATCACGGCTCAAGAACAAATGACAAATATGACTCATTACAACTGAGAGATCAGCTTTAAGCAAAAATCCATTCAAACCAATAATCAGAAATAAAACCAGAGCAGAGAATGTATGAAAATTTCTACCATGCAGTATATGCATAACTAAAGGTGTGTGCTCCCCTTCTGAAATCACAGGTTTATTTTTATAAATGCTTCAGATCTGCAAGGTTAATCTGTAACAAAGTATGACTAATAGCCTTCAAATAGAAATAATTAGACAAAATAATAGTAAGTTGCACCATAGGTCATTATTTGAAAAATAAATTAAAACCCCACCACATCTAAATTCCCTCACTAGTGGTAGTGCATTTACTACCCAGTAACTCCCAAGAAAGCTCAGTTAATGTTCCAATAAAACATTCAGGCACAGTGAAGCTGAAAAGCATACACAGCACAAAGCATTTTTTAAATAGTCAAAAATGGTATTGCATACAATTAAAAATGGGAGATGTAATTTAATTGTACATGCAGATATAGTATCTGGTAGCAGAAACTTGTACCTGTACAGCTGAAGTCCAGGAAGGCCAAAAAAACATCAGTAACACCGTTTGGCATGGCAGCTCCACGCTATTGTGCATGGAAATGAGCTTCATTGGCAAAGTGATGTGGTGCTTTTTCAGTAATCTCACATTTTGATGGCATCACAATGTTACTTCTCAGGAGCCTCAATGGAGTTGCTTTGATATTTTAATGAGATTATATATTAGGATAGCTATCCGCTTACCTAGAAATAACTCTGTATGCTGCTTTCTGCCCCTCACAATAGTGCCTTCATTCCTTCACTTTTGCAGTAAAGCTTCTTTCCAATGTAATCTCAAGGAACAGTGATTTTATATTAACTTAAATGGGGCCTACTAAATATATATGAATACTGTTCTGCCTCCCCAGGACTGTGTGTTAATCGCAGCATGACTGCAAATATCTCTCAAGAAATAAAAATATCAAGTTGTATGTTGTAAAATGGATGGGGAGAAAAATGTTGCTATCCTTTACTCATGTGCTTCATGTCGTATATCAGCTGGCAAAGATTTCATAAACCAGATAGCTGAAAATAATATGAGCCTGAATATTTAATTTTATTCATTAATTCACATACACATTTAAAAAAAGCATATGTCCAAAACCAAATATTGATAAAACCACAGAAAAATGAATACCAAAACATAGCAAAATTCCAGCAATTCAGGAGCTCAAATACACTATTGTTTCCAACATTTTCCACCCTTCTAATTTCCTGCACTTCCCTACCCTGTTTAAAAAAGTCTTGGGACAGAAAATGAGGTTTGCAGCCCTGCAGGTCACCAGGGCCAGGGTGAGCCAAAGAGGAGGTGGGTGATGGGGCTCCCACAGGGAATGTCCGAGCAGCCACTTCTCACCCATGCCTGGGAAATGATGAACACAGGGTAAGCTTCTGTTACTAACGAAAAAGGCACAGTCTTGCTCATGAAAGTGGTCCTTAACTTGAACAGTTGCAACTTGACTTTGGAAATAGGATTTTTGAGTAAATGAGTTCTGATGGGCTTTGGAAGAAAACTAAGTGAGCAGAAACTTTTTTGCAAGCCCTGTTCTTGGGAGGGGTTTGCCTCTATAGCAGGTCAGCACGTAGTCATTATGTTGGGGCGTTATACAGGGTGACTATATCCCAGTGCAATGCTGTCAATATGAAATGATAACTAATAAAGCAGTAGAGAAACACAGCCCATTTGTTTGCTCTCGCGTTCCTGGCGTGTCATGGCCAAATGCAAACAGGCAGCCATTTGTTTTCCCTGCGCTCAGAGCCAGGTGACTGCAGCGCTGCTCTGACCTGGTGGCCACAGGCTGCAAGGGTGTCCAGCTGTGTGTCTAAATGGTTTCTGGACCAGAGCTGGTTTGTGCTCCCCTTGGCAGTGAATGCAGACACTATCACGGTACCATCAGTGCCTGCTTCAGTCTCTCACTTCTCTTTTACCAATACGGATGTGGAAAGGCCAGTGTGCTCCCTTCTGAACCTTGGTCGCCAAATACTCTGTCATCTGAAGTTAGTTTTTCCTGGTTTACAGCCTTGCTTTACTGCTTTTTGGTTACCTTCATACCTCCCAGAGAGAAGGGCGAGTCAGCAATATCCCACTTGCTACCTTTGAAACTGCAGTGCTACAGCAGAGACATCCCCCAAGCGCTCCAGCATTCCTGGGCTAGGGCCACACACAGCCCGGTTCCAGAGGTTAATTGGGTTTGTTAAATGAAGTGTTACAAAGGATTAAAATATATTATCTGACATGGCAAAAAATAAAGTGGGCCTTTCCAAAATTAAATTATGCAAACTGGGGACTATATGCATTAAATACACAGATGGGTCTATGAGGAACTGCAGGGCAGAGAGTTTTGACAATCTGTATAAATGCTTTCATCTAGAAATAAAAACCTGTGACTGTATACAGTTGGCTGAACATAAAACTTCAGCAGCCGCAGCACTTGCACTGGCACTTAAAGGCAAAACATCATATCTGCATGAGAAAACTGCCTAAAATAGTTACCTATATAAGCTAGAACATGACACTCGGGGGGGAAAAATGAAAACCCAAACAAACTCAACACAATGCCAATATAAATACAATTTACTCCATGTTTTAGATGAATAAATGCAACAATTTATAAATTGGTCCTTTGATATGAAGCAGCATTTAGAAAAAAATAATAATTTAATATAATGCTACAGTTAAATAGGTCTCTAACCTTTAAAATCGCATAACAATGAATAAACACATTTGATAACATGGAATAAACCAAATTTATCCTTTAGCAAATTTAAGGAAGCTACATCAAGGTTGATGTGAAAAAAGGAGATTGGGGTTCCTGTTTGGTGTGATTGTTTTACATGATTACTGTTTTTTTTTTCCTGGATTATCTTTGAGGATGGAAAGGTTTGCCTGAATCCCATGGCATGAAAACACTGTGGGCAGTTCAGAGCTGCCCACTGGTATGTAGCTGAGATACCTTTACTTGTTCCTTTAAATGCACCCTTAGAAATATGCACTGCCAAGATTGTTCTGTTTATTGCCTTTCAACAGGGCTGTACAAGTCCTCAAAAAAATGTTTATAATAATAAGGAAGCCATCTCCAGCTATGTGGTGTGGAGAAAAAAAATCTTATCCTCTTCTTCTTCTCTTGGTAACCCTAGATTTTGTTCTCTGGATGCTCCCAGGTTATTGCCTTTAGTATTGATGTCATTTAATACACTCAGGCTACCAGCAGATCTTGGTTCTTTACATGCCAAGTCAAATCAAACAAATTCAGCTACTATGCCCAAAAGATAAAACTACTTGTACATTTGTCATCAAATAGCACTTCTGGGATCCATTAATATGGAATATGGTTTTCTTCTCCATTAATGCTGAAGGGCTTATTGGAAATTGAATTCATACAGTAGCAGACACCAGACTTCTACTTTGAAAAAGAAAGTGTATTATTAAGAACTTCATATTAGAATTTAAAGGTAGTTATATTCCTACTTTGGGCTCACTCTCTTATAAAGTTTTCCTGAAATGCTGACACAGAACATCTCATCCAGAAACACAACTTAGCTAATCAAAAAATAAAATAGCATTCACTCTCTTTTTTATAGAAGATGAGTTTTAATTGCTGATCACTTTTGGACTTCCTTTTTCACCTGATATTTTTTATGTTCTGAATTTTGTTACATTTTTATAAAGTTGTTAGGGGTTTTTTTTCCTGTTTTAGTTCCACTAATTATGAGCTGGAATGTGAACTACTTAAAGACAAACATTTACTTTGGTTTTGAAAAGTTTCTCAAGGAGAAAAAATGTTATGTAGATGTTAGCAGAGAAAGGATTATTGAAAAAATGTAAGAAACAATGACATTATATCAAATATGAATTATGTGTTAAAGAGATAACTGTCAAATAATTTTAGGATTTATTTCTGATGCTAAAAATTGAACAAAAAAAATACAAAGCACTAGCTTCAGGATAGATTTTAGCATTTATGTTATTTTTGAAAGGTAATCAAGAAGCTTCTGTACATAAAAAATGGGAAGAAAACCACAGAATTTTACAGGCAGTTCATCAAAATGCTGAGACAAAAAGTCCCAACATTCTTGTATGTGACATACTATAAAGATAGTGAAGCAGAACAGTTGATATGCACTAATAAAAATGAAAGGACTTTTAACAAAGTTTATAGAAGTCTCACAAAGAATAAAGAGTGAACTTGAATAATGGCAATGATGACACATTCCCAACAAAGCCAGGACAGCAATAGAATAGAGCAGTGGCTTTTAAAGGTAATGCCATTTATGAGTTTAGCTGAATGACCTGTAGTTGAATATATGGCATTGCTGATATTAGTTGAATTCAATTTCATGCAGGATTATCCCAGATCCGACTGGTAGATATAGGAAAACCAATATTTATCATGTGAAATAAAATTAATGAGGTGATTGACTTGAACAGCTGAGTTCTGCTGTAAGGTTCAAGAAAACGGTCCATGTAGAAATGTAATGACTCTGGGACTCCAGTTGACCAGACACTGAGATGCTGCAGTTCTTTCCAAGGTGCTGGTTTAGAAAGGGCCAATGGACTTTGTGCGCTGTAACATCTGTGAGTAGCCTTTTAGTAGCTCTGTGAAGTTCTGATGTCTTAGTGAAACCAGAGAGAAGCCCCTTCTATAGTACTTTACACACACACGAACAATATTTTTGTTATCAAAATCTGGGAGTTAGAGTCCCTATGTGAAATTCTGCACAGCATCATTTCCCTTGTTCTTTCTTGAATTCTTATTATTTTTACAATACACTATTTCAGGGGAGGCAGCTAGTATTGTAAATATTCCATATATACGTCCACACTCTTGCTTTTTTACAGTCTTTATATTGTTCACATTATTTACTCTCTTATGTCTTGCAGAAGGATTATTTACATTATCAGAATATTAGTATTAAAATATGCATCTTTTACAGGAAAGAAATGTGTTGCCATGTATAGCAAAGATTTATATGTAAGATCTGAGATCCTGAACACACAGATAGATGTACTTATAGGAATTGTTTAAACAGTAGTAAAGGCAATTGTCATAGCAGGGATCCTCTATAGACAAATTTGCTGTGAAGACGAGGTAGATGCAGTTTTTTGTGAGTAGGCAGCGAAATCAGACACAATACAAGTTAAAATGGCGTTGAGGTCCTTGAACAAAACAGAAGTCTGTTGAGGAAGGAAATCCTCAAGACTGAGGCTGTCTGTCCAGTCCCCGCACTCTGAAGGCATCATTAAACTCAGAGCATTACTATTCGAAGCAAATCTATATAAAAAGGAATATGAGCTGATAGACAGCTCTCTTAAGAAGATGATAGTATAGGCACAACCACAAACTGTGCAAGTGCAGAACTTGAAAAGCAGTAAGAGACTGCTGTGGCTGGATCAAGAGCTGGCAGTACAGGAAGGAAGTCTAGAGATGGGCAAATTAAGCCAAGCTGCTAGGGACATAGAAGTGGAGATAAGCATCTGTGGACAATAGCAGAAAGCACAAAAAAAGTACAAATTGAGGTACGGCTTGCAAGGGATGGACAAGAAAACATTCTGTAAGTGCCTTAAGAGAGAAAGAAAGAACCCAGGGAAGAGTTGGTCGGCTACTGAGTGCGGAAGATTAACACATCAATATATTGAGGTGGCACAAGTGGTTTTAACAGCAGTCTTGGCAAAACAAAGTCAGCTGTGCTCAGACAGCTGACGCAATTAGGACAGAAAAAAATGTAAACTCAAGCTGTACAGAAAAAATAGATTAAAGAGTACTTACATTTAGTAGGCATTTGAAATTGTTGAGTATTTGAACTGTGAGACATTGGATGGGAGACATCACAATCATTAAGGTTTTGCACACCAAGTCTTAGTTTTTCTGTTTCAAACACAGCAAAAGAAAAACCAAAGTATTATCTAACCACTATTTTAACTTCAGCACTTGGAAAAATACAGGATCACATTGAAAAGCTATATATTTTCTGTAGATTATGGCAAGGCAAGTAGCAGCCAAGCATGACTTTATGAAGAAAAATCATGAATGCTTTGAGGACTCCTAGTCACTTCATCTCAGAGAGGATTTAGTAGAACAAAGTGGATCAAAAGGTCAAACAACTTCTATAAAAGAAGATGATTAATAGAGAGCAACAAATAGATTAGAAAAGAGGTGATTTAGGCAGTTTGGATAAAAGTCTATAAATTCCTGAAGAAAGTGAATAGGAATTGATTATTCACTGTTTCTCACGATCCAACAACAGCAGGGCAGCCAAGAAAATAATGTGTAATAGGTTTAAGACAATAAAAGGAAAGCCTTTTTCAGAGAATACATCACTAAACTGTGGAACATATTGACATGATGCTCTGTGGAGACCAAATGGGATCGGTTAAATTCATGGAAGGTTGACCTATCAGTGACTACTAAACATAATGAATAGTAAGGAAAGTTGTAGAGAGTCTAAAGGGGAAAAACAAACATGACCAGGGATCTTGAAAAACTGACCTAAGAAGAAAAATTGCAGAAATTGGTGTTGTTCATGCTGTTATTCTTCTTGTTAGGTACTACAGAAGAAACGCCTGGTGGGAGATCCAATTATTTCAGATAACCCTCTTTAATATGGTATTTTTCAAATAATTTCTGTGTCCTTCTTCTAGTTCACTGATAAGTATGATACTGGGCTCAATACAGAGTCACAATGGACTTTGCTATGAATTTTTTGAAGTTTTACAATTTATTTTCTGTTTCCTATACAGTTCTTCATCCATGAAAATTTCTTTGCCTTTTATTTTAAAGACATTTTTCTGATTATTTAAATACATTATCTTGTTGACTCCTCTTTATCCAACACTTTAGTCATGTGTTGTTAATTTGCTTCTCATGAAAAAAAAATTAGTATTATCTTTTTGTAGCATTCATATAGTTTATCAGCTTCTTTTAACATGTGAGTAAGAAGAACTCATAAATGTCTAGGATTCATGGCACATACTTAGCTCTTCACCTCTGCTACAGAAAGTAGCAAAAGTGTGAGAGGAATAGATAGAAATGTAAGCAATCATGGATCCAGGACACATAACCTGCAAGGAGATGCTGAATAAAGTAGAACTGTTTAGCATAATGGAGATAGAATGGAGATGTAGTAAAAAATTGAGAAATTCTGGTAACACTCTAAATATATGGAAAGCTGCCGCAAAGAGGAAAGCTGTTCTCCACGTCCCTGAAGAATAAGAATAATATGTAGGCTGAGTGTTAGGGGAAGGGTTTTCATGGTAATATAGCAAAAGAGTGGAATACATTTCTTGCAGAAGTTCAGACTTTTCTACCATTGGAGATGTGTTTGGAAGCAGGTTGGACTTACTGCTGCTGGAGGGGGCACAGAGTCGCTCCTGAGGATCTCTCTGGGATTCTGTATGCAAAAGTCATTAAAGCTTCCCAGCAGCCTTCCTTCATTAAGGTCTGGGGGTAGTACTGTGAGTTCTTTTACTCTTCCTTTAGGAAAAAAAAAATCTTACTTTTTTGTTAGCCTTCTGGCTATTCTCTTTTTTAGAGGAAAGAGGTAACACTGCTAAGTGATCAGATGGGTCATGACTCTCTTTCTATAAAAGTTAATAGGATTTTTGTTTCTTCAGAGGGAGTAGGACCAGAAGCTGAGGTAGCCAGTTTTGAACTTACAGCTACAATGAGCAGTGAACACTATCTAAAAGAAAAGCTGGAATGAATGTGAAGGTTAAGCGGACAGATTAAAATCAAATGCATTCCCCTTGATCTTTTTGTTTCTGGTCCTACAACATGTTCTACTGTTCCTTTTGTTGTGCTGCCTCAACTTTCTTGAAAAATAGAGAAGATCAGAGTTCAGTGGTACCTTTGGCAGCAGGACAGGTACAATCTGGGAGCCTGGGTAGCAGCCCCTGGATTAAGAGAGCAGTAGATGTTGTTGGCCAGTGCTGTGCTTTGCATTAGACATAGGAAGTTTAAAGCTTTATCTATTCATTTTGGAAATGGTTCAAAAGGAGAACTCATTAATCATAAACATTCCTTTTTTTCTGACTTTAATTCATAAAATGCTTTTAATAATATGTGTCATGAATTAATCAGTGTCCAGCCCTATTTATTATTAATAGCCAAAAGGATTATTTTTGTAACAGCAGGCTCATTATCATGTTACTTGTACGAATTTCCAATGTAGTCTTGTCAGAAGCAGCAAGCAGTCCTGAATACCTTTTCCTAAGTCATAGTTGTGAAGACACATTTCAGATAAAATTTTATTGTTTTAACAAGTACCATTCTTCTAATGATTAAAGTAGGCAGTGACTGCAGCTGGTGTTCTGACAAGATTTTGAATAAGAGTGACCAAATCACCTGGAAGAATATACTTTTCAGTCTCATTTCCAGATTAAAATTCAAAATGCTTAGCCTGAAAAGTCCAGAAAAGTTAGGATATTTTTTAGAGTTCTTAAATTTTGCTTTTGAACATGCAGAAGTTAGAGTTTTGAAGCATCCCAAGATACTGCAAGGAAGACTGTTGCAAATTTTTCAGGTGAGACCTGATTCTGTTGTTGCTGCAACAAACGTTCAGACAGTTCATAACCACAATTTGTGAAGTTGCCATTCTAAAAAGTAAGTCACACGATATAATATTTCACAGTGACTTAGAGCATTTGCTAAGGAAGGAACAGTAGAATCACTTTGCTGCAGCAAATAGATGTGCAAACTACTGTGTAAACTTCATACAGACACATATTTTAAGCTGCAGTCAGCATTTAATTCCAAACTTGTCATTTGTTTTAATTTGGCAGTTGAGTGAATGCCTCCAGTGTCTTGGAAAGCGACATTCTTATAATACAGGAGATACATGCAAATGTATTTCTACTTAGGCAAAAGCTACTTAATTGGTCACTCTTGAAGAGATACATCTCCTTTCCTGTATGCACCCGCAACATCAATGTTCACAGACATATACACACCTAGGTTTCCTTTACAGATGGTGGAGAGAAACAGGCCAACTTGTCAATCGGGTCTTTGGACATAAGCAGGATCATCTATGTCACATTAATCTAGTCTGTCCTCAGGAACAGCCAGCAATGGAGCTTCCACAACCTCTTCAACCGATGAGTGCTTCACCTGGTTTAGCATTAAATATTGTCACTACACCTAGCCTTAATATCTCATACTTCGGTTTAAGCACATAATTTCTTGTCAGACATAGCTTCTTTGGGGGCTAAAGACTAACAGTCCAAAATACAAACCTGTGGGGATGAGTAGAAGTGGGAAGTGCATCGAAGAGCAAGTGTAGTGAGTGCCAGCTGTACCCAAAGGTCTGTGTTGCAATGTAAAGATTTCCAGCCTGTTTCTAGTGTGTGTGTATATACATGTAAATGCTGTGACCTTAATTCTGCAAGGTTTTGCATAGACTACCAGAAAACCCCAAGGCTTTTCTTCAGGACTAATTCAGAGGCAGATTGCACAAGTTGGGATAAATGCTTAATATAATTCTCTGCAAATGAAATCTGTGCCCACTCCTTGCATATGCGGCTCACCTTGAGGAAAGGGCCTGGGCAGAGGTTACCAAAGACGTTTATAAATATGTGGACTTGTGCTGCAGACCTCAGTATGGTGATGAGGCACTTAGTGATGTGTAACTGTCCCACTCGTGCTGCTTGGTTCTTAATAATGCAAGACCAATACCTCTGTCTTCTATGTCTCTTGTGCTCCTCAACTTTCATCTTGTATTTGTACGCAGTGTTTTGATTTCTGCACTCTTCAGATAAAAACAAGTGCTTTTACGGCTATAATGAATCATAATCACATGAGCAGCCTTAATGGGAACAGACTATTAAAATAGAACAGCATTATTATGAAAACATGGGGATGTCAATAACATGAAATACTAATTATCTGCAGTATATTTACTAAGTGTTGACCAGAAATTTTGGCAAGTAAATCGCTCAAGCATAAGATGTGGTGTTTTTCACCAGTTGTCATAGTTTCCATTATATTTGTATCTCAAACAATAGCATTTATTAACAAGCAGTCAAAATATTATTCTCTTTGAAAAGTATGCAGAATGACTGTCAGGTAAGACAGGCCTAATGGCTCTCTTACTGGCTCAGTAAGCTCAAACTCAAGGCCTTTGACAGTACTGTAAGTCTTTCCCTTAACTTCACTAGATACAAGAAGAGATGGACACAAATAAATGCTTCTGCACCCTTTGAGTCAGCTTCAAACTAGATGCACTGATATTGAAGAGCTGCCTACCAAAATAATGGCTACAACAGCAGAGACAGTTAATCAACTCTGAAATCTTGTCTTGAAACATAAACTGCCAAAAAAAAGGTCTAAAAAGCAACTGCTAGCAACAGTTTCTGAGTCTCTCTGCTTGTTTGTTTTTTAATATTGTACATTACATCATTTGGTGAAATCTAGAAAGTGAGGAAGGAAGTAGTAATTCTCAGAAGTGAACAGAGCTCAAGTAACTGATCCAAGACAGCCATAAAGAAATAACAAAGAGAGCAAATAAAAAGTTGCCCTAAGTATTGGTCTTACTCTTCCAAGCTCTGCAGGTTTTCCAATCTATTAAATAAATGTGATGTTGAGACAACGCACTGCTGCCAGGACCTCTGCTGTCTCTATCCTTCCTGGGGATGAGAGGGAGCAAAGCCTTCCAAAATGCTGCATGGTGTCCGCAGTACGACCGAGGCAAGGTAGCAATCGTGCTGTTAACCAGCTCTGGAGTGCTTGTTTGACACCGCTTCCCTGTTCTTTGTCGAATAACCTACTGAAGGGCTAAGAGAAGCTGAAGTAGATATTTCAAACTCTGCACAATGTACCTGTTTTCATGTCTTCAATGCTGATAAATACGGATTGTTGCTTCCCAAAAGTAAGCCTACATAAGCTTACATCTGAATGGACGTATATAACACAGAATACCTTTTAGTTACTAAGAGAATAAATATATGGTAGAAGCATGTCTGCAGGGAAGCCAGGAAGCATTATGTTGTATTCTTGTGGTGATGTTAGTTGGAGCCCAGAGGGCAAGACAGAACTGTAAAGCCATTTGTGGTTGCATGAGTCTAACAACGGGCGCAGTCTGAACTTGAGGCCATGCAGTGTGTAGCGACAATGGGCCAGTTCTGCAGCTGATATCCACTGATGTGACATCAGTTGACTTCAGTGGAGCTAGGCCAGTTTATATCAGCTAAGGATTTAGCTAAGAGGTGGTTTTCTGCATCACACTCTATTTCAGCAACTGATATCAACTGTGGTTTTGTTTCTGCTCTGTCTCTGAACTCTTTCATTGCACACATGGCAGCAATACGATCACTTTGCTCTCACCTCTAGGTATGGCTGAGGTATGACTGATGACTAGTGGCACCTTTTATCTTTGCTCCAACTGTCTAAGCTAGGAGCAGTAGCTGACCATAACCCTCTGCGGAACACTGTAACTCATCAGCTCTGAAGGAGAGTTTAGATTGGCAAGCAGCCATCACCTAAGTTTGGGAATATGGTCAAGACTCTGAAGATAGGATTTTATATTTTCTTCAGGGAATATATTTTATTCTTCACCTCTTCCAGCTATTTGGTGGGAATAAGAAAAGATGTCAAGTCAGTAATAAAAGAAAAATAAAGTATTATTGAACACGTGCTTATTCCTAGTAATATTGTGCCATTTATTTTAAAAACCAGGGGACTCATTTATAGTTGGTTTAGATTAGTAGAACCACAGGACTGAGCCAGCCCTCATTAAAATGAATGGGAGTCTTTCTATGAACTTCACTGGAGGCTGGAGCAGGCTATTAGGTGGTATATATGGTCCTTTTGAAAGAATCAGAAAGAAAATGGTTCAAATTCCTTTCACTCCATGTTCTTAAACAATTTACCTACTACTTTAATGAAATGGGTCAATGCATCAAAGAAAAGTATTTTTGTGAAAGCATGAATAATTTGAATTTAAGGATTGCAGTGTATTAGATTAATTAGGTGGAAAATTATTGTAGTAATCGTAGCGGTCTGAAATCAAACCTAGTAAGAAGACTCACATGCTATTTCTCATTTCTAATATAGACTCATTATTCAACGTTGGTAAAGCTGTTCCTCATCTCCATTACATTAGCTGGGAAACACTGACAGTGGTAGCTAATAATTTACTTCAGAGATATAAAGTTTAAAGTTTGCAGAAGGTTATGAAGATTAGTGAGGGAATATTTCACCAAGCTGTGTGGTGCGGTTGACATGCTGGAGGGAAGGGATGCCATCCTGAAGGACTTTGACAGGCTTGAGAGGTGGGCCCATGTGAACCTCATGAAGTTCAACAAGGCCAAGTGCAAGGTCCTGCACATGGGTCAGGGCAATCCCAAGCACAAATACAGGTTGGGCGGAGAATGGATTGAGAGCAGCCTTGAGGAGAAGGACTTGGGGGTGTTTGTTGATGAGAAGCTCAACATGACCCAGCAATGTGCACTTGCAGCCCAGAAAGCCAACTGTATCCTGGGCTGCATCAAAAGAAGCATGACCAGCAGGTCGAGGGAGGTGATTCTCCCCCTCTACTCTGCTCTCGTGAGACCCTACCTGCAGTACTGTGTTCAGCTCTGGGGCCCCCAACATAAGAAGGACATGGATCTCTTTGAGCGAGTCCAGAAGAGGGCCATGAATATAATCAGAGGGCTGGAACACCTCTCTGAGAGAGCTGGGGTCGTTCATCCTGGAGAAGGGAAGGCTCTGGGGAGACCTTATTGCGGCCTTTCAGTATATAAAGGGGGCTTATAAGAAAGATGGAGAGAGACTTTCGCCAAGGTCTGTAGTGACAGGACAAGGGGAAACTGTTTTAAAATGAAAGAAGTTGGATTTAGACTGAATATAAGGAAGACGTTTTTTACAACGAGGGTAGTGAGATACTGGAACAGGTTGCCCATAGAAGTTGTGGATGCCCCATCCCTGGAAGTGTTCAAGGTCAGGTTGGACGGGGTTTTGAGCAACAAAGATGTCCCTGCCAATGACAAGAGGGTTGGACTAGACGATCTTTAAAGTTCCCTTCCAACCCAAACCATTCTATGACTCCATGATTTCAAAGCTGCTTCTGTTCTGCTTCTGGAACCATAAATGATGTATTTTTTGAGCACGATAATATGTCTGCACAGGTGTTGTAATTACAACAGGATATACTGTACAATTCAAAATCAGATTGATCTTTGACAAATTGTTTTCTTTGGCACACATAAAGTTCAGCCTTCAAGCAAGGTAAAGCTCTAGGAATCAGTTTGTTTAGGGCAAACATTTCTTCTGTGCTATAATTAAAAATTAATAATTAGGCTTATGATACACCATTATTTGTGCTTTGAATCTTGATCACAGCAACACACTCTTCACTGGTGTTTTGATCTTTTCTT